>NC_133156.1:228006129-228311004 GCF_040802235.1 Manis javanica
ACTCTCTGGGGAAGCTGAGGCACAACAGAATCAGCAACGTCAGCCTTGGGGGCCCAATGTCGCTCCCCCTAGCTCCCTCATGGAGGGATGTCCACCTTCCCTTGAGCCCAAGTGTGCACATCATTTCCTTTAGAACAGATCCTGCATTGGGAGAGACTTCCTGCACCCCTCTTGCTCCCAGGCCTCCCTCCTTTCATTGTTTTTTTTACTGCTCCTCAGGGCGGCCTCCAGAGCTGGCATGACTCCCGCAATTCCCGCATGTTTCTGGATCCTTCCCCAGTTCCCATGGGCCCTCGCTGCCTTGCTTGATCTCGTGTTGCTCCCTTGCCCTGGGATGTCTTTTTCTCCCTTTCCCCTGGGTGACTCCCTTTCTCCCTTCAAGACTCAGTCACCAGCTTTTTGGGGAGTTTTCCTTGACCTCCAGGTTGAGTTAGATACCTCCTCTGAGCTCCCCCACATCCTGGCCATACTCTGTCCTGGCTCTGACCTCAGTCTCCTGATGAGAATTTTCATGTGTTTGTCTTCTTTTCCACATCATGTGTCCCTTGGGTGTAGGGGTCTGATTCATGACCGAATCCCAAAACTCAGCACGATGCCCGGCACAGTGGGTACTCCGGACATATTTGTTGTATATGAAAGAGGTGGGAGACTAACTGATTTGGGGGGCAGCTATAGGGAATGGGACATGATCTCAGTGTTGTTTTCTAACCCACTGCTTTGCAGAGCTCTTCATGACAATTGGAGGTACTGACACAGGGCTCAGCTGCCCCAGGCCCCTCAGACTGACCGGGCTTGGAGTCTGCGTGCCTGTGCCCGCTGTACCTGCCTGGGGAACTCGGCTCTCTGTGTCCTGCTCCTCTCCTCTGAACAGGTCGTGCTGTAGCTTGGCTAGTCTATCCGCTTCCCCCAAACATGTCCTGTATTTTTCATCTCCCTCGTCTTTGCTCCTGCCATCCTCCCTGCCTGGAATACCCATTTCTCCCCTTGTCTTCTGTGTATCTCTTTATCAACCATTTTCTAAGATCTTATTCAAGCCCCTATTTCTGGGGATCCTACACTTTCACAGTCCCCTGCCCTAAAGTCTACTTACTAAATTCTGGTGGTCTTGATCTGACCTTCCACATTGTCCCTTAGCATTCACAAGTGTCCCCCTTGGGACCCTGTCTCCCCAGGAGAATGGTAAGTGAATTAATTGCTGGCCCACGATCCACCTGTGTTTCCCTGGTCCCTGGGAAATGTTAGGGGATGTGGGGATCTTTCCTTGCTTGGACTGGTAGCCATGGAAATCTGTTCAGGGAAAGTTGAGCCCAGAGCTTCATAGAGGATAGGGATGGGGGTTTCCAGAAGGGGAATAGGTAGGTGCGGGTATAGGGTGATTTCAGGAACCTTCCATCTAATGTCATTTCCTCTACCTGGAATGCCACCGTTAGTGAATCTGTTGTCTCACGAAGGATGAGTAGCCTAGAATAGAAGTTTATGCTACTGCTTTGGGGCTTGTCCATGGCTGAGGGAAACTCTGTAAGCCAGTGGGTAGCTGGATAGGAGCTGCATGGTGAGAAGAAGTCCTGGCAAGACCCCCTCATCTGCAGGAGCTGGTCCAGCTGCAGTCGGCTGCTGGAGCAAACTCTGAGTCCAGGTCTCCCTCTTCCTCTGCTGATGAAACTGGGACCACCCTTTCCAATCTGGAGAGGCCACTGCAAATGAAGTGCTTATTTGAAAGGTCCCCTGGAGCCATCCTTATGGGATCAAGATGCAGAAAATAGTTTAATGAGGACGCCAGCCTGCAGGTGCACCTGTGCTAATTCTGTAGACAAAGGCACTAACCTGGCAGCTTAGAGAAGAAGGAGCCATTAAGCCTCTTTTGGGAAACATCAGTCCTGCAGGGCAGACGGAAGCATCTCACTGAAGCAGGAGGCAGATGGCAAAGGCACCTTTAGGACTCTGCCACCTCCACCTGGCCTGTCAGCCTGCTGTGTCACAGGCTCAGCAACAGCCAGGATCCAGCAGCTGCTCCTCAGCAACCCAGGGCAGCAGGGAACCATGGGATGTGGGGAGGAGACACCATAGCATGCAAGGTGGAGAGAACAGGATAGAAATTCCCACACTGAGAACTCAGACAGTGGACCAACAGTCTAGCACAGTAGACCCACAGTAAGAAACATTTAAAATTGCATCCCATTGCATCCTGTGTGTGAGGGTATATACATATATGTATACACATATATGGCTGAGACAAAGGTTTCATGAAATAATGCTTGGCCCCTACTAGGTATGGTGTACTCTGAACATTCTATTCTATTCTTTCACTTAAAAATGTTTGTGTGACCTACTACATTTATTTCATGAGCTTACTAATAAATTGCTTCCCTCAGTTTGAAAAATGTGTCAGACACAGGGAGACGCTGGAATAGAAAGCAGGTAAGGCTGTGCTGCCTGGGAAGGATGGCCCAGCCGTGTCCCCTGGATCTGCTCGATGGGTAAACAGACCCCTCCTTGCAGGTTTGTTGTTGAGGTTAAATGAGATAATCTGTGCGAAGCGTTCAGCACAGGTCTTGACATGCGAAAGCACATCAAATGACCATTCATACGATGACGATGATGGTAATGATTCCCGTCTCTTGGACTGTAAATGCACCCTGCTGTCCCCTGTGGCTCTAGCCTCCTTACAGCCGTCACTGCTGGCAAGGCTGTCAGCCACATTCAGAATTGTTTGAAACCCCCAGGTCCTCAAAGTGGTGAGATGAACTTCGTGAAGGGGCAGGTGAGGAATCAGCTTTTCGAGAAGGTGGCAGACAGGGTTGAGATCCGGATTAGCATCATCTGGGGTGTATTTTCAGCATGGAAGGATTCTCTTGCACTCCCACCATAGCTGCATGGATAGAGACAAGAGACAGCAATGCAGAGGAGTGGAAAAGACTTTCGGCAGAAACCGGGGAGGAAAGGGTCATAGACTTGGAAGAGGCCACCTGGGAAAGAGTGGGGACAGGAAATCAGGGCAGGAGGTGGTCACCAGTTTGTTCCCTGTTTTGGGCGAGTCTTTCTTCATGCTTGTTCCTGGCCTTTCTATGTAGTGTGACTTCTGCGTCTTCCTCCCACTCTGCACCCTCTCCCTCTACTCTGATATCCTGCCCTCCTCATGGGAGGGGACGGCAGGGCCATGGTGTAGTGCACTGTGGAAGCGCCTGGCTCTGAGCTGCTGGGCTGACATGGACAGGCCCATGCCTAGAAAGGGATCTCTCCAGCCTGCAGGGGTGAGGCTGGTCACCTGGCTTGGGCTGAACCTTCACACTCACTTTGGACATAGCAAGAGAAATCCTCCTTGGAGCGCTTCGGCTTGCACACTCAGTCCCGTGTTGCAGATTTGCTGCATTATAAAGACAGCTGGCTGCTTCGCCCTTTCTCGTCCACACAGTGCAGGGGCTTCTGGCTTCCCTCTTTCCTAGTCTGAGCCTGGGGTATTGGTGTTGGAGTGGAGCGATGCCAGGTGGGCCAGGTGGGGGCAGGCCAGGGAGATGTGTGGGCCTCTGGTGGACCAGGCCTGCAGGGATTGGTCGTTCAGGTGTTCTGCTCCAGACAGCCACAGATCCTTGCGGGATGGATCAGGCCCATTAAACTTCTGGGAGTGTCCAGAGGGCACCGAGCTCCATACAAATGTAGCCAGACATTCTGAGAGGAAGGCAGGGCACAGGCGGCTGTCTTCAGTGTTCCCTGTGGTAGATGCCCCTGCTCCCCTTCCCAGTGCCCCGTCCCTCGGAGGCATTACAGCGACAGCTCCCTGGGGACTGGGAGAGCAGCTAAGGCCGGGTCCATGCCCCTGCACCTGGCTGCAGTGCTTCGGGCTGCATTTCACCTGAAGCCAGATGGTCTGGAGGGCTTCTTGGCGCCACACATAACATTTTGCTAATGCAGAAGCCCAGGGAAGTTTTCTTGTGTTAGGTTCAAGTCTCTCCCCGATCTTCTTTTCCCCCTTCCTGGGATAGTTGCTGACTTGAGCTGTACGCTCACTGCGCATGCGTGGTGCTCTGCCCGCGCACATGGCATCCAGTGTGTGATTTTACTGTGTTCTCATTCTGTCTCCCTGCCAAAACTTTGGCCATTTTTTACCTGAAAGAGCAAATGAACAATTTCTACTTCGTAGGGTGCCTTCTCTTTGTCCTGCCCGTGCTATGGCCAGCGTGGGGAGCAGGAGGTGGCCTTGTCCTTTGGGGCTCCCAGAGGGACTTGAAGACCACTGGAGCCCCTGGGAGAGCTTCTGCCTTAAGGAAGGGCCTTGGGAAGGGGGCCCCCTCAAGTGGGAGCTCAGGACGAGGCTGCCCCAGAGACTGCCCCCAAGGTAGGGGCGGGGGGACCAGGGCGGGGGGACCAGGACGTGTTTGGGCTGTGCCTGGCCCACAGGTGAAAGGCTGGAGCTGCCCAGATGTGGCACCAGGGCCATGACTGATGCTCCCAAGGGAGCCTCAGGGTGGGCACCTCCTGCCCCACTCAAGGTGGGTGGGTGGCATGAAGTTGGGGCCTGGGTGGGCTGGCCAGGCGCAGGGAAGGGCACGCGCAGGGTCGGGCATGTGCGGGGTCTTTTCCGCGCTGTAGGGTTGGGGTGGATGCAATGTCCACTGGAGGGCACTGCAGCCCCACCTTGGGCTGCTTCCCCACCCTTCGGCCTTCGGAGCAGAGGCGTCTCCTGCCTGGAAGCCGTGAGGGCTCTAGAGGGAGACAGAGACCCGCCCGGTGCTGCCTGCCTTCAGCTCATCACCTGTGGGGGCCGGAGCACCCTGCGGTGCGCCCCTCTCCTGTCCCGCTCCCTCCCACCCTGCCCCCAGCACACACACACCTCATTATCACAGGGACACGAGACCCACCCACATGCTCACCTTCACTCATTCAGACGCACAGACTGCACGCACGTTCAGAGCCACACAGGGGGATGTACTGCCAGGTCACACGCCCTCTTGCACACTCCATCAGTCACATGGACTCTCACGCCCAGTTTACACACACATGCCCCTGGATGACTCACACACACACACACACACACACACACACACACACTCCCTGCATTGGCAGCTTCAGCCATGTGCCTCACACATGCAGGCAGCCCGGAGCAGCTGTTTGTGTGGTGGGGCTGATGTAATGTCAAGAAATTTCGTGTTATATTTAAAATGACACCTGTAAAAATAGTCTTCAATTTGTAATTTAAATACTGTAATACTCAATTTTGTGGACTGACAGGAAGTGTCCCAGCGGTTTTGGAGAACAACATTCCTGGGCCCCCCGCCCATGCACTGGGGATGAGGTGGGGACGAGGTAGGGGTGAGGTAGGACCAGCCTGGGCCTCCTCCCTGAGTGGCCAGCCAGGCTGCAGAGCCGGGTGCCCAGTGCCTTCCATGCCCTGAGGAGTGCCTGCACCTGCGTCCGTCCCCATGTCCGTCTGTCTCCATCCCTGGCTTCTTCCAGCAAGAGCACCCCTGTGGGTTTGCCCTGCCGATCAAAGACACATTGTCTGCCCTGGGGAAGCATGGGAGGCCTTGTGTGGTCCCAGTACACAATTTCACTCTCCCGACACCCTTACCCCACCCCACAGCCCCAGACCCACAGCCTGAAGTCCGCAGTCACAGCCCGCAGGCCTGAGCCCCGAGCCCCATGGGCTGTCAGCATAGCAGCCTGGAGCCCTACAGCCTCACCACACGGGACTCCGCAGCTGGGTCCCACCTCACGCCTTGGCCGGAGGGCACACAGAACAGGCAGCAGCAGCAGCGTTCCCGCCCCGCAGAGCAGCAGCCCCTCCAAAGGGGGCTGTCCTACAGGCACTCTACGCTGAGCACGCCCCAAACTGAGCACACCCCAAACTGAGCACACCCCAAACTGAGCACACCCCAAAGTGAGCACACGGCTTTTCTCTCACACCTGCTCCTCTTCCTTTCCCTCCCACTGTGAGTGATTGCTGCCCCTTGGACTCCCGAGGATGACCAGGCCAGAAAACTGGCCATTGTTCTTGACCTCCCCAACTCCCTCACCCGCCCCAGCTCCTGAGGTCACTAGTTACCAAGCCCTGTCCCTTCTTTGCTTAAGTGTCACTCCCGTCTGATCCTGTCCAATTCTACTTTAGTCCCAGGCTGGGACCATTTGCTCCTCGTCACTGGTCTCCTTGATTCCAGTTCATTTGCTTTACCACGAGGCAGAGGGACTCTTCTAGAGCAGTGCTGTCCAGTAAAACTCTCTGGGATGATGGAAATGTTCCAGATCTGCACTGGCCAGTAGAGTAGCCGCTAACCATGGTGGCTGTTGGGCACTGGAAATGTGGCTGATGCCACTGAGGCACCCTGCATTTTAAATGTAATTTAATTCATTGTCATGTGTGGACAGTGGCCACCACGTTGGATGGTGCTGCGCTAAAGCGTGGATCTGACTGGGCCGTGCCTCCGCCTCCACCCTCTCCCACTGCTCCCAGAAGAAAATGTGAACTCCACAGCACCGCCTCTCTCCCTGCCCTGCGTCCGGTCTTCCAGCACACCGCTTGCCCTGTGTGTTCTGTGCTCCAACCTCCCCGGCTCCCTGAAGTTGCCTGAACCTGAGCACTGTTCTTTTGCACCCTGTTTGGACTCAGTATTTCCTCGGCCTGGAAACTCTTCCTCCCGTTTGTCCTCAGAACTCAGTGCAGGCCTCGCCTACTCCCAGCCCCTGCCCCATTTGCCCCAGGCCGACTCACAGTGGCTGCAGTGGCCCTTGGTGCCCTGTGGTGGCCCTTGGCACCCTGTGGCACAGTTGCCTGTGTCTGCAGTGCTCTCCCCTCCTCCTGGACGGTGCCTTGGTGAGGTGAGGGCCACCTTCTGCCTGTGGCCGTGTCCCTGCACCTGCCCTCAGCACCGCACACGCAGGAGGCACTCAGCGAGCATTGGCTGAACCATTAAATGGGAAGATGGGACTGCCAGTCACCAGCTGTGGCTTCTTCAGCAATATGTGTCCCGGGAGGCAGGTGAGATGGATGCAAAGCAGGGACATTTCTGGATTCTTGGGATTTTCTCTCCTGATGCTCTCTGCCAAAAAAGGGTGAGGTCATGACCTTTGATCAATAGCCCACTATTTCCTCTTCCTTTTTTTTCCCTGTTTCCCTCCCCCAGCCTTGCACAGGAAACCAGGCTGCACAGACCTGGGCCTTGGAGGCCATTCTGGGCTGCAATTCAAAAGGTGGACATCTCAGGCAACTGGGGTCTCAGGGCTCCACCTTTCTCCCCTGTCCCCACACCACCTGTCGCTCCGCCAGTCCCACCTTCTCCAGGCTCAGCAAGGAGCACAAATGGCAAGGAATATTTGAAGGCCTTGCTTGCCTGTCCTGTAGTATATGGTTGGACCTTGGCTGTGCCCTCACTGATGTCTCCTGCACTGAAGGTGAATAAGAGAGAAGACATTGTTCCTGGAGGTTGGTGGATGGAGCATGTGGGGATGCAGGCTGTCGAGCCAAGGTCCCCAGGCGGCAGACTCTGTAGCTTCTGAGAGTGCGGGGTCCCCTGGGGTGGGTGGGGTTTCTGGGCTCCCTGCAGGGTCACGGTATGGTGTGTGTGCCAACACACCACAGCCCTGGGGTGTGAGCTCTGGACTCAGACCATCCTGGATGTGTGTGCCGCCTCTGTCACTCTGACTGTGTGCACCCCAGCAAGGTCTGTGAGTCTGTGAGTCTTCTTGGAGTCTTGAGCACCCCTTGAAATTAGATTCCCTTTGTTTATTTTCCCATGGTCTTAGAGATGGGTTCCTGCTGACTTAGGGAGAAGCTATGTATCCTGTGGAGGAGGCAGTGAATGGCTGTTTTTTATTCCACTGGATGTGTGTGCCACCTCTGTCACTCTGACTGTGTGCACCTCAGCAAGGTCTGTGACCTCCTGCTCTGCAAAATGGAGATGATGTGCTCCTGCATCCTTTGGTTCCCACGAACACCTTAGCAGGCCACAGCTCTGAGCATGGCGCTTGTCTCAGAGGATGGGATCAGTATATGGCAGCTGCTCTTAATGTTCCCAGGATGTCTAACAAACTCTTTCAGAGGAATCTGAGCTGATACATTTGGTTTTTACGTGGCCAACCCAGGAGCTCTGCTACTTCCTTCTTCTAAAGGCTACAGGAGGCAGGAACAGGTGGACCCTTTTCCACAGCAAGGGTTACAACAACTTCCAGGTACTGAATGCTGACTCTGCTCCGGATACTCTCCTAAAGCCTTTATAGCATTTTTCTAATCTTCACTGCAGACTTCAAGGAGGATATTAACAGTCTCATTCAATAGGTGTGGAAGCTGGCACACAGAATTAGAGTCATGTTCCCAATTCTCACAGTCGGTGTGTGGTAGAGCCAGAATTGCAACCCAGGCTCTCTTTGTAAATACAAATATCAGAAAGCCATAAGATGCTGATCACGCTAAGGTGGAGGGCATGTCAGTGTCTAGATGGTACTTCCACATTTTGTTCTTTGGAAGCCCTGCATCACTCCTGCAAAGCAGGTAGGGTGGGATTGTCATTTTCACATGTGAAGAATCAAGCTCAGAAGTAAGAGGCTCCCTCATGTAGGATTTAGCCTTTTGCAAGTAGTGGGGCACCTCCTGGGTCACTGAAAGTCAGATTCTGTCCAGGAAAATTGGTGGTGACGGGAGGTCAACTCCCTCATTGGCTGCGGGTGCCTGGCGTTCCTTTCTGTCCACCTCTTTGTCCCCTTCTTTTCATAGCACACTCAGCAGGAGAAATGTTTTTTGGACCTTTTCTTTTGGAATTCTGCATTTTTTCCTTATTCACACCAGTCCCGGCATCTCTAGAAGTTGGTTTTTCTTGGAAGGGCTGCCTGTGGGAATGGGCTTTTGTTTGGATTTCTCTCTCCCTGGAGGGGTAGGTGGGGGAGCAGGGAGCCAGCAGGTCAAGGGCTCCCCCTTCTCTCCTCCTGGGGCCCCTGTGGCTCTGTAGACAAGGCCCAAGGAGAATAGCTGGGGGGATAGTTAGGGGGGACAAGAGGGCTGCCTGTGAGAACTCTGGGAATATGCTGGCATTTGGTTCCTTCTGATCTGTAAGACCCATTCTGGGAGCTTCTTGTCCAGGCTACTTTAGGCAAGAAGTAGGGTTCTGGAGGGATCCTTGAGGCTCAAATGTTTATGCACCGCTACACATCAGCATGTGAAGTGTGAGTGACCAAGCTTAGAAGTGGCTTCGATCACTGGGAAGCTAGTCATGTGGAAATATCAAAGGGTTTCCTTTCCATCCATTCTTTCTTGAGGGAGGGGATGCATCCTGCACATGGTTACATCCCAGCCCCTAGTTCAAGGTCTGGTACATAGAAGGTATTTAATCAATAACTACTATGTGAATGGATTCCCTTAAAAAATTATGTATAGTTACGTACTATAAAATATACAGAACTTAAATGTGCAATTCAATGAGTTTTAATAAATGCTTATTATGCCATATGGGTCGCAAATACCCTCATCAGGACAGAAGGCATTTTCATCACCTGAGAAAGTTTCCTGTTTCCTTTTCTTGTATGCCCTCCTCCCCAAGGAAAAAAACACTGTTTTGAGTACTGTCCTCCTAGGTTCATTCTGCTTCATCTTGGAATTAATGGAAAAATTGGATCAAACAATATGAACTCTTTTCCTGCTGGCTCCCTTAGCTGAGCTAATGCTTTGGCGTTTATTCACATTGTTGCATGTATCAGCAATCTGCTCCTTTTCATTGTTGCGTACTAGTCCATTGTGTGAGTCTACAGCAATTTATCCATTTTCCTTTGCGATTGTTTCTGGTTTGGAATTTTTATGAATAATGCTGTTCACAGTATTCACCTGTAAGTTTTTCTGGATTTACGTTTTCCTTTCTTTTGAGTAATTACACAGGGATGAAATTGCTGGATCATCAGGTAGGTAGATGTATGTTTAACATTATATGACATTGCCAAACAATTTTCCAAAGTGGTTGTGTTGTTTTTACACTGCCACCAGCGAAGTATGAAAGATCCAGTTGTTCTGCATCTTTTCCACTACTTGGTCTTGAGAATCTTGTTAAATTCAGCCATTCCACTGGGTGTGTAGCTTAACTCTTTGTAGTTTTAATTTGCATTTTCCTGATTATTAATGATGTTGAACATCTTTTTATATGTTTATTGGCTACATGCATTTCTTTTTTGTAAAACACTTAAGTCTTTTCCCATGTTTAGGCTGTCTTTTAGAAAATGATTTATGGGAATTTAAAAATGTAATCTTGATTCTAGCTCTTTATTGGATATATGTATTGTGAATATTTTCTCATGGAATGTCTTTCCGTATTTTATGTCTTTTATTGAGCAGAAGTACAACCTATCAGTTTTTTCTATGGTGCTTTTTGTGTTCTGTCTAGGGAAATTTGCCTACCTCTCCTCTCACCATGATCCCAGTTCTAAATACATTCTCCACATTCTCCTATGTATTTTTTTTTCTTTATGGTTTTAGGCTTGTAAAAAGTTTTGTGAGTTAATTTTGTCATGTGGTCTAATTCAGCGTATGGTCAGACAGTTCGCTTTCTGATGGAGGAATCCTGTAGATAAGCCGATGCATCATTCACCAGCCAACAGCTTTGCCAAACGAACTCTTCCTGTTAAATAACTTCTGCTTTCTTAATGGCTTTGATGCTTTCTTCATTCTTGTTTTCTTTTCAAGAACCCATCCAGCTCCCCTGTCCTGAGATCTGTGCTTTGTTACTGAGGCACATGCTGTATAACCCTGTTTGAGGCCCAACTTGGTTCAGGTCTGATGGAATGCTGGGGGTGCTGGCCTGTAACATAGACCCCGCCCCAAAATAGTAAAGGGAGCTGGTTTGTCCACAGATAGCACAGCCATTTCATAGGCAGGGCCATTGATTCTGCAGAGACCAATGGAGGGGGCCCAGGTCCAGGAGAGACAGAGGCAGGGTTTGCTGGCTTGAGCTCTTGGCTCAGGGCAAGGCTGGAGTCCTCTGCTTCTCTTTTGGGTTTCCATGGACACACCCCATAGACCCCATGCTGGAGTGTCCCCAGGGAGCCCCGAGTGGGACTCTATTGCTTCATCACTGGCAGCAAATGCTCGTGAATCTGCTGGCACCGCAGCTATGAGAGTCCCACAGCTTAGCATGCCCGGGAGAGAAAGGACCGTCTGATCACGCTGTTCTTCTTGGAGTCTTGAGCACCCCTTGAAATTAGATTCCCTTTGTTTATTTTCCCATGGTCTTAGAGATGGGTTCCTGCTGACTTAGGGAGAAGCTATGTATCCTGTGGAGGAGGCAGTGAATGGCTGTTTTTTTATTCCAAATTTGGGGAAGTCTTCACGGCCCTGAGCTGTCCTGGGGGCCTGTGCAGAGCTCAGCTCCCTTCTGTTGCTGGAAGCTACTGGCCCCTAGGGAGGGCTCAGGACAGAAGGCTGAGTCCTGGGGTGCTAGCCAAGGTAATGGGGCACTGAGAACAGAGCTTGGCCCCATGGCCCACCCTCCGAATCCTCCACTGGGCTAGTCCATGGGTCACCATCCAGCACAGGCTCTGTTGGCATGTGGCTGCTGCAGTGTGCCCTCTCAGCCCTTTTTATCATCCCAGCCTCAATCAGGGAGGCCGAGCCTATATCATTCTTCCAGAAAGGTGTCCCTGACTCCTTCTGCCCAATTCAATTCTGCAATCACACTCTAGCCTTATTATATGCCAGTCTTTCTGCCTCTCCTACGTTAACTGCTGGCAGTATCCATCTGTTTTCCCCAGCTGACCTTTTACATTTCTCTGATGAGTTAGTGTCCTGTGGGAGCAGGCCCCATGGGGGCAAGAGCGTGCCCTGATTAGCACTTCACAGGAGCCTAGGGATGTTCAAGGGCCACCCCAACATAAAGATTTCTGTTGCTCCCAGGTCAAACAGCTCACTCTGTCCTTCATGTCTCCAGTATTCTCTGTGTAGAGGACCCTCTCAGCATTCATGCCCTGGGACACTTGTTTGTCTACAGGTTTCTCTCCTTCTGATAACTTAGGAGCTGTTTAAGGACAGAGGCTGCATTTTAAGTCACCCTAGCATCCCTGTATTTAATGAACTGCCAGATCCAACCATACTCCTCAGGCAGCAGAATCAGGCTGCTGAAGTTGTGTTTCAATGGATGAACCATACATTATTCTCAGCCAGCCAGTTGGGCTATCAAGGAATCCTGCAGGCTGGACCAGTATGTAGTACAGAATTAGCTCTTCTGCCTACTAGGGTCTGGCAGAGCTCTGCTTATTTTGAAAAGCATGAAGGAGCTCTTCTATGTGGAACAGAAACAAACGTACCTATCAAAAGGGGCCTCATGAGCCTTGTAAGGCATCCAAACACCCATCTCACTGCTTGGGCTATCAGGAACAGTGGAGTAGGAGACAGGGTGCAAGTGCCCAGCCTGGTACATGGCACATAGTAGGTCTCTTTTGTCTCCATCTTGAGGAAATAAAATGAGAACATATAATCATTGCCTCCTGTGAATGATGGTTTAGGATTGAGACAGGCAATGAAGTTTTATCTAGCTTAAAAAAACGGATCTAATCATAGGGTTTGAAAGGATCTGCAGTTTGTGAATTTCTTTCCTTTATACCTCTCCATTCTCCTTCCTCTGATCCTATGACATCTTGTTTGATCCCTGGATACAGGGACTCGTCTAGTGGGCTATCTGGCATTCCCCTGAGGTTCTCCTCCTGAGTTGCAGGCAGGAGCTCCCAGCATAGCCCAGATGGGAGAGGGACATGATGGAGGTGGGGAGGCAGGAGTGCATGGGGGTAAAGGTGGCATCGATGTACCTCCGGGGGACAGGTCAGCCTGAAGAGCATTCTGGTTGGCTACAGCTCATAGGAGAATCGTGGCCTGGAAGGCCTCCCCGACATGGCTGATGAGGAGCTTCCTAACTTCTGAAGGCCCATGGACCCTGGCTAGTTCTGGGTTGCTTCCCAGGTCCCTGGCAGAGTTGAGCTTGTTCTGGGCTTTCCAGAATGTGCTTCCCTTCAGCTTTCCTGCAGCTCACCAGAGTGTTTGAAGTAGGGAGTGAGGTAAGTTGATACCTGCTGTAGCTCAGGGTCTAGTTGAGCCTAGCAGCTCAGCCCTGATTACTCAGGTCTGCTACATGACTGGCTACATGGCTGACATGCAGGGGGACCGGAGCAGCTTATGATTCCCAGGAGAGGAGAGCTCAGGTCGAGGGCCTGGGCCCTGACGGACGATTGTTATTGCAATGTGTATGCACTTGAATGACATCATGCTATGGAGTGTACAAATTTTTTTTTGTCAGTCTTTTAACACAAGTTTATGTTTTTCAGACCTAAAAACTGCAGGTCATTTTTTACATTTGCTATTGAGAGCAGATGTGACTGATCCCTATCGGGTTCTACTGAAAAATGGTTGGGTTGCAGAAGGTCAAATACAGAATGCCTCTCAATCTCCATTATTATTTCCTCCACTCAGTGGCCTCAGCAGGAAGCCTGTGCTGGGAAGTGGTGGCTTTCTGAAGATTTGCAAGCCTCCTAGCCCCAGCCCCTGACCATTGGTGATCTCCACACTGTAAGCCACCTCTAGACGCAGCAATAGGCCAGTGGCAGAGAGCCGGGGTTGAGAGGCAGTAGGCTTAGCACTTTCCGGGCCTCAGCTTCCTCATCTATACAGTGGGAGTGTGGACTGGGAAATACTGCCAAATACTGTGAGAGACTCATGACATCGCTAGTTTTTAGTTTTGTAATACTTGGATTTGAAGAGGCTCTGTCTTTGACATTGCAATGTGCTGCTCCAGTGATTTGGGGAAGTTCAAGAAGGTACCTCTGTTGAGGTGAATGCTTGCCCCGTCTTTGCTGTGATGCTCAGCAGGTTAAATCAGTGGGAGGGATAGGTTAGGTGTTCCCCGGAAGAGTCATGAGAGGCGTCATCTAAGTTCTCATCCATCACTGGGGTCATGCAGCAACTCTTGAGGGTGGGTCTGTTTCACAGGCTTTTATAGGGAAATTTCCATGTCAGACCTGGGAAAAATACACTACTCGCAAAATCAAATTCTCTTATTCTTGGGAGTGTTAGGGGTAAGCAGCGATGGTGGTGGGGGGTGTTGGCTAGGGGTGGGCCTAGTTAAAGACCCCCTTTTGGTGTCCATGGTTGTGGTGAGCACTGACCCGTAAGAAACTGAGCCCTGGATCCTGATGCAAAGAAGGTTAGAGCAGTTGCAGGGCTCAGAAGATGACCCCCAGGGAAAGTACAGCTCCCAAACAGAAAGACCACATTTGCCTCCGAGCACTGGCAGATCCAGCTTGGTGTGACAGAGGTAGCTTAGCTGTTCCCCAACTTGAGCTGCTGTGATGGCAAAGTAACAAGGTGCTTGTGACATTCCGGGGAAGGCCTTTAATTCAGGCAGGAGGTATGGTTCTGAGTGAGCCCTGGGTGGGGGTGGGGGTATTACTGTTCTGACCATCAGGGCTTCCCTGCTGCCATGGGAATTCATTTGTGCATTCATTCACCCACCTATGGATTGATTGATCCCACCCACGTGTCCAGTAATTTAGTCAGCATTTATAGAGCATGGTCTCCTGTCTTCCTCTCCTTAGTGACATGAAGATGGACAAGACAGCCTCTGCCCTTGAGTTCAGAGCTGGCCACCTAAAGTATGCCATTGGAGGTGATACAGGCAATAAGGGCAATGGGAAGGGAAGTGTTTGGAATGCCACAGGTGTGCAGGGAGAGAAAGCAGGGAAAGGAGAGGGATTGAAAGGTGACAGTTGAAAGACAGGGCCAGCAGGAGGCAGCCAGGTTCTGGGAACTGTGGAGTTGGAGCACTCTGGGCCTCTCCTGCCTCCCCTGAGTGGTGTCTGTAGTATAATGGGTGGGGCCATCACTGCGCTGTGTCCCCCTGAAAGGGGAGGGCATTGAGGTGCGTGTGCGCCTGTGCATAGTGGGTGGGAGGGCTTAGAGTCCCAGGGCAGCACTTCAGCATGTGGGTGTTTGGAAAATACCAAGTGGTTCATGTTAAAGAGATTCTTTATTATTTGGTTCACTTACTATTTTTTTTAAAGCATTTATTATTTTAAAGAAAGTTATCCTCCTTTTTGACTTGGGAACATCCTTTTGTCCACAATGCATGTTTCTGGGGACTTAGTGCACAGTGGCTACTCTGAGGTTTGCTGCTTGGGTGAGGCCAATTGTGCAGCCCAGGGCAGCTGCAATCTCAGCACGGAGCAATGAACAGAAGTCCCAGAACTCAACTGGGCCTTGTCAGCAGCAACATTAACGGCTGAGCTTTATCTTTTCTCTGACGCTTTAATTTCCATCTCTAAAACTGGGACAGTTAGAGCCACTTTACAGCTGAAGCTGAAGCAGCTTGTCCTCCTTACAGTTCATGCCAAAGAGTGATCCTCTTCTAGCACTTTCTATAAATATTTCAATGGCCATGATTCTGTGACTCAGATGCCACAGCTATAAAACAATCCTTGAATTATCTTTCCTTCCCCCTGCCTCATGGGGACGGTGTGGGGACAGGATGAACCCACAGGAAGCACTCTGAGAACTTACGAGGTCCGAATTGCGTGCTCAGGCTGGGGTGCTGGCGGAAGTAACAAGGGGTTCAGCGTTTTGGCAGAAAGCAGGCTCTTCATTTTTCAAGGGAACCTTCCTCAGACACCTCAGGTTGGCCTTACTTTAAAGAGGAGGCAGCAGATTTAGCAGGGCTCTGAGTGGAGGAAGGCCAATTGAGTCCTTGCTCAGGCCTCATGGGAAATTTGGCAAGCAGTATTAATAAAGGCATCTTTTTATTTTCTTTCTTCAATGTAAAATGCCAGGTTACGGTTGGCTAATGCTCTGTAGCATTGGAGCCAGTCAATCTTCTAAGTCCATATTTTTTATGGGTGCGGCGGGAGTTGTCCTGGGTTTTTGTTTCCAGCAGTGGGATATCAGGATTTGTATCCTATGGTATATCCAAGGAGTAATTCTCCTTTCCTTTGATGTTCCTTGGACATCTTGAGGCACTTAGGGTGCATTCTCAGGGAAGGTTGGAGGACAGGGTTGCAAGGCCCTCATTATATTATTAAACTAGATCCAGTGAAGGAAGACTGAATTTCTGGAGCAGAAAGCTGCCTTGCTAAGTGGAAGGCTGGTTCAGAAGTGACTTCTTGCCCTGACTTCTTGAACCAAGAACTATAGTTTATTGCTGTTTGGGCAGAAATAAGATGCTCTGCTGCCCGTATAATTGTTTCACAGTTGGAGGTTAGCATGGATTGTTTTTCCTGACATTTGGAAAGTCATACCTTAACGAAATACAGTTTAGATTAAAACAGAACCTCAAAAACATTGTGTGTTCATAACCTTGAAATTCACTTAACAAAGCTGCTGTTACTGTGGGATGACGGTAGCAGTCTCCTTCGGCGGAGTTCCTTCTCCTGGTCTTGGCTGACCAGCCTGGCCAGCCCAGCCCAGCCAAAGGGATTTCCCTAAGGGGCTTCTTCCATCACATAGTTCTGCTCAGAAGACTTCAGTGGCTTCCCAGTGCATCCAGAAGTCAGGCCTTCCTACTTAACCCTGCTGAGCTCCTTCAACCCTGTCTACCAGGTGGGGAGCCTCCTTAAGTCTCAGGGGTACTCTTACTGTTCCCATAACATACAAGGGGCTTCTTAGACCCCTCATCTCTCTTTTATGATGTTACACTTCCCGGCATTTCTTCTCCATCATCTCCATCAATATTGAGTATCATCCAGCTCATTCTCTCAGTCCAGGATAAGTCCTGTCCCTTTTAAAAAGCCTTCTGTGATCACATCAGCCCTATGTGCTTCCCCTTCCCCATTCCCAGTTTTACACTGCCATTATTACAGAGACAATGGGGTGACACAGCTCTGGGTTTGAAGCTTGCTGTGTGACCTCAGGCAATTTGCTTAACCTCTCTGATTCTCAGTTTCCCCATCTGTACAATGGGGAAATACATGTTTACCTCACAAGGTTGCTGTGCGGGTTCATGAGATAATGTAGATAACAACTATTAGTGCATCGCCTGGCATTTAGTGGGTGCACTCAGAATGTTAGTTTTTCCCACCTATGGCACATACTACATTCAAATAATTATGTTTATCTGAGGACCTGTCACCCCTCTGCTCAAGCTCCTAGCTCTTAGAGGGTGGGGACTCATCTCATATCTCCCACGATGCCTTGCACAGGACAGCTCAAGAGACACTCAAGTTCCTGAGTGGGTGAAGATTATATGGGAAGAGCTGACAGCTTCCAGAGGCAGTGCCAGGAGACTGTGACTTCACAGCCAACCCCACGAAGGCTATGCCAGTGCTGCCCAGGCCTTGCAGCAGTAAAGCTGATTGAATTATGCTGCCTGGCAGTTAAGGGCAGTAAAGGCAGTAAGTCCCATGCTCGCCATGGGACTGAGAGCAGGGACGAGGTTGGCTCCAAAGCATGGCCTACCTGGGGGCTCAGAAAAACTCATGTCCAGAGTCAGCCTAAGGGGCAGCCTCTCAACCAGCTGATCCGACTGTTTTGCCACCAACAAAACCATCCAAGGACACCAGCAGCTGCATGAGGAACTTCAGCTCTTTGCAAAGTGGGGGTGTGGCAAGGGGAAGGGGAGCTAGAGGAGCATCTGAAGAGATGCAGGGAGATGGGCTCAGTGGCATGGAGGGCCATGGGCCATTCCCACCTCCAGGGGAGGTGGCTGAGCTGAGGCTCTGGAGGGCAGAAAATGAGGAAACGGCTGGGGGGGGCTGCTCCGGGGGCACACTGTGGTATTGGGAGGCACCGGCCCCCCTCAGTGACCTGCATCTTGTCTTCCACGATCTTGTCCTGACAGCCTAGGTGGTCCCTGACCAGGGTGTCACACCCTGCTGAAGGTCCTGTTTAGATCCTACCTGCTTCCTAAAGCCTTCCCAGATCCTTCCTACTGAGGCCCTGCCCTGGGCTGCGTCCTTCTCTGAGCCTCTCCTTGAGTTCACTGGGTGCTCGCACCCTCCCTCCCTCCAGCCAATCTCCAGGGCTCAGAGGCAGATCCCAGCTGGGTTGTTTCTGCCTCTGTCAATCCTCCTATCTAACAACAGTGATGGAGAGTTTGCTGTGTCCTAGGAACTGCACTAAGTGCTTGACACGGAGTCTCTGTTTTAATCCTCCCAAGAAATTCAAGAAGTGCGTAGAATTTCCAGCCCTATTTCATAAATAAGAAAGGTGAGGCCGAGAAGTTGAGCATTTTGCCTTGGGTCATCCAATCTACTGTGAAAAGGAGCGGGATCTGAACCCACTCTGGATCTAGGATTTGTACTCCTGCCCACCGTACTACCCTGTCCCTCACCTTGCCCGAGGCACCGCACAAATGGCAGTCATTTTCTGTTACTGCTGCTATTGAAAGGCTTCCAGCAGGGAGGCCAATGGTCAGCATGGATACCAAGGATGCGCTACTACCTCCTGCAGCACCAAGCGCTACGGCCACCACTGCCCCTGTTAGCACAAGGACTACCACCCTTCCCCCTGGTCGGTCTAGGACCCCTTGGAGGGCAAGGGTTAGGAATTAATCATTCTTTCCCATTCTTCCTTTCTGCCACAACAGCACGTTGCAAGTCTGGGCTCTGGAGCCAGATTGCTTCAGTTCACATCCTGGCTCTGTCACGGACCAGCTGTGCAACACTGGGTAGGTTATTAATCTTGCTGTGCCTCAGTTTCCTCCCTATAAATAGTGGTAATAATGGCATGCCTACATCACAGAGCTGTTGTGAGTTATTACACAGAAGGCACTTGGAGTACCAGCTGGCACACAGAGAGAGAGAGATCTGTGTGATGGCCACTTTAGCTTCCTTCTCTGTGATAGTGCCTTTTTCTGTGGAGGCTCTCAAACATTCTGATTATGGGAGAAGATTCTAGAGTAGTGAGCGATGTGCCTCAGAGACTTGTCTGGGGACTTGGGAACAAAGAAGTGAGAGGACAAGGGCTCTTTTAGAAACCACCCCTGTACCTTGAGCAAGCAGCGCTGAGCTCTGCCATGCTGGGGAACTCGCAGCCGTTCCTAGAGGCTTGGTGGAGTGCTGGGGTGTGCGTGGGGTCATAGTCGAGGAGCCACTTCTTCAACGTACAGGAGGAGAGGTAGCACTGGGAAGAGCTGGGAGAGGTGGGGAGGCTCTGGTGCAAGCAGAACCAAGCTCAGGCAACTGAGTGCAGAGGACAGAGAGGGCGAGGCCTCTGTCTGGGCAGGGGTTGTCAGAGGAGGACTAAGAGGGTTTCCTGAGGGATTCATGGCTGCAGCATCCCATGTGTGGGTGGTAAAGTAGGCCAGGCACGGATTGGACAAAGGCACCAAATCTGGGCTGCAGGGTGAGAGTATGCAAGGACCAGAGTACCCCTGACTTCCTGTGGAGAGATGAACTCAGTCTATGAGCCCTTCCGGTGCTTTGCCTGGATCTCTGGTGCTACTATGGCAGGACCGAGGGCTCTGGCATGGGGCAGACCTGGGTTCTAAATCACAGCTCTTCCAACAGCTGTGTGATCAGAGGGTCTTAGACAACTGCTTACCTTTTCTATCCTGTTTCTTCTGTAAAACAGGGACCACAACAAATACTTCATGGTTTTATGAATACTGAATTACATGATATTTGTAAAGGATGTTGCACATGGAAGACAATAAATTGAGGTCCTTTTCTACTCCAGTGCTGTTTCTTAAGATGTGGCCCCCATGCTGCTGGTATGGGCATCCCTTGGGAACCTGTCAGCCGTGAAATCCTCCGACTGCATCCCAGACTTACCCAATCTAAACTCCAGGGTGGGGCCCGGCAGTCTGGGCTTTGACGAGATCCTCAAGGTTGAGAACCACTGATCCGATACAGGTCCAGGGTGAAGGAGAGAACTCGACATGGGGCTGGCACCCAGTCGGGGCTCAGCACCTGCCAGTTCCCCCTCTTCCCTTCCACCTGGGCAAGAGTGTTCCCTGAAGAGGTTAATGCTACTGCAGACCTCCCGGAGGTGAAAGGGCCTTGCTCCCCTGGAGGATAGGCACATTATGATGGCTTCATTTGATTAAAAGGGGATGTTGATCATTAGTTATGACCCAAATTTCTTCTCTCCCCAGCAATCACTCAAAGTGCTCCCAGATGCGCAGGGAGCTGTTGGTTACCTGTGAACACAGCCTCCCTTTATAATGAGGATGCTCATGTGAACGAACAGAGGCGTTCAGAGAAGTCTAGCGGCCTCCCAGCCCAGGCTTTGCCCTCCGTTTGATGGAGGGAATGATTGAAGGCAAACATATGCATTCCAGATTGGACCCAAAGATCTGGGCTGGGAGGCGGCCTGCTTCCAGCGGCAGCGAGGGGATGGGGGGAGCTCTGTGAACACTGGTCGTTCCTGTGGGGCTAATTACTGACTTTTAGAGGCAAGTGGCCGCCCCAGTTTCGGTGAGCACACTTGTTGGTGACCGCATAATTAAAAGGAAGGGGGAGCCTCGGTGGGGAGCAAGGCAAAAGGAAGGCCAAATGCAAATAGCTCGAATACTTTCCTCTAAGGAACACTGGGCAACAGTCTCCAGGTCAGATGTTCAGCTCTGGGTGCAAAGGGCACTGGCACGGAGGCTGGCAGGGGGAGGCAGGCGGAGCTGGCTCAGGCTCCCAGCAGGGAGATGGAAGAAACAGGCCTGCCTTAGGCATGTTTGGATGGTTTTAAAGGATTACTGCCCCACTTGCCCTAAGGCGTGTTCAGTTTTGGAAAAAAATGAGCTTTGCTCCCAGCTCTGGCTGCACACAGGAATCTTTCCTCCGCAAAGGGCTGGGATGGGCCTCCGGAGGCCTATGATGACGTGATGATGTTTAAAGGAAATTTGCTGATGCTGGGAGATGACCAGAGCTCCACTGGGCAGGATGCGAGGTAGGGTTTGTGCAGCCCTGGCCAGGAGCCTGGAGGTGGGCAGGCGACGGGGGCACCAAGGGCTTAAGGGCTCTGCTTCACTGAGCTGTGAGGTGGGAGGCAGGAGGCCGGCCCCTGGTCTCTCACTGAAGGCTGGGGCTGCAACAGCCCTTGCTTGCTGGGAGCTAAGGTGTCCTGAGCCTTCTGTGCTGCCTGTTTAGGTGAAGACAGCGGCCACTTCCTGAACTATGGGGTGAGGGCTGAGAGCCTGACACTCTTAGTGGAGGGAGCCCTGGGGGAAACATGAGCCAGTGAAGGAGGAGATGAGGAGCCCAACGTGCAGGGAGGGCAAGGGGAACATTAACTTGTGTGAGCAGCTCATCTAACCTGTGGGGCTCAGAAAGTTCCAGAAATCTTTGGTTTGAAGACAGCTTGAAAACAGAACAGGGGAATGTGAAGCCATGGCCTGAGAGTCAAGGGCCCTAGATTCTAATCCAGTTCTGCCATTAACTAGTTGTGTGACCTTGAAGAAATTCCTGCTGCTTCTGGGCCTCACTGCTTCATCTGCAGAATCAGGGAGGGGAATAAATGTTCTTAAGGACCCATTTGAAAAGTCTGGCTCTTGGCCTACACAATGGCAGTAGAGAAAAAGGAACTGGGGAATGGAGTTCAGGGGAAAACTCCAGGGGAAGGGAGGAAAGACCCTCAAAAATAAATACATTCAATACACAGAAATTTGTTGCATCCCTATACACTAATGATGAACTAACAGAAAGAGAAATCAGGAAAACAATTCCATTCACAATTGCTCAAAAAGAATACTTAGGAATAAACCTAACCAAGGAAGTGAAAGACCTATACCCTGAAAACTACAAGACACTCTTAAGAGAAATTAAAGAGGACATTAATAAATGGAAACTCATCCCATGCTCTTGGGTAGGAAGAATTAATATTGTCAAAATAGCCATTCTGTCTAAAGCAATCTACAGATTCAATGCAATTCTTATCAAAATACCAACAGCATTCTTCAACGAACTGGAACAAATAGTTCTAAAATTCTTATGGAACCACAAAAGACCCTGAATAGCCAAAGCAATCATGAGAAGGAAGAATAAAGCAGGGAGTACCTTGCTTCCCAACTTCAAGCTCTACCACAAAGCCATAGTAATCAAGACAATTTCGTATGGGTACAAGAACAGACCAATAGACCAGTGGAACAGAATAGAGAGTCCAGATATTAACCCAAGAATATATGGTCAATTAATATATGATAAAGGAGCCGTGGATATACAATAGGGAAATGACAGCCTCTTCAACAGCTGGTGTTGGCTAACCTGGATAGGTACATGTAAGAGAATGAAACTGGATTACTGTGTAACTCCATACAGAAAAGTAAACTCGAAATGGATCAAAGACCTAAATGTAAATCATGAAACCATAAAACTCTAAGAAGAAAACATAGGCAAAACTCTCTTGAATATAAACATGAACACCTTCTTCATGAACATATCTCCCCAAGAAAGGGAAAGAAAAGCAAAAATGAACAAGTGGGACTATCTCAAACTAAAGCTTCTGTACAGCAAAGGACACCATCAGTAGAACAAAAAGGCATCCTACAGTATGGGAGAATATACTTTGTAAATGACATATCCGATAAGGGGTTGACATCCAAAATATATAAAGAGCTCACACACCTCAACAAACAAAAAGCAAATAACCCTATTAAAAAATGGACAGAGGATCTGAACAGACACTTCTCCAGAGAAGAAATTCAGATGGCCAACAGGCACCTGAAAAGATGCTCCACATTGCTAATCATCATGGAAATGCAAATTAAAATCACAATGAGATATCACCTCACACCAGTTAGGATGGCCAACATCCAAAAGACAAACAACAACAAATGTTGGTGAGGATGTGGAGAAAGCGAAACCCTCCTACACTTCTGGTGGGAATGTAAATTAGTTCAACCATTGTGGAAAACAGTATGGAGGTTCCTCAAAAAAAAAAAAAAATAGAAATACCATTTGACCCAGGAATTCCACTCCTAGGAATTTACCCTAAGAATGCAGAATCCCAGTTTCAAAAAGACGTATGTATCCCTATGTTTATCACAGCACTATTTATAATAGCCAAGAAATGGAAGCAACCTAAGTGTCCATCAGTAGATGAATGGCTAAAGAAGATGTGGTACATATACACAATGCAATATTATTCAGCCATAAGAAGAAAACAAATTCTACCATTTGCAGCAACATGGATGGAGCTAGAGGGCATTATGCTCAGTGAAATAAGCCAGGTGGAGAAAGATAAGTACCAAATGATTTCCCTTGTTTTTGGAGTATAACAATGAAGCAAAACTGAAGGAACAAAACAGCAGCAGACTCACAGACTCCAAGAAGGGACTAACAGTCAATCACCAAAGGGAAAGGGACTGGGTAGGATGGGTGGGAAGGGAGGGATAAGGAGAATAAGGGGCATTACTATTAGCACGAATAATGTGGAGGGGGGGGCATGGGGAAGGCAGTATAACAGAGAGAAGACAAGTAGTGACTCCTGAGCATCTTATTATGCTGATGGACAATGACTGTAATGGATTATGTGGTGGGGACTTGATAATGCGGGGAATCTAGTAACCACAACGTTGCTCATGTAAGTGTATATTAACGATACCAAAATAAATAAATAAATAAATAAATAAATAAATAAATAAATAAATAAATAAATAAATACATTCGATATTGAACCAAACCTCTGACCAGGTTTTGAGTCATGCGGAGGAACTCTTCCTGCCCTTCTATAATCTGCTGGAGGAGGAAGGAGGGCATTAAGGAAGTAAAGATGTTGGAAGTCTCCTATTGCTGCTTTGACAAATTACCACAAACTTGGTGGTTGAAAACAACATGAATTTATTATCTTATAGTTCTGGAGGGTGGACAGCCATGTGGGTTTCCCTGGGCTACTATCCAGGTGTGGGCAGGGCTGTGCTCCTCCAGGAGGCCCAGGGGAGAATCTGATTCCTCGCTTTTTCCAGTGTTGAGAGGCTGCCCAGTGTCCTTAGGGCAAGGCCCGTTCATCCTCCTTCAAAGCCAGCCAAGGGGGATGAGACTTTCTCACAGAGCGTCACTGTAGCACTGACACATCTGCTTCCCTCTTCTACATTTCAGGATGCTTGTGATCACATTGGCCCACCTGGAAAATCCAGGCTAGTCTCCCTATTTTAAGGTCAGTCGATTAAGTAGCATCATTCCATTTGCAATCTCAATTCTCCTTTGCCATGTAATGTAACACAGGAACAGCTTTCAGGAATTAGGACAGGGGCATCTTTGGGAACCATTCATCTGCCTGATGCAGGTGCTCATTTGCAAAGAGCAATGCCAGTGCAGACTGCCACTGGGCCCCAGAGAGGGTGGCCTCGTTCCCAAAAGTGGCTCCTGGGCAGCCTTCTTACTTGGGCTATTCTCCGTGCCCTGACTCGGGCCCAGGGACTTCTCTAGGATCTCTCTTTCCTGCAGGTAGGGTTGTCACTCCATCGCTGAACACCCCAGGCCTTTGTACATGCCCAGGGCTATTGACACCTAGAAAGCAAACTTTCTAGGCTGAAGGAGAGCT
This sequence comes from Manis javanica, assembly GCF_040802235.1. NCBI lineage: Eukaryota > Metazoa > Chordata > Mammalia > Pholidota > Manidae > Manis > Manis javanica. The sequence continues at coordinate 228,030,539 of NC_133156.1, forward strand.
TTCATTCAGCCGCTACCTGTGTTTGGGGGAAGGGTGGAGGTGGGGAGGTCCAACTTGCAGGTGAACCCAGTTTATTCATTCCACAAAGATATGTTCATAATGGACCCATTGAAATCTGTTAACTCTTTCCCTGCAGTGGGAAGCTTAACTCCCTTTAAAATGTCAACAACTTGAAAACAAGGGGCTCTGATCTGCTTACCCGGGGCCTTTCCTTGGCAAAATTTATTGTCCGAGAGATGCCATAAAAGGTTTTCCAGACTCTGGACCCCTTCCTGCTTCTCAAGACCTTTTTCTAGTCCTTAAGAATTTCACTTTCAGGCTCTGGTAACTGTTCTTCTGCGTGGCTAATTGCTCTCTGAGCTTTATTGTACAATAGCAGCTTCATATAAATAGGAGCTTCAATAAGTTTGTGCAGCAATTTGGCTTTCTCTTCACCTAATAAAAGTATCAGATGTTCCTAATGGGGCGGTGGCTGCTTTCTCACAGTCCCAGGGGTCCTGAGCCGGCTGAGAGCTGGAGGAATGTCATCCATCATCCACTGTTTGGGAGGAGCTTGTCACCGAGTCTCCCCACTAAGGGCTGGGACTCCAGCTCAGAAGGCTGGCGTACTTTTCCCATGCTTTTGGTGGCACTCCTTTCATAGACCTCTTAGCTGTTGGAGGAAGCCCATTTTTATACAGCTAGATTAATTTAATCATTCGTTTTAACCTAAATAAAAAAAAACAGCATGTCATATTGCAGTGGCAAAGAATATTTCTCTTTAGGAAAAGAAATGAAACTGCTTGTGAGACTCTGAAACCCTTGATCTGATTCTCTGAGCTTTGCACTTTAACCTTCTGGTTAGTTTGCTGGCATGGGTTGTGTCCATGGTGTGGTTCTTGGGTCAAGGATGTCCCACTGCCCTTAGGATCCCTGGTTGCCTCCCTATTATTCTGCCAAACTATTAAATGAAGGGATCTTCTCTCCAACAATTCGCAATTTTGCTTCTGCTTAAACACAAACTGGGCCTATTCTTAAGTTAGAAGTTAGTTCTATTGGCCAGCAGCTCTATTCAATAGAAATATAATGTGAGCCACATATGTCTTAAAATTTTCTAGCAGCCCCGTTAAAAAAATAAAGAGAAACAGGTGAAATTAATTTTAATATATTTTATTTAACCCAGTTATATCCAAAATATTATCATGTCGACATGTAATCTGTACAAAAACATTGAGACATTTTGCATTCTTTCTTTGTACTCAGTCTTCAAAATCAGTGTGTGTGTGTTACACTTAGAGCGCATTTAAATTCACATGATAAATTTTCCTTGGCAATACTTGATCCGGATTCAGAGTTCATAAAATTGAGTGTTGAAAAAGTAAATTCACATACCTTAATTGTTCCAAATATACTTAAAAGTTTTCCAATAACTGACTTGAGTATCAGTTTTGAATTTTGAATTAATTAAAATGAAGTAAAAATAGAAGCCAACCCCTCAGTCACAGTAGCCATGATTCCAGTGCCACCTAGCCACACGTGGCTGGTGACTAGACTGATCAGCGCAGATCTAGGGTATCACCCCACAGGCCCCAAAGCAAACATACGGTTTGGGGCTGGGAGGCTGAGGCTGTGGGCAGGGGTACAAAGGGCCCTCCCCTCTGTAGCAGCTGCAGCAGCAATTCCAAGTTTGTGTTTGCATTCTTTTTTATACAATCATTAATTCATACATTCAATAAAATTAGGTACTGGTGCTAATGGACACGCCCTGGTTATTGTGCTGAGGGAAGCGGAAGAGTCTCAGTTTACTGAGCCATTGGAGGGGGATAGACAGACAGCACGTAGGCCAACAAATACGCAGGATCATTGCAGACAGCAGTGATTGCAATGAAGAAGATAAGAGATGTTAAGGAGAGATATAACTCAGAGGGTGGGCAGATGAGGTGGAAACTTCTAGAATACAATTTGGGAAGCCTCCTGAGGATGGGCCACTGGCATCTAGACTAAGGGTAGATGAAGATCTGAGGGCATGATCATGCTAGTTGGAGAAGACTCAGTTCACAGGTCCTGAGGGCTTGAAAAACAGGGGGCCCTGTGGCTGGAGCCCAGCAAGCTTCTCAGCAGGACATACGGGTACAGGAGGCTAATGCATTCAGCCAAAGGCGAGCCATCCAAGGCATGCTTCTAGCCGAGAGGATCAGCGCAGGGTGGAGCCTACGTGCTCAGGCTCCGGATGTGGACTGCTGATGTTCAGATCCCAGCGCACGCACCAGCTGTGTGTCCTTGGCTGTGACTTAGCCCTTCTGTGTCTCTGTTTTCACATCTGTAAGATGGGTATACGAACCCTATATAGCAGGTTGCTGTAAAGATTAAGTGTTTTATTATGTGTAAACATCTGACAAATTCAAAGTTCTTGGAAGTATGATCTGTCATTACAGTTCATTCATCAGACATGCTCTGAGTGCCAGCCAGGCCAGCCTGGTGGTAGGCACTCACAGATCTGGGATGGGGAGGGATACATAAGAGAGAGTTAGTGGAGGTCGAGGTTTTGCTACTTGTGCACTGTGAGCTGACAGGGTGCCCTGGGGGGCCCAGAGAGAGTGTCTAGACTCTAGGCAGGAAGCTGCTGTCTGAGTTCATGACTCAGAAGGTCCACGGAGCAGGTGTGACAGAGGCTGGCTGGGTTGGAGGACTGGCTCCCCTTGGCCGGAAGGCCCAGGCCCAGCCCCTGAGCCCATCCAGTTCCTCCCCATCACTTGTTTGTTGACAGGTTATCATGGCAACAGGGAGGCACAGAAAAAGTCAATTATCAGCACAGCATAAAATGGAACAATTTAGATTTTGGTTTCAATTAATTAAAATTCTCTCTCTGGTGTTTCTCCCAGATCCTGGTTGTTTTCTTCAGCTTTGGGGGATCTCCTGCCTCAGGGAATAAAATGACTTAGAAATACACTCACCCCTGAGCTTCAGGAGAACAGTGATTTCTTCTTCCCACTAGAATCTGCAACTAAGGAAGACCCAGTCTCCTGGGAACTGGGGGATTAGAGGGCCTTGCAGTTCAGCCACTGTTCATGCAGGGCCTGATGGGGGGGGGCTGTGAAGAGCACATAGTGTCATCACCACTTTTTTTTTAAACCCCAATCAAGGCCCTTCAGTGTTCAACATTAGGTTGTGCGTTCAGAATGTCCCAGAGATTAGGAAGGAGGCCTGGTGAAGAGTTTTTTCCAAGATGTTAATTACGAGTGCATGTGACACTCAGAACTTTGATGGGGTGCCCAGCCAAGCACGAGACTCGGTGCAGCCCTGGAACTCACCCCAGCTCTGTGGCTTGGGGGGAAGATGAATGTGCACACAGGTTCAGAAGCTAGAGTGCTGGTCTGAGCAGAAGCAGAGACCCCACCTCATACACGTGGGGAGGCAGCTGGCTCCTTTGTTAAACAAATATCTATGTTTGAATGCCTGCTGCCTGCTCCGCACTGCTTCGGCCCTTAAGACAGAGCAGCACACAAGAGACAAAGCTTCCCGTCTTCCGTGGGTTCAGTGTTTCAGTTGGTGGAATGACAGGATACATAGGCAATGTGCACAGTTACATATTGATGTGGGCCCTGGTGGAAAATACAAGGTGGTCCCTGGGGTGTGTTGGGTGTGTGCATGGGGTTTAATTTTAGATAGGATAGCCAGAGATGGCCTCCCTGAGAAGCAGACATTTGAATAAAGACTCAAAGGAAGAGAATGAGCGAGCCATGGAGATCTTTGAGGGAAGAACATCCCAGAAAGAAGAGCAGCAGGTGCACAGGCATCACAGCAGGACATGTCTAGGGTTCAAGGAACAGCAAAGAGGTGAAAGCAGCTCGAGGGGCATGAGCCAGAGGTGAATCCGAGGGGCAAAGATTGTGGCACAGTGCGGTGAGATACAGATCATTTGGGCTATAAAGATGTTAACTTTGGATGAATGAAATGGAGGCCCCTCAGCAGAGGGATGACATGACCTGCCCCGAATCACTTTTAAAGGATCACTTTGGCAGATGCAGAGAGCCCACTCAGCAGGTGTGGGGGTCCAGTGGGAGATGAAGGTTGCCCGCTCTGGGGTGGTTAGCAGAAGTGGTGGGAAGCCATCAGTCTGGACGTAATTTGAAGGTCAAGCTGATACTATTTGTTGTTGGACTAGATGTTGTGTGTGGGAGGAAGGAGTTAAGGATGACTCCAGGATTTCTGGCTTGTTCATCAGTCAGAGTTCTACAGAGAAACAGAACCAGTAAAATGTGAAGGAATTCCCTCATGGGATTATGGAGGCTCCCAAATCCACGCTCTGCAGGCTAGGCTGTCAGGCTGAAGACCCAGGCAAGAGCTGGCGTTGCAGGTGGCATCTGACGGCTGTCTGCTGGCAGAATGCCCTCTTGCCTGGGGCAGGTCAGTCTTTTTTCTATTCATCTGATTGGATGAGGCCCCCCTCACCTTAGGGAGGGTAATCTGCTTTACTCAAAGTTTGCTGGTTTAAATATTAATCTCACCCCCAACACACCCTCACAGAAACATCCAGAATAGTGTTTGACCCTATGTCTGGGCACTGCGACCCAGCCACGCCGACACATAAAAGACCCTCACAGCTTGGCAGCTAGAGGAGTGGTGTTGCTGAGAAGGGGATTTGGGTCTGGGTTTCAGCAGTGAGGACCAGGCAGGAGACAGATATTTGCAAGTCGTCACCTCTCAGAGATTGCATTTAAAGCTCTGAGGAAGAATGAGGTCACTGAGGGAGGAGGCGTGGAAGAAAAGCTTCTTGTGGGCTACCTTCTTGTTGGGACGTCAGTGCCCCAGGGCCCCCTGCTTGGCCAGCACAAGCTGTGCTGTTTCAACCTCTGTGCTGCCTGTGTCCCTTGAGCTCTGCCAGACATGGACGCCAGAGGGGCGAGTCAGTAGAACCACTAGTGGGGGTGGGAGGAAGACCTCTGAGAACCTGCCCTCCAGCTCGAAATGTTTCAGGCCTCGGCTCTGAGAGGTGGCTGGTGGTTCTCAGTCTTGTTTACTCACTACCTCAACACCCTCCTACTGAATAGCTGCTCAGCTTTAGGTTTACCATCTCCCAGGGACACACATGCATCAGGCACTGTCTGGTGGGGCAGACACCGAAATGTGAGGGAAACGGCCAATGCGAGTTGGGAAAGCAGGGGAAGGGTGGCTTGCTTGCTGACCTCTGGCTCAGGACCCAGTTCCTTCCTTGCAGCCAGGATCTTCCTCAGTTGCTCCCCCTGTGTCACTGCCTCTTTTCCTCGCTGTGGGTGTTCTGCCCCAGGTGCCTGGACTCACCTGCCTGCCTCGCCTCTTGGCCCTTGGCCCATGTGCTCCTATGTGGCCTGCCTGCATTGTCACACACCAGGCCCAGGCCCATGCCAGTGGGGCAATGGCAGAGATCCTTCCTCACAATCAGGAGATGTCCTTTCCCCTTCCCTTTGTACAGATATTAAACTCCTGAAATCTACCCTGAGTTAGTAATAATGAAAAGGCTTAACTTGGACTAGACCCTGGCATGGAGTAACATCTTTGGGAGGAAACTGGAAAGTTCTATCATGTTTCAATGTCCTTGGGAGCTGAAGTATGGACAGAGCTTGGTATGGAGACTTTGAGACGCTCCGGTCCTGTCTTAGGTGCTGCCCTCCCTGGCGATCATGCCTCTGCTTCTCTGGTCTGAACCAGGCAAAGTTGGCAGGTTTGGCACCACATTCAAATGCTCTCTCCCACGGCTGTGCCCAGCCCCACATGGCCCAGGCTTCTTTACCCCCCAGTGCCCGTGCGCTCCCTCCTGGCCTGGATTGTAATCTTGTTCACATTTCAAGGGTAATTTCATCACTCTGGCCCTGATTCCTGCATCTCAAGGGTGCCTAATGGAAACTCAGGTGCCAGGATTTCCCCTTGAACTGTTCCAAGCAGACCCCTACTGGGTTCCACACCAGAGGGCCCCCTGTATTTTCTGGGTGAGTGAGAGGCTTCCTGCTCACTGGTGCACACAGTGGCCTCAGAGAAGTCAAGGCAGGCTCTGCTTGCTGGGGAATGCTGTAGCCTGGAAGAGGTTCCCAGTCAGAGAGAGTGGGACTCAAGCACTGCGTCTTCTTGTGTGTAAGTATGAGCCTGTCAGTCACAGTGGACCCGAGCAAGTAACATGGCACAGAGGGGATGGGCTGGGAGAGCAGGCTGGCTTATGCTTGGCTTCATTTTTGGTGTGATGTCCCTTCTGCTGGCCCTTTCTGCTGGTCTTCGCACACTTGGTCCTCTGCGCTAGTGGGGGATCTACATAGAGGTAGAAACTGGAGTAGGTATGGCGGAGAGGGAGGAAGGAGAGACCCAGCACTTTGGGCCCAGCCCAAATGCCAGGATTTTCCTGTTGCCAGAGCAGCTGCTGCAGGCCCCAGCTGGGGGGTGGGCCCTTGTTGTGTGCGGTCTCCTAGACAAGCCTCTCTCCCTGCCACCCCTGTATCCTCCTTCAGTGGGCAGCTATGCACAACTCATAGTGACCTGGGGCTCGGGTGGAGCATTCGAACCCATGGCCTCAGGTGTTCTGGGCTGCCCTTTGTCAGTGACACTGGGTCTGACCACCTGCTCCTCATCATTCCTTCACCACCTGGGGCCCAGGGAACCTGCTCTGGGAGGCCCTGAGTACTCAGATGGCATACGCCTCTGGTGGCAGAGACACAAGGCCAGGTGGGGACTCACATGACAGCAGAGCTGGAGTGACAGGATGAGGCTCCGAGATACCAAAAGATCTTCGAGTAAAGTTCACTGGGACCAACTGGAGGGGTGGTGCATCCGAATGACAGCTGAGCATGCACCTGAAAAGCTTCAGTTTGGTTAAGGGGTTAAGGACATTTTGCCACTTGATGTGGGTCTGAGGGTCATTTCCTAAACAGGACGGTGATCAAGGAGGAGCACGGTTTTCGTGACATGAAGAGAGTTTAAAGTAATGTACTTTGCAAATGTTTGTGTTGGCTTGAAAATGCTGCTTTTCTTTGTTGTTGGATATTGTCTGCTGGCTTGTTTACACATTTGGAAAAAATAGCACATTAAATTGTTTCTGTGTCCACTGTGCAAAGTTTGCATTCTCATCCAATTTTGGATTAATACTGATATGCTTTGGCATAATCCGTCTGCTTGTGTACAAATGATGGATATACTGATTAGCATGGTTCAGTCTGTTCAGTTAACAGACCCTCCATTCTCCACTCTGACCCCCAGCCCCATATGCTACCCATGCATATTGGTGATGTACTTTGTCCACCCCCTGTCCCCAAGCCCTGGTTAATTCGTTCTGAAACATAATAAAAGTAAGGGCTGCTGTCCTTTAAATGGCAGATGTAGACTTCTATATTAATAATTCCGAGTGGTTTGCTGGCAGCTGTCCTGTATAATTCGTTCTCATGGACTGGTGGGAATGTTGCAGGGAATAGGGGCCCCACACATTGCATTTGTCATGTTAACCACTGTACCCCGAATACCCTGCATCTGCTGGGATGCAAATCCTGTAGAGTCAATGCTCCAGGAGAGTGTGTGACTCTCCTCCCAGGCTTCAGCTTCAATTTGTCCTGGAACTTGGCCTGAGATGTGCTCCCCCTTGGGTCCTGGGGCCCAGTGAGCTCCTGGGTGGCAGGTTTTGGATTTCTCATGTTTGAGGTGCCCATTAGGCGGTCATGGCCAGATGCCAAGTAGGTAGTTACATCTGTAAGTCTAGCAGAGGTAGATTTAAAACTGGCATATGTGTAGTTTCTAAAGCCCTAAGGGATTATTTAAAATCACCCAGGGAGAGTATAGGACAGAAAAAAAAGAGGTGAGCTGCTGGGCTCAGGACGCTCCTATCCAGAGCAGTTAGTTGGAAATGACAGCAGCCAGCTAAGGCGCCCGAGGCGGGTGTGTGAAGCAGGGGGAATCCAGGGGAGCGTGGTGGCTAGGCCATGCGGAGAATGGCCGAGCGGTAGATTTCTAGAGCTGCCATAGCAGAGCGCCACAAACTGGGGCTTAAGCAACAGAAGTTACTGTCTCCCAGCTCTGGAGGCCGGAAGTCCAAGGTCAGGGGGTCGGCTTCTGAGGCTGGTAAGGGGAGTCTATTCCAGGCCCCTCCCCTGGCTCATGGTGGTCTGCGGGGGATTTTTGGCATGTAGAAGCGCCACCTGGATCTCTGCCTTCATCTTCACGTGGTGTTCTTCCTGTGTGCACGCCTATCACCAAACTTCCCCTTTTTATAAGGACACCAGGCATATTGGATTAGGGGCCCACCCTGCTCCAGTATGACCTCAGCTAAGTAATTTCATCTGCAATGACCCTATTTCCAAATAAGGGCACATTCTGAGAGGGACTGGGGGTTAGGACTTCAACGAATGAATCTGGGGTGGGGCACCATTCAACCCGTAGCAGGAGGTTTCAAGAAGCCAGAAGTCAACTGACAAATCTTGCAGACACATCAAGTAAAACAAAGACAGTGAAGTCATCCTTGAGTTTTGCAACCTGTGTCTTGACTAGAGCAGATTTAATGGTGAGGCAGAGGCAGGAGGCACACAGCCATGCATGTCCTCTTCTCTCTCCTGTGCACTTTTTGCTGCCATCATGACCTCCCTTAAGCTCTGATAGAAGAGTCACTTAAAGACTGAAAAGAAATTGCTTGCTAAAGAGAGGCAGCATGGAGTTACTCTACCTAATGTACAATGGCATTATCAGTGGCTTTTATCCTAATTCTGATGTTCCGGGTGCTAGGAATTTGAAAATAATGCCATGGAGTGCCAAGCTGGGATGGCATTTTTTGGGTCTGAGCAATAGTCTTGTTGCATCTCATAGGATTATACTGCTGATGGGGGCTTTGCAGGTGTAAGTAGGAGCCAGGGGAAGCAGACATTAAAGTTTTCAAGGAATCCTTACAGTTCTAACATCCCATCTTCTCTGTTAGAGCCAGCTTTCACGGATCTCTATGCATTGCCTACAGAATGCCAGACTGGTCTTGCAACAGTGTCCCGAGAACCCCACACTGACCCCCTTTATAGTCATTCTAGCTTCCACTTCCAGGTCACACAACACAGTGCACCTATAACACTCATCCTGCAGCCCCCAACTTTTCTTTTGCAATTCTTTTTGATCCTTTCTGATAGACCCATTGTTCTGGAATTTTCCTTTTCTTAATGAATGAAATTGGCTTTCACAAGCCACTCGCTCTCCTTTATGAGAAGCTGTGTTGTCCTTGGAGAATTCACTCTCGTTGTGACAGGTGGGGCAGTGGGGTGGTGAAGCCCTGCAAGCCTCTCTCCCCTGCCTCAGAGACCACTGCGCAGTGACCGCAGGGAGCATACAGAGGCCCCTGTCTGCACTGACACCATCTTCCCCTCTTGCTCTGGAGTTAGAGTGCCCCCCACCCGCTAGAGAGGCCCCCTGGTTCCCCTGCTGCTTCTCCCCACAGGGCGTGGCCTCCATCTCCAGGAACATACTCTCCAGGAACATACTCTCCAGTCCCCGGGAGGGAGGCTCCAGAGAAGCAAGCCTGGGCGGCCTTCTGGGACTAACCAAACTTACCTCCTCCCTGTGTCCTGATGATGCTGGGGAACAGAGGCTTTGGGAGCCTTTACAAACCTGTGGCAAATCCACAAGCCATGGCAACACCCCCCTGGGGAAATGGGTGGCTATCTATTTGTAGCTGAGTATTTTCTCTGTGCATTTATTTATTTATTGTTACTTTTAAACACTGAGCTCCCTGAGGCTGCAGTGCTGGGGCAGCAGTTGGGACCTTTGTCCCCTCCGGTCCTGGCTGCTGGGGGTGGAGCAATCATTATACCCCATCTCCTGCAGCTGGAGAAACCGGAAGTGGAGAAGAGCAGGGCCAGGAGAGCAGAACATTCCTTAGACGCAGGGGACAGGACAGCCTGTGAGTGTAGCCCCTCCATCCAGGACTCCCTGGGAGGGCAGCCCGCTGGGTGCCTCTGGGGAAGAAATGAAGCCTGGTGAGCTTCTCATACCTTGAGATGACCAGACACCCCCCTTCTGCTTGGGCAGCTTTCCCCAGAGCAAGCTAGATTGTTATTGCACTGACCCAAAGAAGCTGGGGAAGCCAGGAGGCTGGCTCAGTGCTGTTCCCACGGTAAGCAGAACCTGAGACCAGACGGGAGATGGCCACTTGCTCAAGGAGAGCAGACCCTGTGCCCAGCTATGGATTGGCTGCCCTGCGCTGGTGGCAGTTGCGGACTCTACGATCCAATGCCCGGCTTAGGGTGTTGGTTTCACTAAAGAAGCTTGTAAACTGGGGACAGGGGATTGGCCCATCCTGGCAACAAAGGAGGGCAGTCCTCACAGAGTCAAGAGTCCCTGTAGAAGTTTCCTTGCTCTGCCCTTATGAAAGAGAGACCATTGTCTTGTCCATGGGCCCAACTGCTTTAAACTCTTTTAAAGGAGTTGAAAGTCATCATTCATTTAAAAATGTTTAAAAAACTAATGGGAAAAGAAGCTCTTCCAAATGTGGTGAGAGGCTGTCTATCTTGTTGACTGGCTGTTTATGTCTTGCGGTGTGAACAAGAAATATGATCACAGATGCCCAAACCATTTCCTTGGCTAGTGGGTACCTGCCTTTTCTGCCAGCCAGGGCACACTGCATATGATGTTTTGACCTTATCTTCTGTTTGACCACAGAATCCCCCTCTTCGGCTTTGGACTCCCCCAGCAGCCTGAACTTGCCGACATTTCCCTCCTGGGAGACTCTAGCTCAGCTCACGGGACTGCATTGGTGGGGTTCACATGGTACATGGGTGGGAACTGGCCAAGGTCGGGGGGATGGGGTGTGGTCTGGGGCTTGAGCTGTACCTCCTCAGTCCTGGCTCCAGGCCTGGCACGTGGCAGGTGTTCAGAACACATGTTCAAGGGAGTGGAAGGAACCGCAGAAGCCTGGTTAGGATAGATGAAGTCTCCCTGGCCGTGACCTGGTTCCCTAGGGAGGCTCTGTGGTAAATGAGATGATGCCCATTTATCACAAAGATGCTTGTCAGGACATCTGCAGCATGGGAAGGAGACAGAGGGTGGAAGGAGATGAGGTGGAAGAAAGAGGTGAGCCCAGGGTCATTAGATGTTGAGAGTATGAGAGTGAGGGCTCTAGTGGGTCTGTTGTGATACACCTGGAGGAAGGCAGAGGTGGAGTTAAGAGTGAGCTCTGTTTCTTCCCAGCTGTGGACCTGGTATGTTGCTTAATCTTTCTGCACCTTGAATTTGCCATGTCTATAACAGGACTAATCATCAAGATCTTTCTTACCCCAAAAGTTGGATACAGGGCTCGACATGAGCACAAGAACATGTGTGACTTACACGCTGAGCAGGGGTTGGGATGGTAGCCGTCTCATCTCCTTGATCTTGGCCTATACAAATATATGGCCTTGCCCACTAAGGTGTGGCCCTCTCTCCTGAGCTTCCTGGGCACCAGTTTCTTCCTCTTCTGTTGGCTCTTCTCTTCTCATTCCTGACCTTTTCTCTGTCTTTCATCCCAAAGCTAGAGTTACAATTATTGATCATTGTTTCCCCCTGGCCCTTGCAGCATCCCTGTGGGGGGTGCTGTCCCCCAGGGCAAAGGTGGGAAGGAGGCCGTGGTGGTCAGGTTGAGTAGTGGTCCCTCCTGCTGTGGGCAGGGGTGCGGGTATTTCAACATGTGTCAGGTGGGTTTGATTCCAGAAGGGGCACGTCAGGGCAGTGGGACAAGTTTGGGTAAATCGGAACCAGCCTGAATGTGAACTCTTTCTTACACCAAACAATGGAACGTCTCTTCTTCTGCCTCTTGTAAGTGTTCATGTCTGGCTGCTCACCAGGGCCGGGGCATCCCGGCTAGACTGAAGCCGCCTCATTCTCCCGCTCCCCAGACAACAGGTCCTCTCAGCGGGCACGCCTGGGTGGAACAGGTGGGAGGTGGAGAGGCAGTTCCCGCCTGTGGATGCTGAGTGCACATGCCATCATTTCTGCGATTTCAGAGCAGAAACTGTTTGGAAAGTTGTGATTTCTGCATGTCTCCTTCTCTCTCTCCACCTCCCCCAGAGCAGCTTCACAGCTTTGTTACCTAAGTTTCCCAGATATTTGTACAGAGGGCATTACAAAGGACAGTGAGCTTAAAAGCCAGCAGCTGAGGGGTGCGGGTCAGGTTTGTCCCTACAGACCTGATGGAGCCCATGTGTGCTAAGGAGAATAAATGCTTTGGTCATGCGTGCTGACCATGGGTCTCCAGGCCTGACCCACTCTTGCATTTGTTAACTGCAGAGTTATTTCTGAAAACCACTTTCTCAGGAGAGCATGGCCACAGAGCAGCCCATGTCAAACACCAACCAACCCCTCCTCCTCATGTCCTGGGGCTGCAGAGATGGCAGGGCCTTGGTTCCGACAGTCAGAAATTCAACCTCCAGCACGTGACACTAATAAGTAGACAAGTTATTTCCACATGGTGATCTTTTCAGTAGAAGAAAGAGGCAGGCCCAGGAATGTGGCAGGATGGGAAATACACTTCTCTGGGTATAGGATGATCTTGGAAGGGTTCCTGGAGGAGGCAGAGAAAGAACTGTGGCTGATGAGTTAGCACTGACGGAAAAGGCAGGGGCAGTGGGTGAGAGGTATACCAGGGTATCAGCTATGCTGGTTTGCTAGGGAGTGAAAGGTTTCCTGAGACATGGGACTTTCAGTATTATAACAGGGATAGTTCTGAGCAAACTGGAATGATCGGTCATGCTAGGTAGTGAAAGGGCCAGGACTTTAAAAGTTGGAAAGATGTGGGTTTGCACCCTGGTCTGCTACTTAAAAGCTGTGTGACTGAGCATAAATTGTTTAACCCTAATTTCTGAACCCTAATTTCCTTATCTACAACATGATGATATATATAGGACTTTGCCTAGCCCAGTGGTATCAGGAAACAGGTACTTATTTGGGTGGAAAAAACAGCATCTTCCAATGCCAGGCAGAATATGGTTGGAGCAGAGTATGAAGAAGGGTGTGGTAAGAGGTTGGCTGGAGATAGAAGCAGGAGCCAGATTATGAAGGATCTGAATAGCATCCTAAGGAATTTAGATTTTTTCCCCTTAGGACAACAGTTAATCACTGAATTAATATTAGAACATGAGTAAGGCAATCAGACTCTTGCCTCAGAGAGGTTGTCCTGGAAGCAGAGGGGAGAGTAGCTTAGGAGTTGACTGTGGAGGGGGCAGGGAGGGTAAGGATGATGTAGTAAAGTGCTGGGAACAGGGAGTTATATTCTGAGAAAAACAGGAAAGCTAAGTTGAGAATTCTGGAGGAGGCCACCAGCCAGCTCAGAGTCAGGCTGCAAGCCCCGCAGGCTACAAGAGACAAGAACCATCCTCTGAGGTTGGGCTCTGTCAGGGGCTGTAGCTACACGCTGGGCTGGCCTGGCAGGTTATCTGGCACCTGGGAGCCTGCGTGAGGATGACCTCATAAGAGGCTTAGGATATTTGGGTCCTCTGGCTAATAGGCAGGTCCTTCCTCGCCTCTCTCCATCTTCTTCCTTGGCTTCATCCTGTGTGGGAGGCTTCTTGCCAGAGCTTTGACGTCTCATCATCTCCATGGTGATGGAACAATGGTGTCCTAAACACATGACCTCACTGTGTGGTTATGCAAAAGAGTGCGCGGGAAGGGGAGCTTTTGGGGATTGATGAGTCTGGTTGGGATAGGAAGCCCTCTGGTCCCCAGGCCCTGGGAGAGGATGGACCAGCCCTGCAGTTGAAATAATTTGGACTAGACCACCCCAGCCTCCTTTACAATTTGGAACCGAGAAGGGCTTTCTAATGAGAAGAATTTGACTGACTTCATATAAATAAGTTGTAGTTTTTGTAAGTAAACAGTTCAAGCAAATGAAAAGGCAGAAGACAAATTTGGACAATCATATGCAGTGAATATAATGCACTGAGTTATTATCCTCAATATGTATGGAGATAGAAGGAGATTCAAAAAATTACAGTAACTAAGGAAAAAATGCTAGTAGAAAATGTGACGAAGGAGAAAATGTACAAAGGAGAAAAGAGTCATTCATTCATTCATCCTTACAATAAATTCATTGTTTACTTACTATGTTGCAGGCACTATTCTAGGTGCTAGAGATATAGCAGCAAACAAAATGGACAAAAATCTCTGCTCTCATGGAGTTTCAATGCTTTCTGCTGTTTTTCTATACCTATATCTGTCTATATATACCTATATTTTCTATATCCTCTTCTAATTAGTTTTTTTACATTAATTTAATTCCAGATAAACTCTTTATTCATTTGGAATTATTTTCCCATAAAACTGAGTTGAGAATTCATTCTCCCCTTCAAGAGTAAACCACTTACCTTAAGCATTAATTAATTAATTATTCCTCTTCTGAATAGTCTATACTATTTTTATCATCGTGGCATTAGGCCGGGTCAGATACCCTAGGCTTTACATAGTTGGGAAGGATTGTGATGAAGCTAACTTGGATGCCGTATTGGTTGCTCGCCACATGAGATGGCACTCACCGTCTTATTGTTTAATTTCTTACTTTAATGAATCATTGGTGATTTTGAAGAGGCACAGAACAAAGAGAACTTGTGTTTCCCAATTTCCAAAGCTGATTTCAAGTATTATCATCATGTTGCATGTTGTATCATGTCTCTAAAGCCTCTGTGTATTCCTCTCTCTGGGACATTAGATCTTCACACACGGACATGGCCTGTGGGGACTGTTCTCCTGTGTTCTCTAACATGGCCATAGTGAGGACTGCAGGATCTGTTTGAGTAAATCCTGTAAGCCTTGCTCTTCCCCTCCTGTCATCTATAACTCTTCTTTTTAAAAAATATTTGGGGGAGAATTTGAAAATAATTCAGCCGCCCCTTGGAAACAGTATTTCTTCAAGTCTGTTTTTAGGTTTCACAGTAAAGTTTAAAAAATGTTTTTAATAGAACTTGCTTGTGTCCTCAAGGTTATTTTTGTTTATTATTATTATTTTATTGTTCATTTAAATTGAATATTGTTCCTATTGTATTTTCTATTTACTATTGACTAGCTATTTCTGGTATATAGGTAACCTGTAGATTTGTGTATTTTTAACTTGTAATGGCTCACCTTACTAAACTGTTACTAGTTTTGGTTGTTCTCTTGGGACTAATTTTTTTTTTGTAGAATATAGTGTCTTTTGCAAATAGTGACAATTTGATCTCCTGGATTTTTAAAAATATATTTTTGTTTCATGTTATTGGCTAGAAATAGAAAATGTATAACCATGATAGCGATAGAAGTCACACTTGCCATGTTTCTGATTTTAGTGGACATGGTCTATTATTTCACCATGAAGAGGATGCTCATTTCAGATGTAAGTTCATGCCTTCTAGTTTTCTAAATTATTTTTCTTTTTTAATTCATGGAAAGTATAAAAAAATACATCTTTAGAATCTCTTATGGCTTTGTTTCTGAGACTTACTGATGTGGACTAGGTACACTTCCAAATCTTAAGTCATGATTACATTCCAGGAATAAATACAGAATTAGTCATATTGAATTATTCTTTTAATATCTCCTGGATTTAATTTATTGGGTTTTTATTTGAGATTTTTTATTGAGATTTATACTCATAAATCAGATTGATCTGTATTGGATGTGTATGTGTGTGTAGGTGTATATGTGTATACATACATATGGCATTACATATATTATATAATGTATGTGTTTGTATATTTGTCAAGTTTGTTACAGTATTATGTTAGCCTTATGAAAGGCATTGGGAAGCTTTCCATCTTTTTCTGTTATAGAGCATTCTGAAATAGCTCATCCATAAAACTGTCTGAGCTCATAGCTTTTGCAGAGATAATTCTTCCACAATTTTTCTCAGTTTATTTCACAGTTAATGATATATTTGGAGAATATTCTTCTCGAGTCAATTTTGGTAACTTTCATCTTCCTAGAAAATTGTCGATCTCATCAAGATGTTCACAGTAATGAACATAGCTATTCCTCCTTAGCACTCTGGCCATGGGATGGATCATAATCAAGTCCACCCTGATTTCCCTTGGAGCAACTGAGGCAGCCTAGACATTTCAGAAGACAGGGATTACTAAGAGAGAGCAGGCACAGAGCACAGAGAATTCAAGATGCCACATCCCCCACAGCACCTTTTCCAGATTCACAGTTCAGGATCACTGACATTTACCTTCTAGTCCTAAAAGGCTGGCAGTTTTTAAGACACCTTGCCTGAGTTTTTTAGTCACTGGTTCTGGGTGGGCTCCAATCAGAAGATTCCATTTTAATACTGGAACTCCCTCCTTGACATCTTGACATTCTTGTGGCCAGGGCTGCATGTGCCCCAGGCAGACTGACTCTGTCCTCAGCCCTCTTTCCTTCTTTCCTTCTCACTGGTCTTCCCATGAGGGCAGAACAGCCCCTTTTGTCCAGGAAGTCTTTGTTCCCAGCACTGACCCAGTCCTGTTACTGGCCACTTAGCTGCACCAGAAGTATGGTGGCTGGAATGCTGCTGCTTTCACAGCAAAGGAAGGTGATAACATATTTATAAAGTCAACTACTGCTTCGTCCCTAAGAAAACAAATCTTGGCTGAAAATATTGTAAAAATATTTCCATCCATTGTAAAAGTTTATATACAAAGGAGGGAAGTATTGCAGATTATTAGGATGAACCAGTGGTGTCTGGCAGACAAACAATTCTACTTTATGCTGACCTCCTCCAAAATGAATCTTTGTCAGTCAAATAGTGGTTCACACCTCCTCCATTTGCAGAGATGGGAGATGATGGCGTTCTAGAGTTAGGCCGAAAAATGCTGACTGAAATGGAAGTTTGGCTCAGAAACTGGCAGAGAGAGCATTGAGCTATGGGGCTGGGGATCTAGAGCCCATATGGGCAGCCCAGGTTGCTGGGAATCCACACAAAACACTCATAAAGGCCAAGTTCAGGCAGCTGACAAGTGCTACTATACTGTACAGATGTCTTGTTAGGAGGGCTCCACTCTTGGTGCCAGCAGGAAAGCCTGGAGGTATTTCTTCCCCTGTTCATTCATCAATACTGGCTATAAACATTCAGGGATCCTAGGAGATGTGAAGACTTCAAATAGTTCGGCAACCGTGTTCAGACCCCAAATCCCTGCTGGGAAGAGCTTGCCATGGCCAGAGCTCAACCTCAAAGAGGGAGCTTGGCCTTCTCATTCACAGAGGGACCCCTCCTGGAGGGGACCGCATCTTCTCTTTCTACTGCCTCTCCTCTTGGTGGACGGTTGTCGATGTTCAGTACTGTGGACAAAGTCCCAAGCCCGCCTGGGGCCTCAAATTCAATCCAGAAGCCTTAAAGACATTCTGCCCAGGGGGTGGCCCCCTCTCTGGAATGGCTGCTCTTCTCTGTGCCCCACCCGCCCTTCAGCGGCTGACTCAAGTTCCAGCCTGTCCTGAGAGCTGCCCCCGATCACCCAGTCCAAAGGGAGCTCTTCCTTCCTTAACTTTCCAGAGAACGGACTTTATGCAGGGTCTCTGGACCTCATTCAACAAGCAGACTTGGTGAATGTTGAGACAGCGATAAAAAACTGAGTCAAGATTGGCTGCTTCTGAAGGCCTCCTGAGTTTCAGTAAGAAGTTTTGGGGTTCAGGAGCTGGTCTAGACCACAATAACTCCTCCTTCTGCCATTATCTTCCTTTCATACTCCCTCAAGTGGCCAGATGATGTCAAGCTGACTTCTGGTGCCAGCCAAGGCAGCCTCATTCTGCAGGCTCAGGGTTCCTGCGGGCACATATGGGATGTACTGGGCAGAGCCAGGCAGTCAGGGGCTGTGTGCTTGCTGCTTTCATTCAGCCTCGCAGCGTGCAGGGTGGACTTCCGAGGGGAATTGTCTGTATTTGTTCAACTCAGGCAGTTCAGTGCAGCTCAACCTGGTTCTAGGGCTCAGTGTTTTATGGCCAAAATAGGCCTGGATGGAAACTCAGTCTACTGCCTTCCATATATCTTTGGTCAGTTCCTATCAGGGGGCCTCAGACGTTTGCCCACCTGAAAAATAGGGTATGGGACCCAGTCACCTGAGGCTCTTTCCACTTTGATTTTCTGCGACTCACATTTCGACTCACCGGGTAAAGGGACAAAACACGTGTTAGTCTAGCTAGGGCTGCCATGATATACCACAGCCTGCGGGGACTTAAACAGAAATCTATCTACTCACAGTGTTGGAGGCTGGAAGTTGGAGGTCAAGGTGCTGACAGGGTCAGTGTCATTCTGAGACCCTCTCCTTGGCTTGCAGTTGGCCACCTTCTTGTTGTGTCTCACGTCTTTCCTTTGTATACGTGCCTGTCTATGTCCAAATGTCCTCTTCTTTTAAGGACACCAGTTAGGTTGGATTAGGGCTCACTCATGTGACCTCATTTTAATGTAATTACTTCTTTAAAGACCCTCTGTCCAAATACAGTCACGTTCTTGGGGACTGGGAGTTAGGGCTTCAGCATATGAATTTTGGGGAGAACAGTTTAGCCCATGACACTAGGAACGGAAGGCCAGTGTTAAGTAATGAAAACTCTGGTTTGAGGAAATGTTTTTATCCATTTCAAGAATTAGTAGCAAGTAACAGCTTGAACTAGGCTCTAAAAAAAATGTATATTTTTCATTGAAGCATAGTTGATATTCAGTATTATATTAGTTTCAAGTATACAACAGAGTGATTCAACAGTTATTTACTTTATATTCATTATTAAATGAATGAAGTTTCATTTTATGAAAATAAAACTTTATTCGCTCCGAATAGTTTAGTTACCACATGTGGGATTCCTTCAGGACCTTCTTTAATGAACATGGGATTGGTCTGGGAAGGGCAAATATGGACATTTCTGTGCAAAAAAGATAAGGTGGGGCAATGAAAGGTGAGCTGAGCATGAGTAGGCCTGCCCCTGAGTCTGGGGCTGAAGGTGTGTCCAGGGCAGGGTGGTGCATGAGGATAAAGAAACAAAATAAGGCAGATTGTGGAAGGTCTTAAACTGTAGGGGACGGAGTTTAGCCTTTTCCACTAAGAAGCAAAGAGACGAGTGGGTCAAGGGTACACAGGTATTTCCCTTTCTGGTGGGGGAGACTATAAAGGCAGAGTCTGGGTGAGTGGCCACCCTGGAACTCCTCCAGATGAATTTCTAGAACTGTGGTGGGGCCCAGGGCAATGATGATGGCTCCCCTGAAGTCCCTTTGCTTTTGCAATCTTTGTCCTATATCTGTCCGTAAATTTGACCTTTGAAGTAAGTCTGTATAGGGAAGTGTCTGTATGGGAGCTGGGCCCCTAGAGATGGTCTAGTCCAACATCTCATCTTAGGGAGGGGAAACTGATGTTCAGAGAACTAAGCATTCAGGTCCACATTTAGGCTGTGCAGATAGGAAGGAACTAAGGTGGGAACTCAGGCCGCCTGACCCATGGTCCGGGGCTTCTGCATCACTGTAACAGGAGTAAAGAACAGGGGGAGGTGGGGCCCCAGGACAGGTTGGATTCATTCTGCAGTAAGTACACTTGGTGTGATGTTCTCGTGCTGTTGAATGTGAAGCCTAAGCAGCAGCCTCATGGAGACAGACTGCAGAGCTCCTGTGCCCCACCAGACCCCTGCTCCTTCTCAGTACATTTAGAGGAATGAAGTGGGTCCGGCCTTCCAGGGCAGCTGGTGAGGAGCACACCCCTTAGGACAGGCAGAGCTGCCTCCTAGTGGCTTCTTATGGACCCCTGCCCATCCCCAGGCTTCACCAGTCCCACTCTAGGAGTAAGCAGGGTCACCTCAACACCACTGGGTCACAGGGCTGCCAACTGCAGGGGAGAGGGGTGGGGTGGGCTTGGTCTGGCACTTTGCTTTTCCCAGAAGACCATAACCAACTCAGTTGGATGCAGAAATGAGAGGCTCTGACGCAGCTACAGGAGAACAGACACGTCCTGCCTTCACCAGGCTGCGCATGGCAGGCGGCAGGGCCTGGATGCTGCCTCCAGTAGAAACTGGCTCCACCATCATGGGCTAATTGATGGTGAAGGATTCAAGCTTGTCAAACTCCATTTATGCCATTGAGTGAAGAGGCATAATTACACCCAAGCTGGGGATCAGCTCCAAGAACTACTGCCAACTTTCCCTGGTGGCCATCACTGAGCTCAGTGTCTGTGTATATGAGAGAGAGAGAGAAGGTAGATTCACTGATTCACACACTGAGAGGAGAGATGGGGGGACCTTTGCCTGAGTATCAGCTTCCCCAGGACATCACAGGATTGACTTTCCACTGAGGGGATTGACAGGGACTCGGTGAAGGGCTAAAGCAGGTCAAGACTTCGGATTTCTCCCTGAATCTTAGCATATGTCTTTGGTAATAGTGATGAAGTTCAGGGTGAGCACAGACCCAAGCGCTAATTTTATGTGTTTTGCTTCAGTGACACACTCCCTCCATCACGGGGTGGGCTGCAGTATGCCGGCAGACTCAGACACGTGGCCCATTGAAGGCCCCCGACAGCTGGAGCCCATGTGGCTTGGAGGCAGATGCGGGACAAGGGCACGCTGAGCCAGCCAGTGAGGGCATGTGGCTGGCTGGCTGGCCCAGCTGGAAACTTCATTGGCAGGAAACGGATTTTAATGTGGCCAAAGTATGTGTGTCGTTGGGCTGAGAACTGAGTCAAAGGCATTACATCCAAACCATCATTTGACAGTTATTAGTTCTTTCGTTATTTTTTGGTGTCCATTCATCTACTTAATGATGTAGTAACTGTTTCAGGTTTAATTGATTACAAATAGTTTTATGTTTTATTTATATAAGAAGTCCAGACCAGCTAGAGGGCTAATTGAATCCTGGAGTCTTAATATGTCAGAGCTGGGAGTACTCTCAGGGACTGTCTGGTCTCATTTCCCCTGATTGATGTATCAGAAGTTGGGGCCTAGAACAGATAGCCTACTGACCCAGGATCACCCAGTGAGGCCACAGGTGGAACTCAGGTCCCCCGCCTCTGCCTACACTGGACTTTGCAGGAACCCTGTGTATAGCTGGTGTAGACCTGAGGTCTCATCCATAAGCCGTGATGGCTGATTCTGGAGTTCAGCCTCATGGCCAGCAACCAGAGGCAGTGGATTCTTTGGGCAAAGGATCCCCAAACAGTGGCAGTCACCTACCACCCTGTCACATGTGCAAGAAGCTTTACAGTTTAACGTGCCGACATGCATGTATCATCTTCTCTTACCTCCCCAAGACCCTGTGCTGTAAAGGTTAGCCCCATTGTGTGGATGTGGCGACTCCTGTGCATGGAGGTCAATCATCGGGGGCTCCTGGACTTCCCTGTTTCCTCCAGATTGATCATCTCTCCATGAATCCCCTCCCCTTGCCTTCATCTACCCCGACTATCTTTCCAGGATCCTCCTCTCTTGCTCTGTGCTCTCCCACCCCCTGCCAGTTCTCGCACACCCCCCTTGACCTAGAGTGATGAGAATCAGGAAAAAGAAACTGCAGCGGCAGCAGATCTAGTTTCTTGTCATGCTTCCTAACCAGACAAGTCATGAGCTTGGGCAGATACGACTGTCATTCATATATACTTTTGTTTCTTCACTGGCTTCTCTTAAGAATAAAAGCTTGAGCCTTTCGTCTATCCTACTGGCCTTCATGCTGCCCCATTCCTTTTCTGACATCCCCCAAAATATTTAAAAGAGAAGTCTACATCTGCTGCCTTCAAGACTTCATTCCTTAATGCCTTGCAGTCCAGTTGTCGCTCTCATAAGCCAAGCTCGGGGGTCACTGATGTCCACTTGTTTGCCGGACTCAACTTTTCCAAGTCCCCATCCTCTGTGCACCACTAGCCACCACCTTCCTTCTAGAAACTCCTCCATTGTCATGTCAGTCTGAAAAAGCTAGGCGGTGCTGTGGCTACAAATGGTTCCAGGGGTTGATTTCTCTTCATGAACTCTGGTCCTGTCCCCTGTCCTCTTCACTCCTGGGTCTGAAGAGCAGCCTCTGCTGGAACATGTATGGTCATTGTAGCACAGGAAGGAGAGCTCTCAAATGCCTCTCATCAGCTTTAGACACCTGGCTTGAAAGTGATACGCCATTTGGAACTTAGAGGCTGGAAAAAGCTGTATGTTGCTACTAGCTGCAAAGGGGAGTCAGTAATTCCAGTGCCACCAGGGTTCTGGAAGGGAGGCAGGGCAACTTGATGAACAGCCCTCAGGACCGCCCCACTTCATTGCTACCCCGACTTCCTTGTTTGCCTCCTTCCCTGGCTATTCAGCCTTCTCTCAACTCCTTTAAACGTAACATTCTCCAATATGCTCCATCACATCCTGTAGATTTTTTCTTCTTCATCTCTTCCAATTGTTATGCTACATCTTTCTTTGCAAACACCTCCCAAATTTGTTTTCCCACCCTCCCTCTTTCCTGACTTCCAGCCTAAACTTCAGACCTGTATAAAACCAGACTCTTCATCCTTTTCACCCAAAGTCTGTGCCTCCCACCTGTTCTCCTGTTTCAGAAATGCTGGAGGCCTGGCCTCTACTGCCCCTGCCTTCCCACTGACCTTCTTCCACCCCAAATGGAACTCTTGATTTTACCTGCTTACTCATAGCTGTGCTTCTGTGTGACAACTGGAGTTTATAAAGTCCCCAACTGTGCTCCACCAGCAGAAACCTTAGAAGGCAGTAAGTAGAGCCACTTAGTTCTAACAGGCTGAGCCCAAGGAGAGGGTGAGGCCTGGGAAGACGAGTGGATCCAAGGAGCTCCTGGCATGTCTGGGGCTTGGTAAGGCCTGGTCCCGTTATGCCTGAGCAGCTGGGGAGCATTGCCTCGGATGCTTGCTGCAGCCCTGACGCCCTGGCAGTCCCGGGGTCAGCCTGTCTGCTATCCTATTGGCCATGCAGAGCCTGGCCAGGTGGTCCCTGGGCCCTGGCTGCATGGGAGGTGCAAACCCCACATCCCAGGCCTGGCTGGCCCCTGCCTTGTGGGTGCCAGCTTTTGACTGGGAGATCCTAGGAGCTTGGAACTGTAAACTGAGGTTTCTGGGCCTGGGCTGAAGGAAGAGAGAAGCCCTCTGGTTACTGGTGAGTTTTGTAATTGAGTTCTTCGCAGGTGTTGGCCCTCCTGCTCATGCGGACAGGGGCAGGGGTGAGACGGAATGGCTTTCCAGAGGACCAGGAAGAGCAGGCTGTTCTGCTGTGTGGTGGCCGGGTCGTGGGACTGCTGGCCGAGTGATGGGGACTGAAGGCAGGAGGAAGATGACTGGGAGGAGGAGACTTGTCTGTCTTGAATCTGCAGGGCTCTTAAGTGGGGAGCCGGTGTCCAGCCTGATTTATAGGGGTGTTCTTTAACTTTAGGGGGGCTTAGGACTTGTTCACTCTGGCCGGAACACTTTGTTTCTCTCCAGCCTCCTCACCACCGGCCTCCCCATGCTCACTCTGTCCCAGTCCCAGTCGGCCTGCTGCTTCTGATGGGTGGCCAGCATGTTCTGCCTCAGGGCCTTTGCTGTGGCTGTTCCTTTGCCTGGAACACTGTTCCACCTCTGTCCGTGTGGTTAACTCCTCACTTTCTTCAACAGTTTGTTCAGATGTTATCTTTCCAATGAGTTGTACCCCATCTACTCATAGCACCCCCTTCCCCCATAACACATTTGATCCCCCAATCCTGATAACTTTTCCTTTTATCTATTGCACTTAATACCTTATACTACATACATTGTACAACATATTTTTAGGATTCTTATTATTATTTTTATTAAGGCATAATTAATGAACAATCTTATGAAGGATTCACATGAGCACATTGTGGTTACTGCATTCACCCATATTATCGAGTCCCCGCCACCCCCAATGCAGTCACTGTCCATCAGCATAGTAAGATGCTATAGAGTCACTACTTGTCTTCTCTGTGCTACACTGTCTTCCCCGTGAGTCCCCTACATTATGTGTCCTAATCATAATACCACTTAATTCCCTTCTCCTTCCCTCCCCACCTGCCCTCCCCTCCCCCTCCCCTTTGGTAACTACTAGTCCCTTCTTGGAGTCGGTGAGTCGGCTGCTGTTGCTTTAGTTTTGCTTTGTTGTTATTCTCCACAAATGAAGGAAATCATTCGGTACTTGTCTTTCTCTGCCTGGCTTATTTCACTGAGCATAATACCCTCTAGCTCCATCCACGCTGTTGCAAATGGTAGGATTAGCTTTTTTTCTTATGGCTGAATAATATTTCATTGTGAATATGTACCGCCTCTTCTTTATCCATTTATCTACTGATGGACACTTAGGTTGCTTCCATATCTTGGCTATTGTAAATAGTGCTGTGATAAACATAGAGGTATATATGTCTTTTGAGTCTGGGATCTCATTTTCTTTGGGTAAATTCCTAGGAGTGGAATTCTTGGGTCAAATGGTATTTCTATTTTTATTTTTTTGAGCAACCTCCATACTGCTTTCTACAATGGTTGAACTAATTTACATTCCCATCAACAGTGTAGGAGGGTTCCCCTTTCTCCGCATCCTTGTCAGCATTTGTTGTTCCTTGTCTTTTGGATGTTGGTCATCCTAACTGGTGTGAGGTGATATCTCATTGTGGTTTTACTTTGCAATTCTCTTATAATTAGTGGAGCATCTTTTCGTGTGCCTGTTAGCAATCTGAATTTCTTCTTTAAAGAAGTGTTTGTTCAGATCCTCTTCCCATTTTTTGATCAGATTATTTGCTTTTTGGGTGTTGAGGCATGTGAGTCCTTTATATATTGTGAATGTTAACCCCTTGTTGGATCTGTCATTTATGAATATATTTTCCCATCCTGTAGGACGTTTTCTTTTCTACTGATGGTGTCCTTTGCTGTACAGAAGCTTTTTAGTTTGATGTAGTCCCATTTGTTCATTTTTGCTTTTATTTCCCTTGCCTGAGCAGATGTGTTCAGGAAAAAGTTGCTTATGTTTGTATTCAAGATATTTTTACCTATGTTTTCTTCTAAGTTTTATGGTTTCATGACTTGCCTTCAGGTCTTTGATCCATTTTGAGTTTACTTTTGTGTATGGGGTTAGACAATAATCCAGTTTCATTCTCTTGCATGTAGCTGTCTCATTTTGCCAACACCAGCTGTTGAAGAGGCTGTCATTTCCCCATTGTATATCCATGGCTCCTTTATCATATAGTAATTGACCATATATGGTTGGGTTTATATCAGGGCTCTCTAGACTGTTCCATTTGTCCTGGGGTCTGTTCATGTGTCAGTACCAAGTTATCTTGATTACTGTGGTTTTGTAGTAGTGCTTGAGTTGGGTAGCTTAATCACCCCTGCTTTATTCTTCCTTCTCAGGACTATCTTGGTTATTCAGAGTCTTTTGTGGTTCCATATGAATTTTAGAACTATTCTAGTTCGTTGAAGAATGCTGTTGGTATTTTGATAGGGATTGTATTGAATCTGTAGATTGCTTTAGGCAGGATGGCCATTTTGACAATATTAATTCTTCCTACCCAAGAGCATGGGATGTATTTCCATTTATTAGTATCATCTTTAGTTTCTCTGAAGAGTGTCTTGTAGTTTTCAGGGTATAGGTCTCTCACTTCCTTGGTTAGGTTTATTCCTAGGTATTTTATTCTTTTTGATGCAATTGTGAATGGAATTGTTTTCCTGATTTCTCTTTCTGCTAGTTCATCATTAGTGTATAGGAATGCAACAGATTTCTGTGTATTAATTTTGTATCCTGCAACTTTGCTGAATTCAGATATTAGTTCTAGTAGTTTTGGAGTGGATTCTTTAGGTTTTTTTATGTACAATATCATGTCATCTGCAAATAATGACAGTTTGACTTCTTCCTTACCAGTCTGGATGCCTTTTATTTCTTTGTGTTGTCTGATTGCTGTGGCTAGGACCTCCAATACTATGTTGAATAAAAGTGGGAGAGTGGGCATCCCTGTGTTGTTCCCAATCTTAGAGGAAAGGCTTTCAGCTTCTCACTGTTAAGTATGATGTTGGCTCTAGGTTTGTCACCTATGGCCTTTATTATGTTGAGGTACTTGCCCCTCTATACCCATTTTGTTGAGAGTTTTTATCATGAATGGAGTTAAATTTTGTTGAATGCCTTTTCAGCATCTATGGAGATGATCAGGTGATTTTTGTCCTTCTTTTTCTTGATGTGGTGTATGATGTTGATGGATTTTCAAATATTGTAACATCCTTGCATCCCTGGAATAAGTCCTACCTGATCATGATGGATGATATTTTTGATATATCTTTAAATTCAGTTTGCTAGTATTTTGTTGAGTATTTTTGCATTGATATTCATCAGAGATATTGGTCTGTAATTTTCTTTTTTTGTGGTGTCTTTGCCTGGTTTTGGTATTAAAGTGATGCTGGCCTCACAGAATGAGTTTAGAAGTATTCCTTCCTCTCCTACTTTTTGGAAAACTTTAGGGAGGATGGGTATTAGGTCTTCTATAAAAGTTTGATAAAATTCAGTGGTGAAGCCATCTGGTCCAGGAGTTTTGTTCATAGGTAGTTTTTTTTATTACCAATTCAATTTCATTGCTGGTAATTGGTCTGTTCAGATTTTCTGTTTCTCCCTGGGTCAGTCTTGGAAAGTTGTATTTTTCTAGAAAGTTGTCCATTTCTCCTAGGTTATCCAGTTTGTTTGCATATAACTTTTCACAGTATTCTCTAATAATTCTTTGTATTTCTGTGGTGTCTGTAGTGATTTTTCCTTTCTCATTTCTGATTCTGTTCATGTGTGTACACTCTCTTTTTTTCCTGGTAAGTCTGGCTAGGGCTTTATCTATTTTGTTTATTTTCTTGAAGGACCACCTCCTGGTTTCATTGATTCTTTCTATTGTTTTATTCTTTTCAATTTTATATATTTCTGCTCTGATCTTTATTATATTCCTATTTCTACTGACTTTGGGCCTCATTTATTCTTTTTTTTCTAGTTTCATTAATTTTGAGTTTAGACTGTTCATTTGGGATTGTTCCTCTTTCTTGAGATAGGCCAGTATTGCAATGTACTTCCTTCTTAGAATGGCCTTTGCTGCATCCCGCAGATTTTGCAGTGTTGAGTTATTGTTTTAATTTGTCTCCATATATTGCTTGATCTCTGTTTTTATTTGGTCATTGATTCATTGATTATTTAGAAGCATGTTGTTAAGCTTCCATGTGTTTGTGGGTTTTTTGTTTTCTTTGCATAATTTATTTCTAGTTTCATACCTTTGTGGTCTGAGAAGCTGGTTGGTACGATTTCAATCCTTCTGAATTTACTGAGGCTCTTTTTGTGGCCTAGTATGTGGTCTATTCTGGAGAATGTTCCATGTGCACTTGAGAAGAATGTGTATCCTGCTGCTTTTGGGTGGAGTGTTCTGTAGATGTCTGTTAGGTACATCTGTTCTAGTGTTTTGTTCTGCGTCTCTGTCTCCTTACTTATTTTCTGTCTGGTTGATCTGTCTTTTGGAGTGTGTCGTGTGTTGAAGTTTCCTGAAATGAATGCATTGCATACTATTTCCTTCTTTAATTCTGTTAGTATTTGTTTCACATATGTAGGTACTCCTGTGTTGGGTGCATAGATATTTATAATGATTATATTCTCTTGTTGAACTGACCCCTTTATCATTATGTAATGTCCTTCTTTGTCTCTTATTACTTTCTTTGTTTTGAAGTCTATTTTGTTTGATTCAAGTACTGCAACTCCTACTTTTTTCTCCCTATTATTTGTATGAAATATCTTTTTCCATCCCTTCAGTTTTAGTCTCTGTATGTCTTTGGGTTTGAAGTGAGTCTCTTGTAGGCAACATATAGATAAGTCTTGTTTTTTTTTTAATCCATTCTGTAACTCTATGTCTTTTGATTGGTGCATTTAGTACATTTACATTTAGAGTGATTATTGATAAATATGTACTTATTGCCATTGCAGGCTTTAGATTCATGGTTACCAAAGGTTCAGAGGCAGCTTCTTTAGTATCCAGCAGTCTAACTTAACTCACTTATTATGCTATTTCAAATACAGTCTAAAGGTTCTTTTATTTTTCTCCTAGTTTTTCTTCCTCCTTAACTCTTTATATATTAGGTGTCATATTCTGTACTCTTTATGTATTCCTTGGCTGATTTTGTGGGTAGCTGATTTAATTTTGCATTTGCTTAGTAATTAAGTGGTCTCCTTCCTTTACTGTGGTTTTATTTTCTCTGGTGACAGCTATTTAGCCTTAGGAGCATTTCCATCTATAGCAGTCCTTCCAAAATACACTGTACAGATGATTTGTGAGAGAGAAATTCCCCCAACTTTTACTTATCTGGATATTGTTTAATTCCTGCTTCAAATTTAAATGATAATCTTGCCAGGTAGAGTATTCTGATTTGGAGGTCCTTCTGTTTCATTGCATTAAATATATCATGTTACTCCCTTCTGGCCTGTAAGGTTTCTGCTGAGAAGTCTGATGCTAGCCTGATGGGTTTTCCTTTGTATGTGATCTTTTTTAAATCTCTCTCACTGCTTTTAATACTCTCTCCTTGTCCTTGATCTTTGCCATTTTAATTTATATATGTCTTGGTGTTCTTCCTGGGGTCCCTTGTGTTGGAAGATCTGTGCACCTTCCATAGCCTAAGAGAGTATTTCCTTCCCCAGATTGGGGAATTTTTTTAGCAATTATTTCCCCAAAGAGACTTTCTATCCCTTTTTCTTTCTCTTCTTCTGGTACCACCATAATATGAATATTGTTCTGTTTGGATTGATTGGATAGTTCTCTTATAATTTTTTCATTCCTAGAGATCCTTTTTTCTCTCTGTGCCTCAGCTTCTTCGTATTCCTGTTCCCTAATTTCTGCTTCATTTGCTCTCTCCTCTACCTCTTCTAATCTGCTTTTAAATCCTTCCATTGTATGTTTCATTTCAGATACTGTGTTTTTCAAAGTTTCTATCTCTTTCTTGAAGGCCTTCCTGAGATCTTGAATACTTTTATGTAGCTCTGTGAGCATGTTTATGATTTTTGTTTCGAAATATTTATTAAGAAGATTGATGATTTCAGTTTCACTTATCCCTCTTTCTGGTGTTGGGATTTTGGTTCATATCAGACTCGTTTGCTGTTTCGTATTTCTAATGATTACTGTGGAATAATAACTTTGTGTAGGCGGCACACTCTAGTGTCCAGAAGCTCTACTCTCTGGAGCTGCCCAGCACCTTGAGTGATGGCAGGGGTTGCAGGCGAGCCATGTCACTGCCTGCTGGTAGTAAAGAGTTCTTTCCTACTTCCCAGCTGCAGTGTCTGCCTCCACTGCCAGGGCCAGTGGGCCAAGCACACAGGGCCTCTGCATTATGCCACTGTAACTGCCATAGGCAGGGTGCCCTGTGGCTGGCTTGACTTGATGGCAGGGGCAGCAGCTTTGTGAACCAGTGCCGGCCAGGAGTAAGGAGCAGTAGGCTGCTTAACATAGTGGGGGACTTCAGCACATGTCACCAGCCAGGAGGATGGATCACCTGAAGCTCCTGAAAGTTCCCCACCTGCTGGGCTGAGTGTGCCCTGAAGATTTTGTCCATCTGTCCTTTTTCCTGAGCAGCAAGCTCTGTATAATCCTCACCCCTTTAGCACCCTTCTCGCTATTGGGAAGTCTTTCAAAGTGCCTGCCTCTCTTTTGTCACTGAGTGGCCAGTTGTGGGTACCTGTTCTCCACAAATGGCTGGAATCCCAATCTCTCTGAATATTCCACCTGTCTTTGCTTTCCAACCCCACTAATCTCCAGACCACCATGTAATATGGTTTCATGCTCCTGGAGCAGATCTCCAGGGGTGGGTGTTCAGCAGTGCTGGGTTCCTACTCCTGCCCCACTCCATTTCTCTTCCTCCCACCAGTGAGCTGGGGTGGTGGGGAGGGCTTGGGTCCCACTGGACTGCAGCTCTGCTCCTTTGCTCCTTTATCCTTTTCCATGAGATCCTCTCTTTCTCCCAAATATAGGCAGTTTGTTGCAGTCTTCTTTTGGTTGCTCTTTCAGGATTAGTTCTATTTGCTCTATTTTCGTATTATATGTGGTTTTGGGGGGAGGTTTCTGCCTCACTTCTCACACTGCCATCTTTTCTTCTCTGACCTATTAGATTTATTTAAAATTTTTTTTCTCTTTTTACTAGAATGTAAACTCCCTGAAGACAAGGAACTTTATTTCGATTCACTATTATAAGAGTGTCTGGTCCATAGTAGGTGCCCAAAAAGTGAATGCATCTGTCCAAAGAGGACTGGGGGTGGCTAATCCCACCTCATAGGGTGTCAGAGAGCCTCCTGGAAATAGGCTTTCCCATATATGAGGATCCACTGTTCTTCAGCTTCCCTTTCAAAGGCTGAAGACCTACCACCAGGGAAGTGATATTAGAGAGGCTCTGAAGGCTGCACCTTCAGGGGAGTCCTCACTGGAATAAACATGTAGCATAGGCCTGTACTGTCAGCTGGTTGGGTCAGTGGCTCAAAAGTTGACATCTACCAAATTTAGAGTCTGTATCAGTTTGAGCTGAGCCACAGTTGATGAACTGAAGTGCACAATAGCTTTCATGGCTAGAAGGGATGGGATGGACTTACAGGTACATGCCAGGAGATGGTGTGGCCATTGTGAATCCCAGCTGTGTTGCAGACTGTAGCCCACTGGAATGTCCAGACAAATGAATGACATATGCTCAGGGATGGAAAGAAAGTGGAAGAATGTCCTGCCTCTCCTTTGGGTCATGCCTTATCGGTAGGTTGTTCTGGGTTCAAAATGCGGAGTGAGAGAGCCATGGAGTGTGGTGGGTACTGGACAACATGTCCCAGATTTCTCATAGATGGCAGTCCCTTATGACTCAGACTTTTCTGCTGCATCCTGCTCTTTTGACCTTGCTTTTTCTCCCCACCCTGTTGGGCCTAAAGTCTTCCCTTCTCAACTCCTGTTATCTGAGGCCCAAGAATGCATGTAATCTGACCAAGCTGTGAGTGTGGGCTGGTGCTCAGCCCAGCTAATCACTCTCAAATGCATCCCAGTTATCTTGGAAGAGGAGGCCCTGCAGCTCAGAGGTTGACTTAATCTTTACAATCAGGAGATACTTTGCAGTGATTAAAGAGCCATTTCCTGCTGATGTATCTATAGCAGCAGCTTCCAAGTCACATAAAACAGAAGCTGAAGACAGGATCCTGGGATGTGGCTGGTCCTGGCTAGGGCAGTGTCTGGGGTGGTCTATACTGAGCTTGGAGCTCTCTTGTGAGGCCATCTGGGCACTTCCCTCTGCAGTGTGTGTACTCTCCGGGTTTTTTTCACTGCCATGGTCAGTGTTGGTGGGGGTGGGCAGGCTTGAGTCTAAGCAGAGATAGCTGCCTATGTGAGCTATGTTACTTTTCAATTGTTTTCAGAGTTTGGCAGGACTGGAGGGCCCAGGAAGAAGAGAGCAGGCTTCCATCTCCACCTGGGCTTGTCCCAGGACAAGGGAATGGACTTATTCCTTCAGGGGGTGTCTTCTTATAGAAGGGTGGAGTAGGTCCATGGGAGGCCATACCTTAGATGAAGGCAGGGAGCTTGGGGGGAAAAATGGAAGTATATTTGGATATTTTCAAATGCAAGTGATAAAAAAAAATCAAACCCAATATATCTTAAGCAAAACAGAGGGTTTATTATTGTCTTGTGGTCCTGAGGCAGAGGTCTAGCTCAGATGGCTTCACCAGGGCTCTGTTCACTCAGGTCCTTGCCCCACACTCCTGCCCTGTACCGCAGTCTGCTCTCTCCTCTGGCTGCAGAAGATACTGCTGACAGCCTCAGATTCATGTGCTCCTGGCTCGGCACCAACACTGGATCCTAAGAGATATCTATGTCTCAGCCTATGTAGGGAAGACTTAAGACTGGTGCTGTGTGTTCCTTTGCCATCACCAGGCCAATTCCTGTTGATAGTGGGCTGGGGCCGGAGGGCGTGGTGGTGAGGACACTCCAACTGATAGAGTGCCACAACCATGTGGATCAGAACGTCCACAGTGCGAGCCACACAATACTCCATTTCACCCCTGAACCCCTCATCAGGGGCTCATTTTTTCTTCCATTTACCACACCTAGGGCCAAGAGTCACTCACTTTGGGTTAGAATGAGGTGAAAATTTAAAAGAATAAATGCAAGTTTCCACATTTCAGATCAGTTGTATCAGTCAGGAAACTGCTGAGAAAATTGCTCTGGTCCAGTTCCTGCTGTGCACCTCCTGGTTTCCCCCTTTCAGAAAAGGGGTGTGAATAACTCTTATTTTGTGCCTTGCTGTCATTGTATGCTGGATGTGAAGGGGACAAATAACGTGTCGCTTTTGTTCACAGGTCTTTAGATGGAAGTGCTGTGGAAGAGGAACCATGCCTGTGGGGCCTCACTGGCATCTGGACCTGATTTAGATGAAAGATCCCGGATGTCAAGGTAGGAACCTTGAGGGAGAGCATGAGGGCATTTTGCACTTTGGAGGGATGTGAATGTGGCAGAATTGTAGCTGCAGTGGAGTGCCTTTTCAACAGCTGTTCATGATGGTATCGCTGACCCCACAAGTTCTGTTTGCTGTGGGATCTGACTGCCCACCACTGAAGGGGAGAATCTTTGTTCCCACTCCGTGAATCTGGGTGGACCTTGGCAAATGCTTCAACCAGTAAAGTGTGGGGAAGTGGTTCCATGAACTTCAAAGGCTAGGCCATCATGCTTGGTAAAGCCAGTTCGGACAGGTCCTTCCTCTCTTAGGGCACTTGCTGTGGGGAAGTCCAGGCCCTGTGGAGAGGCTGCATGTCGGTGTTTCGGCCAATAGCCCTTGCATTTGTCGCTAGACGTTAGAGCGAGGAAGGCTCACCCCATCTGTCTACAGCTGCTTGGGGGATCCTCAGAGAACCACCTAGCCGAGCCTGCTAACCTCAAAAACCGTAAGAGATCACAATGATGATAATAACAATAATAAGTGTTGTTCTTTCTTGTCACAGCGTTTAGAGCGTTTTTTAACATAACAATAAGTAATAAGAATGGTTGGTAAGGAGATCCCAGGGGAATTTTAACTGTGTACAACCTTGGGCTATGGCTACTTAAACCCTACAGTGTTTGTTAAGAAAGATAAATTTGGGTTGGAAGGAGGCTGCCCTGTGTATGGGGCTAACTAGGGAATCAGAGTAGGTATTAAACAGGTGGTTGAATTCTTGCAGAGGAATAGCAGAGGTAGTGGGACATTTTGGCTAACAGTAGTATAAACCACATTGCCAGAAGGATCTAATATTGCTTGAAACCTTTGGAAGGTGGAGATGTAGGAATTAGTTTCCTGTGCTCTCAGTTTCCCATGTCACCTTCTAGTTAAGTCAAGGTCTTACTCTGGAGGAGGACAGATGTATGAACCCTAATGGGCTCCCAGCAGTCCTCATACTGGAGTCATTTTTGCTGATAATCTGTCAAGTCTCCTCAACTCCTCAAAGCCTTTGTCCTCAGAGGTCTCTCGCACTGCAGTTAACTATCCTGTGTGACTTGGCCCTTCATGACAACATTTCCCTCTGCTGCCCTCAGGACAAACGCCTGAGTGGGTGGGCAAGGCTGCTCACTATCTAGACTTCCTCTCCTGGCTGTCTTCCTCACATGCAACCCTCCAGAAAACAGTTGGCTGCACGAATACACCGCACCTTCTCTTGGGCCCTTGCTGATGCTTCCCTTCCTTCCATCAGAGATGCTCTCTCTTCAGCTCCCTTCTCTCCTTACCTACCTATGCCCCCAAACCCCACTGAAAACATGCACACTCCGGGCCCATTTGCCCATCTTCATCTGGTCAGTGCCTAGTCACTTCTGAGGTCTCAAGTAAGAAGTCCCGTCCTCCAGGAAGTTTCCATTTTGCTGCCAAGCCTGGGCTAGGGTTCTCCTTTCCTTATCTTCCTTAAGCTTCCTCTTATCACACATAATTCCATGCTTTTATAATTGTCTGGTTGCAGGCTCCATCTAGAAAGTGATGCCTCTTAAGGCAGAGACTGTGGCCATCTAAGCACCTGTTTCTGACAGTCTTGGGCCCCTCACCTGCCTAGGACCTCCTTTGGGTAGAGACCAGACTTTCTCTTCATACCCCATGGGAATAAGCACGTGGATGGCTCCGTGGATGGCTCCGTAGAGCTGCTGACTGACTGATAAGTTGTGCCGGTGGCGTGGCAGCCTGAGGCTCCCTTGCTGCTCCTGTCCCCACCCCCCATCTGTCAGGTGTTATCCCAGCAAATGCCTTGGCATCTGCCCCCCACAGAGCACCAACTGGGCCACTCTGTGACCTCAGACAAACTTCTTAACTGGGCAGTCCCTCAGTCTCCTCATCTGTAAGATGGGTATAGGAACAGTAATGATTTCTAGCTTAACAGAGAGGATTAATTACATGTTACTTTCATGTTTAGTACTTACTGCAGTTTCTGGCACATAAAAAGGACTCTAAAAATGTCAGCTATAGCCCACTAGACTCCGTGCTTCCCTGGAGCATGTCTTTCTTATCTGTCTGCTCCCAGCACCCAGGACCCAGCTCAAGATCTGACACGTAGTAAATGCTCAGTACATTGGGTGGATGAATGGAGGTGAGTGACATTGTTTCCCAGCTGGAACAGCAAATGCAGTCCCCGAGCCAGCTTCTGTGAGTGGATCTGCTTCTGGAGCGGAATCTGCCTGAGTGAATGCCCCCACCAGCTGGGTCAGGATGACAGGACACCTGGGTGCCACCTGCAGGACTCCTTTGTTCTGGTCAGTCCTGTCAGCAGGTGGGTTTCCAGACCCCAGAGGTAGGGGCAAGTGGGGGAAATCCTTGTCCTTCTTGGTGGGAAAATGTCCCACATGTCCTCCTGGTAATGGCCAGGCTCTGGGTGGCCCTCCTGGTGTGCTGGGCCAAGCCCAGTCTCAGAATGTGTGGGCAGGTGCATGGGCCTGCAGAGGACACCTGACCTTGACTCAGAGTCCTTTCATAACTGTTTCCAGGGCGTGGCTTGCCAAGGAGCTTAAAGGAAGCAATAGAGATGGGTAGAGGCCAAGAAACACCCTGTTTGCAAGGTCAAGGGTACTGTGCTATACAGGTTTTCTGGTCTGGGATCCCTGACCCCAGATGTCTGCCCTGGGAGACCCATGTGGAGGTCCGGGTGTTGCTGGAGGCCAACATGCATCTCCCTACTTGGGCCTGTGGGCAGAAAAAGTTGCAGACCTAAGTGGCTTCAATAAGCTGTCCTTTGGATGGTTCATTGATGGGGTGAATATTTGGAAATAACCTTTATTTAGTATAGATGTTGCAAAGGCAGTTGTCATCTGGGGATCTTTTCTGGCACAAGGGACCCAGGGCATGCCCAAGCTGACCTCAGAGGCCTAGGGAAAGAGCCAGTTTTCTAATTGGTTTCTTTGGAAGTTGGGCCGGGTCTCAGAGAGTCAAGCAAACAATAACAATGTTTCTACCTTTTGCTAAGAATTTCGTATATGCTGGGTTCTGTGCTAAGCACTTTGAAGACATCGTTTCCAGTGAATACTCAGAGCATCTGGATTAGGGGAGCATCACAACCCCCAGTTTATAGGTGAGGGACTAACTTAGGCTCAGAGACTAATTGACATGCAGAGGCCACATAGCTGGGGGGCAGGGTTCCAGTCCTTGTGGCCTGGGTCTCAACGTCAAATGTCCTACCTCTGCCTGTCAATATACTCAGAGGGAAAGGGAGCCAGGGTGCAGGACAGCATCTTTTAATTAACTTAAAGAGCTCCCAGTGGCCAAAGCTGGAACAATCTGAGCGAGAAAATTAAGCAGTTTTGGATTGTAATCCAAAATATGAAATAAATATCCATGAATTAATACTGATATAAATAAACAATCGAATTCAAGGGTACATGGAGAAGAAGAGACAAATCTGTGCAGAAGAATCCAGATAATTTCTGTAGATACCCTACTCTCGAGGGGGTAGAACGTAACTCCATAACCCTTAAGTGTGGTCTTTACATAGTGACTTCCTTCCAAAGAGTAACGTATGGAAAGGGGGGAAAAGAGAATAACTTCACAGTGGATAAATCTGACAAGCACAGCCTCAGCCAGGTGATCAGGGTCACCATCGCCAGCGGTAAGCCATGTTCAGAGCAGGCAGCTTTCAGATGATGTGACGGAAACAGCACTTTGTCACTATGGGCTTCCTCTCAACAGCCCATAACCTCAGTCTAATCATGAAAAAGATCAAACAGATCTCAACAGAGGGCATTTTACTAAACCCCTGATCAGTATTCCTCCTGTCAGGGTCATTCAAAACACGGAAAGCCTAAGAAACTGCCACAGTAGGAGTTGCCTAAGGAGACACTGACTCAGTGTAATGTGGTGTCCCGGGTGGGACCCAGCACACAAACAGTCATTAGGTAAAAACTAAGGACCCGTGAATCAAGTATGGACTTCTTTAACTGCAATATTCAGTATTATAACAAATGTCTATACTAATATAAGAAGTCAACGATGAGGGGAACCAGGTGTGGAGTGGATGGGAATTCTGCACTGTCTTCACTATTTTTCTCCAAATCAAAGACTGTTATAAAAAAAAATATTAAAAACACCCACCATAACAGGTCAAGAAAAAGACTCTAAAAGAAACTATATTTTAGTAGTTTTAACAGCATGTTTCTCTTGCTTTTTTGACTAGAGACCTGCATTTTAATTTTGCACTGGGCCCTGCGAATTATGTAGCTGGTCCTGGTGCCAGGCAGCCAGGCTGCCACTGGTCTTGGAGACAGAGTGAGGTTTCCTGAGAGAGTAATATTCTCCCTAGTGTCCTTAGTACATAGCAGGGTCGCCCTGCTGGTGGGGGAGCTCTCCTGAAGAGGTATAACCTGAGGGTCTTGCTCATTAGCTCAGCATATACTGGGGCCTCTGATAGTCCTGGCACCACAGCCAAACCCAAGTGTACCTCCTTGGGGCTGGGCATGAAGCTGGGCACCATGGAGGGGGCTGTCCAGCAGGACAGGAGCCAGGCTTTGCTCTCTAGTTATCTACACGCTCAAAGGAAAGGTGAGAAGACATCTTCATAGGCACTGAAGACCAAGGACTGGCTGGGTGGGCAAGAAGTGCACAGCTCAGTAGTTGTCAAAAGGAATCACAGACTCCCTGGGGGTCGTGGTTAGGAAAGCTTCCAGGGGGAGGGGGAGGAGACGTTGCCCTTGAGCTTTGTGGAATGGGTAGACCTAACAGTTGAGACCAGGCCCAGGCAATGGTTTGGAAATAGGGGTTTTGAGTTGGGGAGGGGGAGGAGAATGGCTGGAGAACTAGATTTGGGAGATGAAGAAGAGTCTTAAAAGTCCAGCTAAGCTGCTGGGCCTGGAAGACATCACGGCTTTTGAGCAGGGTCGTGACATGGTCGTAAGAGGTTTGGAGAACCTCCAGCTGCAGCTGTAGAGTTCAGTGGTGGAAGGGGCAGAGCGGATACCGACATTCTCCAGGCCTGCAGGAGAGAGGGCAAGACCAGAACTGGGGTCATTTTATCCCTGCCCCGTCTGTCGCAGGGATGGCAGGTTTGGGCTGATACTAAGAGCGATCTGTGCTGGTAGGGAGGAGTATTTGTAACTGACATTGTTCAGAGCAAGGTGGTAAGAAAAAGAAGACCCACTGACAGTCTGTTTTACATTGTTTTTAAATTGTCTGCAGATAATGCATCTCCTAAAGAAGCTGCTTTGTAAAGAAAGTTATTGATTTGGTTGGCCTGCCCTGGGCTAGCCTATCCTTCTTTCTAGGGCCTTCTGTCTCCATTGCTAGTCCTGGAAGGGTTTCAGTGGACTTGCCATCAACTGGCCTAGGTCAGCCTAACTCAAGCTGAGCCACAGCTCCATCAGCAGCTGGGGCAGGCAGTGGGCCCAGTGCTACTGAGGTCCAATGAAGGAAGTACAGCAATTTGCAGGATGTTCTCCGAGAAGCTGCTGGTGAGCACAGGCCCAGCACTTGATGGGCTTCTAGTACCTAGAGTCCAGCCGTTCCACACCACTGCCAGCTCTGCGACCAAGTCCTTCTAGGTGTTTCAGGGCCTCCCCAGCTTCCTTCCTCTCAGCATCTCCATCCTCTTCACACCCTTGCTGCTCATCTAGCTCCCTGAGCACACCACCTGCCAGGTTCCAACTTCGCCCAGTGTTTGTCCCCACAGATCCTGCCCGTCGATCCAGGTCCAGACCCAGGTCCTTCCTTGCAGGAAGACTCACTTGGCCCCCAGACCACAGGGCTGTCCGAACCCCTCAAGGGCTATCTCACCTGTTCACCCATGAAGATTAGGCTCTTGGCGAGTTTAAACTGGGGCTGAAGGAAGAAAGGGCAGGGCAGGGTCATCCTGTGGCCCTGTTTACTACCTGTCATGGCTGGAGGTCTTAGCTGGGGAGACGACGGTAGCTCACAAGTGTTCCTGGGAGCTTTGAATGGGGAACTTGGGGTCAGGGCACTGATATTTGACTTCTGGGAAATTCAGCTTTGGACCTCGCCTCTGCCCTCTGCTTATCTGGCTCACCTCCCTCCCTCCCTGCCAGGCTCCCCTTCCTTCCCTCTCTCCTCAGGCACTTGCTGCCCCCGCCAGGCTGCTCAGTTCTCTCTAATGCCGTTTAGATCCCCGGGTGGATTCTTTCCCATCGCTGTCACACACCAGGCTCTTCCTGAGCTTTTCCAAGGCCTTCTGGAGTGAGTGTCCTGAGGGGGGAACTTAACGAGGATGGGACTTTGGCTTAGGAGGAGAGGTCTTTGGTATCCTTAAAATTTTCTTCTGTCTTCATCCACTTATTCAACAAATACCATTTGAGTTTCTATCTCATGCCAGGCATTAGAAATACAGGAGTAAAGAAAAGACAGTTTTTACTCAAAACTAATATAATACTGTATATCAACTATACTTTGATAAAAAAAATCAGAAAAGGAAAGAAAAGAGAGTTCCTACCTTTAAGGTGATTATATTTTATCAGTGCAGAAGAGTAAGTGAGTAGATAATTTGAAGACAATGTCATAAATATTTAGGAACACAAAAAAATAGTCTCGATCCCAGGCTCAGCCAACAAGAACTGCTTCTCTGCTGGAGGGACAGCTGAGACCTGTGGTGGCACTTCTCTGACTAGGGGGTGCCAGCCCAGACCAGGTGTCTTTGCCCTGGAGCAGGCATAGAGAGAGGGGACCAGTGAGCATGAAGGGCCCCAGGCTAGGACGCAGCAGGAGGGAGAGAAGGAGGAGTAGGGAAGGGAGGTGGACGTAGAGCTAAGGGCAATTACCACCAGGACCCAGGTCAGAATGGGACCGGTGGCCCAGCTGTCCGGGCACTGAGCCTGTGTGCCGCTGGCTGGGGGCCCTGTGTTCTTTCCTTTGCCTCAGGACAAGCCCGGACTTGGGCTGAGGTGGGGGTCTGAGTGACCCCAGCTGGAACCAGAGGGCTTCAGGGCCCAGAGCCACTAGCCTGGCCTTTGTCATTCTCTCCTTGGCAGGGTCGTGATGGCAGAACCGTCTGTCCATCTCAGCTGGGACAGATGGGGGATGGCGTTGACCTGCCAGCCCAGCTTCTTTCCACTTTCCTCTCTGGACCTGAGCAAGTGAGAGTAAACACAGCAAACTTTCAGGCCGGCCCCCAGGGCCCTTGGTCTAACCTGCCAAGGCCATTCCTGGGCACTTTCTGCTGCTTTCTTTAGCCAGACCAATGTGTTTGTACAAAAAGAAGTTGAGCTCATTGAGGATCCGGTGTGGATACCCTGACCTCGGCTCTGGGGAATGTTCTAGAGGCACCATGCCAGAGCACTGTGTGAACTGTCGAGGCTCTGCAGATGACGGAGGGCTGTAGACTTTCATAGCTTCAGGTGTGTTTGGGAGCATCCAGCCCAACTCCCTTCCATGAGGATTCCCAACAAGGTCACCTCCCAGACTCACAAACTAGAATCACTTGGGGGCACAGGTTCAAATTACATCCCTTGGTGATTCAGATCATCGCCCCAGGTGTGTGTGTGTGCGCATATCAGGGGGCAAAGAGTGAGGCCTTCCTATGTTGTGCTGGACCAGACACAACTGGAAATTGTGGTCACCGCGCCCCCTATCTTCCAGGCCCTGCCTGGATGCCTGTAGGGATGGGACTTCAAGCCACGCATGGCATCCATTCTCATGGTTAGATAGCTTGATCGTTAGAGGGGTCATCTGCCTCCCTGAACCCACACCTTTGGTTCTGGTTGAGGAGAGAAATAAAAACTCTGGAGTCGGACAAACCTGGATTTTAATCTCCTTTCTGCCATTGAATTACAGATTCATCCTTGTCAAGATACCACCTCTGAGAACCATCTTTCCCATCTGCAAAATGGGGGTATCACATTTTATTTTTAAGAGCTGCTGTA
Source organism: Manis javanica (assembly GCF_040802235.1). Lineage (NCBI taxonomy): Eukaryota > Metazoa > Chordata > Mammalia > Pholidota > Manidae > Manis > Manis javanica. Next base: position 228,070,731 of record NC_133156.1, read on the forward strand.
AGGATGACAATGAATGTAAACAATGAGTGTAAAGAGCTTAGCCTAATGCGTGGTTCCATGCGAGCTGTCTGTTCCTTCTCTTGGTTCTCTTGGGCTCCAGGGAACCAGGTGCTCCCTTGCCTGTGAGGCTGAGCTTCAGATGCCGGAAGCAGCTCTCCATCCCGTTTCTTTATGACAATGGGAGCATTAGGCCATTTTTGTTACACACACACAGTGAGTAGAGCAAGCGGAGTAGGTGTGCATTCCCCTGCTCGGGCTGCCACCACAGTGCGCCACAGACTCGGGGGCTTAAATAACAGAAACTGATTTTTTTCACTACTCCAGAGGTTGGAAGCCCAAGATATGGGTGTTGGTAGGAAGCCCGAGATCCAGTTGTTGGCAAGGTCAGTGTCTCCTGAGGCCTCTCTGCTTGGCTTGTAGATGCCGTCCTCTCCCTGTGTCCTCACGTGGTCTTCCCTTTGGGTATGTCTGTGCTCTCATCTCCTCTTCTTAGAAAGGACATCAGTGTGTTGGATTAGGGTCCGCCCTAATGACCTCATTGGCACATAATTACCTCTTCTGGACCCTATCTCCAAATACAGTCACCTGCTAAGGTACTGGTGGTAAGAACCTCAACATATGAATTTTGGGGGGCGGGTATATAATTCAGCCCTTAACAAGATGTACAGGAAAACCTAGATGTTTAAGGCTGGTGAGATGCAGGGACATGTTGAACATGATCCCTTTGGCTTGTTCTTTGTTGAGCTGCCTGGAGGTCCTGTCCCAAGGCCCTGCTGGGTGGAAGCGGCCTACCCTGGGCCTGGGCCTGGGCCACCAGCAGAGCTCAGCAGTATCTGGGCAGCTTTGCCCTCCTGACTGCATGGCTGCAGAGTACGTTTCCATCGCTGACACCTTGAAAGGTTCTATAGGGCTAATTCCTGCTTGTCAGCAGCTGCATTTCTTAATCAGCTGCTCACTCATTACTCTAAAGGCTCTGACACTTCTGACTGGCCCCAGAGCATTCGGTGTGGCATAGAATCCATGCACTCCTGAATCCAAGGGCACTCACGCCCTGGGGCTGCGCCAGAATTTCCGACTTCTTCCAGTATTCTTAGCCTTGAAATGGTGGGGGCCAGCACTGCAAAACCAGACTTAGGTTTTTGCAAACATATTTTGGTCTTCCTGCCTACCTATTTTTATTTCCTTCATATTTGGAAAGAGAAAGTTCCCAGACATGGGCCTGGGAATCAGGCTGTTCTCAGGTCCACCAGTTCCAGTTCCCACTTCTTGCCTGCCTTTGCTGGGGAGGTGGTGCTCTGGCTGGCAGCGCTGAGGTCTCCCCACCCATGAATCGGTGGTCACCCCACCCGGGAGGCCTGGTGGTGGCAGCTCTGGCTTTAGCAGCTGTCCCTGTCGCCTGCTTTCAGAGGAGTAGAGGCAGCTTTCTGAGTGGAGGGAATGTCCAGCCCTGGGTCATGTCCCACTGCTTCCACTGGAATTTGCTTCCCATGCATCTGTCCATCCTTCCACGTTCTGCAGATTCATGCCAATGTCATCCAGTGGGGAGGCACTCAGCCCCACTGGCATCCCCTGCTCTTTTTTTCCACTACACTGGAGGTCCACTGGCCTACCGCCTGCGGACAGACATGGCTCCTTCCCTCTCAGCCACATGCTTGGGGGGACGTGAACCCAGACAAAGGCTCCCTGCCCTGCTGTGTCTTTCCTGGGTGCAAAGCCTGTACCCCATGCCTGCCTTTGGAGGTGTTTGGGTGATGTCATCTGTGGGTAGGGGCAGAGGGTCATTTATCTTTCTCACTGTAAGGAGACAACTTGGGCCGCAGTGGCTGTTGGAATGGAGACTGACCCCCAGCCGGGAGAGTTCCTGTAAACGCCATCCATCAGAAAGAGTGCTTGAGTGTGAGTGAGAATGAAATCGGCCCCAAACATTTGTTTGGCTTTTACGAACATTTGTTTGAATGTTTTTTTTTCTTTCCTGCTGTGCCTTTTCTGGGGATAGGTAATGATGCTTGCTTGTTTTATCTCCTCTAGCCCTTTGCAATGGTATGTTTGAGAGTAAGTGTGCATTAATTTAGTGAATCATAAATACTAATTTTTTTTCTGGAAGAAAACCACTAAAATGTTCACCTCTGCCCACCCCCCACCAACGAAAGTCAGTGGAACGAGTCCTTTATCTGTCTTACTGGGAGGGCTGGGGCCAGTGGCAAGCCTTGTACCTGGGAGAGCAGAGGGCTGGAAGCAGGACGTGGCCATGTAGAACTGCGGCCAACGGCATGCGGAGTTGCCCTGAGAGCGGGGCAGGCCAGGGCCGGGTGCAGGATCTCCGAGGGTAGAACAGAGAGTCCTGGGGTGTAGAAAAAACGTTTTCAGTGTCCCAGGGCCATTTTGTGACCACTTTTGTGTGGCTCCAGCCGGCAGGCTGGGATCAGGGGGTGGGCATACTTCAGCTCCCTGGGGACCGACTTCCTCAAGCACAGCTCTCCAGCATGGGTAGGAGGTGGGCTGTCAGACCACTTGGCTGGGGTGTGTAGTGACCCGGTGCCAGCCACACCTCTTTGCCTCTGAGCTTCCTCTTGAGATTTTGTGTTTAGCCTGAAGCACAGCAGCTGTGGACCCTCCCTACCCCACTTCCTCTCTCCTTCCTTCCTAGGGGGTCTCTCTTTCCCACCTTGTCATCCCCTCTGGGGACAGGCCTCACTGAAATGGCTGCAGGAAGGCCCAGTTGGGAGGCAAAGCTGGTCTGTGCTCAGAGTCCCAGTTGCTCTCTCCACCACAGCTGGTGGCTGCGTTCTCCCAAAGCAAGGCCCTGAGCTGCAGCCCTCCCTTCGGCTCTCACTACGGCACTGCTGCTAATGCAGCCAATTCACCTGCACCTGTGCGGCTTTAGGGAACTGGAGCATCAGGGCAGAGAGGAGCGGGCTGGGGGCTGCGGGGTGGCAGGCGCTTTGGGCAAGGGCATCGCCTGATAGGTGGGTCTGGTCTCCCAGGGAGGAGTCTACATCAGGGTTCTCTGTCCCCTCAGTCAGCTCCTCTGGAGGCTGAGGCCAGAGGAACTCTCCCCAATTCTATGCACATGCAAGTTGCACTCTTTTTGGTATTTCAGGTTCTTTCCTACAGGTGACTGGTTGCCTGAGGTGCAAACGTTTTTTTCCAGCCACTCTTCCTTTTTTAGTCTTACTCCACTGCCCCCTGACCTCATGTCTCCCTCACTCCTGCCCTTGATACCCACCTTGAGCACAGAGTGGGGTCCACCAGCCAAGGGCTCAGGGGCCTCTGGGCTCTGGCAGGGCTGTGCCAGGCCCCAGGAGGGCTTCCCTGCCATGTGGGTCCCCTGCCCTTCACACAGCAGGCCGCGTAGGTGAGGATTGGAGCCAGGGGAGAGGTGGCTTAAGAAGAGAGCAGCGGCAGGCCGTCCAGGACTCCTCATGATGGGAAATGAGACTGGACTAATACAATCTGTGCTTTCCCTCCAAGTTCTGGCTGTGGAATCCCACACCCTGTGGGACCGGAGAACACAGTGGGCCTCTCAGGAAGCCAGCAGGCCCCAGCTCCAGGTGGAATTAGATTCTGCTGTGCCTGGCATGTACTGTGAAGACTCGGTGAGCAGGGAGGAGCCCAAGTCCCGAGTTACGTGCACCCTGCCTCCGTGAGAGGTACAGTCTTGTCAGTTGGAAGAGCTGACTTAGAAGGTTCTGGAAGAACTTAGACAACCGAGGAAGACTGGGTGGCACAAGAGCCACAGCTGGCCCAGGGACAGCACGATCCGAGTTTATGAGGCCCCTTCACTCCTCGTGGAGTGCTCTCCTTAAGACGACTCTCATAGGCCAGGGAGGGGCAGACGTGCGGGGTGAGGGTGTGGTTGGGACAGAGCATAAGCAGAGAAGGATTAAAGTGTCTGTGGTCCTGGATCTTGTGTTGTGCCATGCCCTGCACCATTAGGTGGCCTGGATGAATTGCTCAGTATTCCTTTTTTTCCATTTTGAGGAAAATTGCATGATTTTTATACTGTCACAGATAAAAAGTGAAGTCTTGGGCTCTATTTCATAATTTATGTAGCTGAAGTCATGTGCATTTGATACTCCTGTTCCTAACATTTATATAGATTTTAAGGGAAAGTGGGGAGCAGCATTTTGTCCTATAGTCTGACTGATTAGGTGAAGAGTGACTTTCTCTGCTGGGCTTAGGGCTGACCAGAGCTCTGACCTGTGCCTGGCACCCACAGGGCTGAAGAACCTATGAACTAGAAGACATCACGTAAGAAGAGTGTAGTCGTGGAGAGGGGAAGGTGAGGAGGCTGAGCTCTGGGCAGCCAAGGTCAGCAGTTTAGGAGGACATGCCTCTGAGAGGGGAAGAGGTCAGTCATGGAAACTGGGAGCGCTGCTGTTGGGCATTTGGGAGAACTGCCCTCCAGGGGGAAGCGGGAGGAAGACTGAGGAGAGGAATGCCAGGCTGGGTTAGGGGTGTGCGGATGTAGATACAGACACAGAGGGCCAGAGGAGGGCACGAGAACAGTGACCTGCTTCTATGCCAGGAGCTTTGCATGAATGGCTCCAGACCTCATCCCCGTGGCAGAGGCATCAGAGTTCCCAGGTTCTGATTGAGGAACTGGCAGTGTCACTTGCTTGTAAATGACACGTGGGATTTATTTGATTTTGAAGTTCTTCATCATTTCATACAGCCTTTCGTAGACTAGAATGTACTAATTTCCATGCAGAGCTTCTGGGACGCATATGAACCCAAGTCTGTCATTTTAGAGATAAAGAATCTGAGGCCCAGGAAAGGGAAGGGGAATTTCCTAAAGCCGTCATGCCAGAGAGTAACAGACAACAAATCAGAACCTAGTTCTCTAGCTGTGTGGTCTAGTGGAATGTCAGGATTCCAGCCTTAGAATGTTCCAGATTGCTATACCTGTTGTATGCTATTTTTGATAGCTAGGATCTTTGGCAGTTCTATATTGACATGAATAAATTCTACATGAATTTTGAAGTTATTTTGGAATATTTATACAGCCAAATAAAACCTAGAGCAATAGCTTTTGCTTTTTTGGTGGTGACCCTGCATTTTACACTGTGTCTCATTATACACGTGTGTATGTATATTACACATATACATTAATATATCACTGAAACATATGTTTTCTGAAATAACACTTATCCTTACTATGTGTGGCATACTTTGATATTTCTGTTCTCATCTATTCTGTTTTGTGAAAAATATGCTGGTTGTGAACCATCTAAGTTGATTTCATGACAAATCAGTGGTTCATAACCTGCAGTTTGAGACACCATGACCTAAACAATGTCTTAGTCAGACATGATTTAAGAAAAAAAGTCATTACAGAGGCAGTGTAAAACTGCCAAGTATCTTTGGTCATAAATGTTAAAATAGTAAGCTTTGAATTGCACAGCATCAAAAAAGCAATTGCCTATGTGTAAAAAATAAAATTCTTTCCAGACCACAGCTGATGCTCCTGGGAATATGTGATGCTATGTTTTGTTCTCTGCCTGGATTTCTGAACTAACTGTGTATCTAACAGGTATGAGATGAGAGTGCTTGCTACAGACGTAAGGCAGCAGGCCCAGAGCCGGCCTCTCCCCAACCCAGCACTGTCTCTGATCTAAGGCTCTGGGAATTTACCAAGGTGCATACACTGGGAGCTCCTTGCATATACTTACGTATTATTAAGGTCTTATGTTTATAGAGGAGCATGACTGAAGGCATCTGACCCTCCAACACCGCTTCAAAAGCTTGTGCTGCCACCGCTATTGCCAACTTCCTTGGGTTCACCCTAGTCTATTCTGAAGTCCCTTCACAGTTTGAGTCCCTTTTCTCTGACAGGGACATGGAATGGCTGCTCCCATTGGCTCCTGGAATGGCTCTTTCCACTGGCCTTCTAGGTCAGAGCAACTGTTTTCTTTTGCTTTTTTTAAGGCCCACATTCCATCCATCCATCCACCCTCCCTCCATCCACATGCCATCTAGCCAGAAGTGCCTGGAGGATCCTCTCACAGAGGCGAGCATCTAAGCCCAAACCTGACTGATGAGAAGGAGGAGCCATGTGCACACCCAGCAGAGCAGCATCTCATGAAGAAGGAATGGCAAGTGCAAAGCCCTCAAACAGAAGCAGGTCTGGCATGTCTGAAGAAGGAAAGAAAGCCAGGTTGGCTGGAGCCAAGTGGCCAGGAGGAGAATGGTACATGGTGAGGCTGAATAAGCGAGTGTAGTCAAAGTATTCAACAACCAGCATGGCGTAGATATTGACCGATCAGAGCAGTCGTGACTGGGGAGAGGCCAAATTATGCAGGGCCTTGTGGGTCATAGTGAGGAGTTTGGAATTTACTGCGTTTTAGTGAGAGATCATTGGAAAGCTTTTAAAAAGGCACCAACAAAATCAGATTTAAGATTTTAAAAGACCACTGTATAAAACAACAATGGGGTACAACTACACATGTATGAACTGGCTAAAACCCCAAACACTGACAACACCAAGTGCTGATGGGGATGTGGAGTGACATAAGCTCTCATTCATCATGGGATGGAAGGAAAAATGCCCTGGAGGACAGTTCGGCAGTGTCTCACAAAACTCAACTTACTCTTACCATATGATTCGGCAGTCCTGCTCCTTGGTATTTACCCAGAGCTGAAAACTTATGTCCATTCAACAACCTGCACATGGATATTTATAGCGGCTTTATACATAATGCCCCAAACTAGAAGCAACCAAGATGTCCTTCAGTAGGTGAGTGGATAAATAAACTGTGGTACATCCAGACAGCAGGAAAAAAGAAGTGAGCTATCAGCTTGAAAAGACACAGTGGAACCGGAAATGCATATTGCTAATGAAGAGAGCCAATCTGAAAAGGCTATGTATGATACGATTCCAACTCAATGACGTTTTAGAAAAGGGGAAACTCTGGAGACAGTAAAAAGATCAGGAGTTGTGGGGAAGAAGGAAGGGGTAAACAGGCAGAGCACAGAGGATTCTGAGGACAGTGAAACTATTCTGTAGGATACTGTAATAGTGGGTACGTGTCGTCATACATCTGCCAAAATCAAGGGTGACCCTAATGTAAACTATCCTCTCCCTTACAAAAGCAGGAGTAAACACTAAGGTAAACTGTGGACTTTGGGTGAAAATGAGCTGTCAGTGTGGGTTCATCAGTTGTAAAAAGTGTACCACTCTGGTGCAGGATGTTGACAGTGGAGGAGACTGTGTGTGCATGGGAGTTCTCTGTACTTTCTACTCATTTGTGCTGTGAACCTAAAACGTCCCTAAAAAATAAGGACTATTAGAAAAATTTAAAGACCATCCTAGCTGCTGTATGAAGAGTAGGTGGTATGGAGTCAAGAGAGGAGACAAGGAAGCCAGTTAGGAGGCCTTAGAGTGGGCTAGGGAAGAGATGTCAGTGCATAGACTAATAATTTCAAGATAAATGATAAATAGAAGTAGTCAAGTTTGGGATACATTTGCAGGTAATGTTGCCAGAACTTGCTCATGGGTTAACTGTAGAATATGAGGGAAAGAGAACAATTAAGGATGACTTTAAGATCATTGGTTCAACAATTGTATGAATAATTCTGTCACTGACTAGGATGAGGACTTGGGAAACAGCAGATTTGATGAATGAGTGAGTGAGTGAGTGTGTATATGTGTGAGAGAGAAACTGGGAGAGAGACAGAAAGACAGGGAGAGAGACAGAGGGACAGAGAGAGGTCAGTAGGCCTTTTGGGGCCATGTCAGATTGTTAGATTAAATGCCTATAATCATGTGGGCGATTGGGATCATCAAAACAATGATGCTGCTCAGAACCACGTGTGTGTTTGAGATCGCCTTGCAGTAGGGGAGGGATAAAGGATGTAGACAGCGCTCTAGGTCACACACAGCCAGAGGTTGCAGCAAAGGAGAAGGAGCAGTCAGTGAGGTAGATAGAAGACTCAATGAGTAACTTCACGAGAATCTCAAAAAGAATGCACTTCAATATCTGGCTACTGTGAGGTGGAGTATCGTGAGAAGGGAAGACTTATCAGTGGTCCTAGCAAAACACACATCTCTGGTAATGCTGATAAGAGCAATTTTTGTTGGGTGGTAGTGTTGTAAACCTAGTTAGGGTGAGTTGAAGAGATAAGACATAAGGGATATTTGGAGGGGCAAAGCCCCAGGAAGCTGAGAGGAGACAGATTCAGAGCAAAGAGAATGGTTTGCTGTGCTTGGAGAAGAAACAACATACTTTTCTTCATGTCCCAATAGAGAGAGAGAGAGAGTGCAGGGGCCATTTGCTGAGAGTGAGGGGTTTTATATGTTTGAGGGGAGTAGAGAAGATTGAAATAGTTGTCTTGGGGATTTGGAAAGTGAATTGTCCAGGCAAGAAAGTACAGTTATTAGCAATGTGGGGATCTGTGCTTATAAATTTAAAGCAGATCCAATCAGTGTGATTATGACATGATTTTTCCTAACAGTGTTGAGTGTGTGGATAAGCAGATCACCAGGTTTATCCAGGTCCAGGTCTTTCTAGGCTAGTGTGATAAGGAGAAGAAGGGGGCAGAGGAGATAAACATGTGCAATAGGGTGGACATGGTGTTGACCAAAGAATGTGGGCTGGATACTGAGGAGGGTGGGAATGTGTGTGGGGGAGAGAGAGTGACGGTAGGAAGAGAGCAGAGGGCCACTGGATTGAGCATCTCAACGAGGGCTGAGTTGCTGGAGTGGTTGCTCTACATTAAGGGAACAGGTGGCCAAAGAGTGGAGCTGCTGGACATTTCAGACGTGATGTGGTTATTCGTGGAAAAAATTGAAAAGATGTAAAGTACAGCCAAGGGAGTTGGGGCAGAGGAAAAGGTCATTGAATCTATTGGGACCAAGAAATGGAGAAAGCAGAATATAGGGGATGGATCATCTATGTGGATGTTAATGTCGCCAAGAATGGCAGGCATGGTGGTGGAGAGGCAGACAGCGGGCAAGTGCCCAGGTCATCAGTGAATGAGGCGGAATGGCAAGGGTCTGTGAGTGGCAACAAGGCAGAGTGGTGGGCAGCAAAGTCTGATGACGTGCACTTCGAAGGAGCAAGGGCTTTGGAGGAGGAAAAAGAAATGACTGGGAAGAAGCAAAGAGGGGCAAAGAGGACACCTACCTCCCTTCCAGACCCTTCATGCCTGTAGAAGGAAAAACAGCCTGTAGTTGAAAGGATTCCAGGGAGATCACTGGGGATTTAGTGCAGAGGACAAGAGGTTAGGCATGGAGATTGATTAGGAGGCGGTTGCAATAGTCTCTAAAGACAACGGGGAGGGCACCTCTGTCTAGATGGGAATATTTTGACTCTCTGTGCCTGTCTCACTGGATTTTTGGGTAAATTCAAAGGCTGAGTACTCCCGCATCTATTTAAAGGATGGATTAACTCAAATTGCCTGCTAAGAAGTGGACTAACTCTTTGCACTCAGGAAAGGGGATGGGTTTCCCTCTTTCAGGGAAAGAGAAGGGGAGTAACAAGCATGGATTTTCCTTCTCATTCCATCTCTGGATGGGAGGCAGGGCCCCCAGAAAACAAAAGAACAAAGGGTTTGAGGCTGCCAAGAGAAGAAATGGTGGAGGAGGGTGGCGTTTCTCTGGGCCCAGATGTGAGCATGACTCAGTTGTGTCATTGCAGGCTTTCCCCATGTATTTCAAGGCTGCTGCATGCAGAGCTGAGGCCCGCTGTTTGCCCTCACTAGGCAGACACCCACCATGGCCTCCACAGTCCCTTACCAGTGGTTAAGCTTCTTGGGTTATTTGTTCCCGCCAGTCAGAGTTCTCTTCTTCCACATTCCTCCATATTGAGAGCCATCTTGGTTAGCAAGCTGTTTGAAGCAATCTGTTATGTCTGAGTTTTAAATGACAAAAGAAAGACAGTGGGGTTTCTCCTTCCTCAAAATCAATCACAGTTTTCATGAATATTTGAAAATACTGAATCAGGAATTCAAAATCAAATGTCCCCTCAGTTCTTCATGATTCCGTGTCCTGCCCATCATCTTCTGGACTCCGTTTCTGGAGGCGTCTCCTCTTCCCTCTCAGGCCAGGACTCTGAGCCACACCCCGAGCCCTGTACACTCGGGGTGGCTCCCTGGCCTTTGCTTGGCTGGAGTGGTAGAAGCACAGAAGGACACAGGTGAGCCAGGGGAGTGGGGCAAGATGCCCGAGGGCCTTGGAGGCTGGTCCATGGGATCTGAATCTAAAAGACACCGGCAGCCACATATATGTGAGGGCAGTGATGTGATGGGAATCCAGCACCTCTTCTGGGACATGCCCCGGGGTGGAAGCACTGACCTTTGCCTGGGATCCTGGGCAGCCGGCCATGGCACCTTCTGCTCCGGGCCTTGGGGAATGGCTGTCAGCTGGCAAAGTAGACTCTCTCTCCGTTGGGCTGAGTTTATTAGCTATTAGTGACAATTATTTATTAGTGACAATCTGGCCCCAGAGACTGAAGCTGCACATGATTCAGCCACAAACTTCACTCAGGCCAAGGGATCCAGAATCTTCCTCAGAGTCTTGATCCTGAATAGGAGCTGTGTACAAACCACAGAGTGACAAAATAGATTTTGCCTCGTTTGCTTTCCTTCGGTCTCCTTGGGCATATGCATCAGGTGGCAGCCCCTGAGCTTCCCTAATCACGGGGTCCAGTTCTATAGATTCAGGGCTGGGCCCGAGCCTTGGCACAGAGGCCCCTCTGTTGGTGGCTGGCGTCCTGGCTTCCCTGACCGGAGCAGCTCTCTTGCTCCTGGAGACGGGCTCTCAGCCAAGGCCAGGCCAGCCCCAGAGTGACTTGCAGGAGGCTGAGATGTCAGTCTGATTCACACCTCCCCATGCCTTCCTTTCTCTCCAACACTGACACCACATGAAGCCACATGGCACTTACCACACCACCCTAACAGATGCCACCCAGTCCATACCCCATGGTGACACACACACAAACCACATCACACGCTCACACACACACCTGGCATAATCCTTCATACCTCACAGAGCACACAGACCTCACCCAAAGTCTCAGATGCCCCACATCACACCAGGGCCTACTTCCTTCCCAATAGCCTACCCACCATGTCCCATACAGGCTTACACCTCCTCACGACATCTCTCCAGTTTCACCGACACGTCCCTCACCCACAGGTCCCTGCACACCACTCCTCAGTGCACTGTATATAGTCAGGGACCACCATGTCCTGAAGCCACTGACAGGTGGTCTCTACCGGCAGCCACGCACCCCCAGTCTTGTATGCCTGGCCTTCTGCCAGAGCTGGGTAACTCTGCTGTTTGCTGGCAGGCCTGGCCAGAACTCTCAGGAAGTTGATGATGTGTCTGAAAAGGAAAAAAAAAAAAAGACACTATTTGGAAAATATTTCCAGGATTTGAAAACAAACTTATGATATTTGATCTGTTCGTGATCCATTTGTAGCACTCATGTTGCTAAATACTGCTTGATGGAGAAAACATTTGGCAAGAACCACAAGTTTTATTTAGAGGTTTTGGGGAAAAAATGCTGCTCACTAAAGAGTGAGCTGGTGTTGCCAGGAGAGATAAAAGGGGATGTGCATGGGAGATTTTAGTGGAAGTTGGAGACCGGGGCACCGAGTAGATTCATCAGTGGGCACCATTTCACTTGAAGGAAGGACAATCTTTTTGAAGTTGACTTGGACACAACTGCTCTGTTCCAGGGCTTTCTCTGCACCCACCTACCCACCTACAGGTGGTGCCTTACTGCTGACTGCTCCAGCCGCAAGGCACCCATTCATGGCATATTCGGGAGAGCACCGAGGGGAGGGAGCCATGGGTACTGGAGGCCCTCCTCTGCCACTCCGCACAGTGCTGGGTTTTGAAGCCCAACTCCAGACCACACCCTCCATGCCTTCCCCTGACTTCTCTTCTCACTGCAGCTTCTCGGAGCATCTTCAGCACCAACAGCCTGGATCCCAGAACTTGACAATTCATTGGCCCTAGTCTCCATCATGGACTTGGAACTTAGTTAGGGATAGAAATAACCCACACAGGCATGTTCTTGCTGCTGTGGGGACAGAGATATTCAATAATAATAAACATACAGTTTTGACATACTGCAGAGAAGTGAAGGGTATTTGTGTTTGTATGGTATTTGTGCAGTAACTCTCCAGGAACAGGACTGTTAGAGGAAAGACAAGTGTTGTTCTTTATAGCAAAGAAGTAAAGGGGGGAGTAGAAAAAACAGAATTCTACATTCATGAAAGAAGTGCCATTTTTTCCCCAGAATCAGTTCAGTACTTTGAAATTGGCAGCTGTTGGCTCCTGGTGGAAGTCCAGTTCTTCCTCTGATTCTGTGGCAGCTTCTGGAGCAGATTCTCAGGCCTGGGCCTTCCCAAGGTCAAATGCACTTGTGAAGTGCTACTAAATAAACTCAAGCTGGTTAGTGCCAGGATACCAGGATGCCGGTCCAACACTGTGCCAAGCTGAAGCCAAGTGGTTAGACTTACGGCATCTTCTAGATGCAGCAAGATACAGGGCTGACAATTGGAACCTGAATTTCACCACTCACGGTAAGGACAGCCAGGCAGAAAGTTCCTCTGGACCTTTCTCCAAGAATGGAGGAATGATCCTTGAAGAATGACCTTTGCATTGGTGGGGCAGGAGCTCTGAGGGTGGATGGTGGTTCTTCTCCTCCTCCCACACTGAGGAAGGCTTACCATGAGAAAGAAGGAGCTCTTGGTGTACTAACTGCTGTGCTGATGAAGCAGGGTCGCTTCATCCGATCATGTCTCGTATCCTGTAATTCATCCCCTCCTTACCACCAAGCTTCTAGGCCCATTGATTTTGGATTGTGTATGTATTTTGGGCAAAAGTCTGCTAAGTTTTAGAAAGTTAGAATCCTAGACTTTTTGTCCTAGAAGTATTCTTAGAGACGACAAGAGCCACACTCTCACTTTTGATAGTGATACGAGGCCCAGCGAGGAGAAGAAAGTTACCCAAGGTCACACAACAAGTGAAGGGCAGACATGGGGCCCCAGCCTCCTGCCTCCTGGGACAGGTTCACTTACTTTGCCTAATTACCCAAATCTGTCCCAATCTGGAATCTGAGTCGCTGGCCACGGTTTTGACAGCATTCCGGAACCAAGTCATAAATCCCTGAGCCCTGCAGTGTGTTTTGCTGCCAAACGCTGCTGCTCAGAGATGCCATCTCCGGAGGGAGAAATTCTTGAAAGAGATACCCCTTTTCCCCCCTTCCCAAATTAGGAGCTAATTAGTACCCACATGTGCACAAAGGTGGGCTGTGCCTTGACTGGCCTTCCGCTGGGTTCCCAAAGCAGAGAAACGCCTCCCTGGGAAAGCACCTAATTGTGCCAGCATCTCTGTTTGGAGAAGGGAGTCTCTAGGTCTGGGCCAGGCACCCTCAGGGACGGATCTGTTAACTTGCTGTCACCTTCTTTTGAGATACCATCATTTTGTAACTCTGAGCAATAAAACGAATAACTGTGGGCCTTTTGAAGCAAGGCTGTGTGCCCTGGCTGGTTTGTTTACCTCCTGTCGGACCTGGTGGCTGGCCCTGTCACCCGGTCATCCATCTGCTCTTTCTTCCAGCCCCCGCACCTAGCTGCCAGCTCACAGAACCCCCTTGCTCCCTCCCCTCCCTCCCTCCCTCCTTCCTTACTGTTTTTATTTTTCTCTCAGAGTTCCACATTTCAGAAAAAATTGTTTTCACCAGAAAGCCTTGTCACTTGGCCTAGTAGGCTTTCCTTCCTACGAGGTGTTTGAAGAAGGGCTCACTCTGTGGGTAGGAAGGCAAACTTCCCAGAAAAGCTGTGGGCCCCCCCATTCCCTCCTTGGTTCCTCCCCAGCTGTCCCCCAGGCTGGCAGACTCTGTGTGCCAGCAGGCCTGGGGCACAGCAAGTTGAGGGCCGCACCCCGGGAGGGCGGACATGCCTCTCTCGCTGGACGCGGACAGCATTGTATTACTCAGAATTTAAATGCAGGTCTCAAAAGACAAAACTAATTAAGATTTACTAAGGCTGCCATTGTCTGATAATTCAATACCAGCTCGTTATTAGAACCACATTTATTGAGGTTTAATCACTATGAAGCAGATTGCTCCGGCATAGCTGTCAAACCGCACAAAATGTGTTCTTAATAATTAATCAGCGGAGTATCTTGTCGTTGGAGCGTTCATCTTGAGCTTGGGTGTGTTTTTAAAGGGACGCTTTTGTGCTTTTGAAACTTCATCGTCTTTTGTTTTTAATAACTCCTCAGATCCTTTAAGTGAGGGGAGAGGAAAAAACATTCCTCCACAAATTCCATCGCTGAGTTGCTCGTCATGAGCAAGTCCTGGAATGTGATTGAAGCCTTCCTGGGATCCAGGGCGAAGCTGCTGACATTTTATTTTTCAAAGGCAGGGAAAAAACCTCCCCCCTAGTCAGTGTTGGTTTTCCTTGAGTGGAACCTCTAGGCATCAAGGGGATGGTGGGCTGGCATGGTGCTCGGGGCTCCCTCCTGTCCCCAAGGCCGGTGGCCCCGGAGCTCACGTCCAGAGACCCGGGCAAAGACTTTTTGAGCCTCCGGCTCTCTCTGCCACACAGTTCAAAGCCTGGTTCTCAGGTGAAGCCATGGCTCTTGAGGAGGCCCATCAAGTGAAACCTGCATTCTGACTGTTTGCCCCACTCAGGCTGGTAAAGGTCAAGGAAGGGCTGTGCTTTACCTACCCCAGGGCCCCCATCTCACCTTGGCTACCTCACTGTGGGGTGGTGAGGATCAGAGGGAGTCACCTACATGCAGTCACTTTCCACTCTGCTCAGTGTCTAAGCCCAAAGCTGGGAGACTATCATCATCTTCACTAGGGAGGGAGCTGTACTGTACTTAAGAGCGCCACTCCGGGCTGAGTTGGCTTGAGGTACAGTCTTGGCTCCAAGGCCAGCAGACCCCTAGGCCTTGAGTGACTTGTTCATCTGCTGTATGTCTCAGTTTCCCCTCCTCCAAGATAAGGATGGCATTTGTACCCGCCTCATAAGGTTCTTGTGGTGCGTGGATGGATGGTCCACGCAAAGAGCTCAGCACCCCCACCGGCAACATGGCTGTCCCTGATGGGTCTTAGTGGCATTGTTGTCAATGGATGAGTCCCTGATCCTTTCTCCTCCTCCCCCTGGCTTTACACTGGTGTGACCATCTGCTGGGTGTGAGTCTCTGAGCAACCTTGCTGAGGTCAGAGGAGGCCCTGGGGGCAGCAAGCCCCCTGTTTGTTTTTCAATCTCCCATTTCTACCTGTTGCTGGCTAAAGCAGTGGCTCTCCTTATTTCATCTCCCAGGGGATGTTTGGCAATGTCAGGAAACATTTTTGGTTGTCATAGCTGTGGGGGCCATGGTGTGGACATGTAGTGGGTAAGTGGCCAGAAGTGCTGCTGAACACCTTATGGTGCACATCACAGGGACTGACCCTGAGTGCAGTACTGAGACTGAGAAACCCCATTCTGCAGGGTTCAGATCCTCCCTGCAGGGAGGCCAATGCTGAGGCTGATGTGCTCAGGGGCCTGGCAGAAAGTGAATAAGTCACTGACCCTTTGCCCAGGCTCAGCAGAGCAGGACAGAAAATGTAGTTCTGGCAGTTAGTTCGTCATCTTCCTGTGACCTCTGCAGGACCCATCAGGAGGCACGAGGCTGCTCTCTTCCATGCCCAGCTCCGTACTCTCAGCCTGGATGGCATTTTCTGGCCAGAATCAGGTCCTTGCTGTGCTTTGCTGTCCTCCAGTGTCCTCTAGACACTACCTAGAGAATCAGAAACTGTCCTTTGGCTTTGCACCCAGGGGGCCCACCCCAGCTCCCTAGAATCCCTGACCTCCCACCCAGATTCTTGGACTGGTTTTGCACTGTGACCTGGATGGATGGCTCCATTGCCCTGGGTGCCCATTCTCAGACTTGCACTCCCGTGGGGGCTGGCGGCCTCCCGGACGCCTGTGTCCCAGAGTTTACTTCTCCCACTGTGACCGCTGTCTCCTGCCCCACCAGGCTAACTGGAGAAGTCACTTCCTGTAGCAAAGGATCCACTTGGGGTGAAATTCAAGGTCTAAACAAGGACAGCTGTTCTTGCTACCTTGGAGAGGTTTGCATGTGGTCTGGAGTTGAACCTCTCTTTGCCTGAGGCATGTGCACGGTCAGCCCTCAGACGAAAAATCCTAAGTGCCAGCTCGGGACCCCTGTGCTCGGTACCCTGAGACTCTTACTGGGGCCAGCAGGGCAGGAGAGAAGCTCTGCTAGGGGTTAGGTTGGAGGGATACGTGTGCCTGGAAAAAAAGCAGGGAAGACGCAGAGCAGTGTGTCCCCTCGGGGCCTTTGCAGCCACAAGCTCAGGTGTGACTCAGTGAAGACTGATTTTCCCTGGCCGTCCCACTGAGTAATCACAGCTGCCTGGGCCCTCTCTCCCCGCTGCCAACTGCACTGTGTCTGCAGGAACACACCAACTCCCCTTGCCCACAGCTCTCAGGGGCTTTTCAGGCTGTACAGCATGCATGACAAGTGGCTTATGATGTACTCAGGAGAAATACTTTCACACATGGGTCCAAATCTCAAGCCCAGGCACCGGGACAGGTCTACCCCAAGCCCTGTCCTGCACAGGTTGCTGTGTGTTTCCAGCCCTGCAAAAGGGCCTGCTGCCTGCCTGCGACATTGGTGGAGGCGGACTCACCGGCCTCCTGGCTGCCTGGGTCTGTGTGGGGTTCGGCGGCTGCAGTGGGAGAACCAGGCATATTCTGAGCAAGCCTGGAGGTAGGGTCCTTCCTAACACTGTCATCCTAGAAGGCCAGGATTAGCCAGCAGTTTTTGCTGGTCTCAGTACTCTGACTGCCACCTGTTAACGCTAAAGAAAGAAATATGGTCCCTGATGAACAGCTTCCTTGGTGTGGGTTGCCCACGAGCCACATTCAGCTCCCTGGGGGAGGCTGGGACCTGTCACGGTCAGGGGTCCACTTCCTGCGCATCTCCTGCCCTACACTCTGAACTTCTGTTTTTCCTTGAACTCATCACACTTCACCTCTCTGCTTTTTTCCTGTGCGGCCTTGCTTCCGCCAAGAACACCTTCTACTCCTGGCACACTCCCACTCATCTCTCAAAACCCATTCAGTGTGACCTCCCCCCAAAGCATTTATTAATACTCCCTTTGCCAACCCATGCCTCTCATAAATAATTATTCTCATTTTTTTCAGCTCCCATTGCATTTGGTACAAATCCAACCAATTGTTGGTGTGGGAGCCTGAATTTGTGCTAAATACACACATTTCATGAAAGTTCTTTTTGTATGATGGCATAATTATTTAATATTTCTCCTTTCCAACACAACCTGTGATTGCTGACTTTTTCCACAAGAGCCACAGAGAACTCGAAGTGTTTGGGAGGACCTCTGGACCCTCTTTCTAGAAAAGTATACTGATAGGCAGTTTTGCATATCATTTGGGGGGTTCAGAGACTCCCAGGGTCTGCAGAAGTGGGGTGTGAAATGCTGCTTTTCATTGTAAGTGGCTGGGAATCCTTCCTGATTTTCATCATGTCCCCGTACCTAGAAAAGTAGTTTCCATGGAATGGAGGCTTGGGAATACATGTGGAAGGATAGAATGGTTTCCCCAGGTGACTTAGCTTTATGGTGGCTGTGAGTTCCAAGGTCTGGGAGCTCTGGGCATTAGAAGTCTTATAAACTGTACTGAGAAAAACCTGGAAGGGTAAGGAAGGGCTCAGGCAGAGGATTGAGACCCCAGTGGGTTACCTGGGGGAAGATACTGTGACATCGGCTCCTCAAAACCATCAGAGCTAGTGGTGCAGCCTTATTGTTGGAGTTGAAAGAATAGGAAAGTTTTTGGAAACTAACTGAAACCGTATGTAGCCACATACTGTTTTTCTCAGAAAAGGATCCTAATTAGGTCTGTTCCACACTGTTCTTACGGTATTGGATGCATGGTAAAGCCCTCAGCAGTACCCAAATGGCCTGCATGTTTGAGAAGGAGGAAGGGGAGCGGTGAGACTGCCTTGGAAAAGGCCCCACATATTAAAACGAAATCAATGTGTCATAGGCACTGAGCTGGAGGGGTGACACTCAATGCTGACCTACTTGTCACTAAGCCCTCAAACACAAAACTGTGAACCCCAGCAGGGCCTTGGCAGAGCCTGTCTCCAATTGGGCAGGAGTCTTGACCTTTCATTTCATGTGCTCTAGGGTCTGGGGCTATTTTCTCAATTGCTCCACGCTGTCTCTCCTCAGCTTAGATCTAAGCTGCTCACACACACTCCTGCAAGGGGGCTCTCAGTAGCAGGTATCCTGGAAGCCTAGTTTGGTTTCAGGATCTAGGTAAGCAGTGCTATTCTGCAAAGGGAACAATAATGTTCCCCCAAACACACAGAAGCATCAGAATTCACAGCATGCAGTTTACAAGGGCAATAAAGTTTTATATGCAGCTCAGTGAAATACCTAATACAGCCAATTATCCACCAAAATAAACTGATGGGAGAGAGAATGGCTATATTTGGCTCAGACTTAATTATTTTGCATTTGAACTTCTCAATTCTATGTAATAAAATTCCATTCTGCCCTTATTCCTGGTTAGGTTACTTAATCTCAACTCCAGTAACTGAGCCCTGGAGTGGAGTAGACTGTCCAATGTCAGGGGTAAGAAAATGTGAAAGGTTTGACATCAATTACAACATTACACACAACATAAAATTTAACAACTTCAATTGGGCTCTCATTGCTCTTTAAAGAGACTGTATGGCTTTTTAAGATCTAAAAATTAATCAGTTTCTAAGAATCATACCTTTTTGGAAGTCCTAGATCTTACTCTGAGCTTGAGATGTAAGAGGGAATCTCTCTCTCTCTCCACCCCTCTCTTTTATTTGAAAAATCTCTCCCCTTTTATTTAAAAATGAAATTTAAATATTTCAAAATGTCATTGCATTTTCCTTGGGGAAGCTATTTTTCTTTAGTGAAAGAAAGAGTGAAGGGTATAGAAATTGAACTGTTTTCCTCGGCTGGGGGTAAAGTTCTGGGGAGATCCTGTGAAAACAGAAGGTCTTACATTTGGCCTTACATGAGGGTATCCTGGGCAGCAGCCAGAGTGGCCTCACCAGGAGGCTCCTGAGGCCCCTCCTTTGCGGCCTGTTTCCGAATCTGCATGGCAACCTTCACTCCATCCCTCCTTGACACTTAATCGTCTCATAAAACACCACATGTAATTCGGCAGTTTCTACCCATAACGGGCCAACATCGGCAAGAACAGGGCTAAGTGACCTTTCTCCTTTAATAAGCCTGGTCTCGGCAGGTCAGCCCTGGGGTGGAAGGCAGGCTGTCAAGGGCAGAGAGCAGACAGCTGCGAATTTTGGCCAGAGCGTGGGGACTGCTGCTGGTGAAGGGTAGGGCTGACTTTTGAGGCAGGCAGTGAACAGCCAGGAAGTGTTGTCTGCTTGTTTTCTGTGTCTTCAAGGGGGACTGATGTACAAAGACAGATCATAAGCTGGTTGAGCTCAGGTTCCATGCTCTATTTGCGTTTGTGTCCTCAGCCTGACTGAAGAAGACGAATGAGTGAGTAAATACGTGAATTCTTATATTGACAGTACTGAAGCATCACCTCATTGTTCTGACATCCCTTATCTTGTCATGGAAAGGTACAAGTCAGGAAGTTTCTGTAAACCATGGGCTGAGCCTTGAGAGCTCTTTGGGGAAAGTGGGTGTGTGCTACTGTGGGTGAGGGGTGGGAGGGCCACAGCAGAGCCCAACCTGATGCGTCTTATTCCTGGCCCCTCCCTATACTCTCTGCCCACTTGGGAAGAAATAGGTATTTTCCTTGCACTCTCCCCTGCTGGGTACCTCCTCCCTGGCATGGCATTTTCTCTGCTGATCAGTGCTACTCAAAGTATACCAGTCAATTGCCTCCTGTCCTAACATGCTTAGGGGTTTTGGCAAGTATCCTGGACATCCCAGTAATTGTTCTGACCTTCCAAATATTATGTTATCTTATGAAGACCTGAGGTCATAACCTGGTTATTTTGGTAATGGCCACATGTTATCACATGAAGATAACCCCCTGGGTAGGGTCCAGCCTTGATGACCAGAGGTTCAGTGTTCAGAAAAGGTCAGTGTGGGGTTTTCTCCTTTTTCCCTCCCACCTCAGCCTTATGAGAAAAAGGCAAACAGCAGCAGAGTACTATGGTGCCAGAGATTTAGTCCAGAAAGCACTTTCCAGGGTGTGCCTTGGGGCAGTTCACAGTCAGACCAGTCTCCTTCTTTGCTTCTAATCTTGCCTGTGGGATTCTGGGGAACAGAGTTCCCTGTACCCCGAGCAAGTGTGGGGGCTACTCTGCCCAGCACCAGGGCCAATTCATTTTAGGAAGATTTCCAAGAAGTCATGATTCAGCTTAGACTATAAATAGACAAAAAATGAAATAAACTCCTAGTATGAACACACACACATGCAAAAATTTTTTTTTCAAATAGACTTTTAGAACAATTTTAGGTTCACATCAAAATTGAACAGAAAGTGTAGAGATGTAGATCCCCTGTCACTGCCCTTCAGACCCCCCACTATCAACATCCCCACCAGAGTGGCAAATTTGTTACAGTTGAAAACATACCTTCATCTGCCTTTATTACCTCAAATCCAGAGTTCATATTGGGGTTCACTCTTGGTGCTCATTCTGTGGGTTTCGACCAGTATATAAGGATAAGTATCCACTGTTTGAATTTGGTTATTATTTATTTTACAAAAGACAATTCTGGCAATACCGCCTTCCCCAATAAAAATAAAATCACAAAAATAAAGAAGTCTTGCTGTTTAAAATATTATAATTAAAGAATCTAACATGTGAATATATTTATATTCTTCTTGAAGCAGATCGGTGCTGGAATAAATAGTGACGATAGACAGCAGTGGTATTATCCACTGGAAGACATTGAATCCACAACTGGGAAAATTGGAGGCGACAAAACCATTTTTACTGCCACACTTATCACAAATCCCCTACATAATTTTATGAGAAAGTTCATTAAACTTGTAGCTACTGCATTATCTGTTTCCTTGAACCATTTCTGAAAGAACATTAGTTTTTCACACTTCTTTACATCTCGAACATTAAAAAAGCCTTAATCGATGCTTTTACATAAAAAGCAAAGGGTTAGGTTTCCCATCATAAAACGTTATGTTGTTTACACAAAAACTGCAGCTAACCTCATAAAACTAGTGATTTCCCAGTGGGGTCCTGCAGGGACACTTGGCTATGCTAGACATCACACTGATTCCTAACGCTGGAGCAGAGCGGACTTCCTGTGGAAAGCGGCTCTTGGCTCCAGCCGTTACTAATCGGACGTTTCAACTGGGGCATGCCAAGGGGGCATCTTCTCTCTACTTGAGGCCTCAAACCGGCACCTTCGAGCAGCTACAAAAACAAATGTGAGGTGGCAAATACGAGTTCTCACAGGATCTGCTGGCCGTCACCTCTGCACTTCTGAGACTAGCATTCCTACTACCTCAAACTCTCTGGACACTGCGAGGTCCTCAGGACCAGCTTCCAGGACAACTTCCTGGATGGACAGCAGAGATAAGGGAAGGCCTGCCCACAGCCCCGTTACCTAGAAATCACACATTCTTTTAAAATCTTTCATTAGGTGTCAGTGACTCTTAAAATATTGATGGTAAGGTTTTTATCTTTGCTTCTTAATGTTGAATAAGTCAATCAAGCCAAAATTCTTTGAAAAGCCAGAAGTCATTGACTACTTTCAAATGTCTGGTTTTCTAATGAAAATCAGGATAAATATTTAAAAGTTCATTGCTTGCTTCCTCTAGTAGGTTGAAGAAATGAACCATTTGTATGGTCCTAAGTTTGAAGATTGGTTGCATTCACGTATAAAACAATGTTCTGCAGCTTCAGGGAATGTATTGCTTCATGTAGGATAATTTTACAAATAAGGGGCACCTTGAGAATCATTCTGTTTTCCTATTTTTACCCCTGTAGCTGTTTTCTTTGTGGGTACTCACTCAGGGATCTCATAGGTCATCCCTTATCAGAGTAGGCAGTTGTAGGGGGAATAACCGAAGGGTGTTCTTGGGGAAAATGAGGCAAGAAGGATTTACCCTGCATTATCTGATTCCACAATGTTTAAATGTTGAGGACTTTGGGAACTCAACATTGCTCCTTTTGAAGAAGGGTGAGAACATGGGCTTTCTGACTCCAGAGTCTCTGTTCTTAATCTCCTGCCCCCAGGGAAGGGAGGAGAATTAAGCCTAGTCTTTCTCTGGGTAAATTTCAAATCTATTTTGGGATATGAAACAAAAATGATACATGATGAAGAATAGTGCAGGGTAATAGTTGATGGAGTGATGTGGTTGACAAGCCCCAATGATAAAAGGCCAAGGTTGTCAGACATGGGTCACTTGAGGACCTGGGACTTGATCTGGGCTTTGAGAGATTAATGTGATTTGACTACGTAGAAGAAACGGGAAAGGCAGGTGAGGACCAGGTGGACCATATAAGACAGAAGTGGAGCGTAAGTGTGGAAAAATAGGCCAGCATCAAATTATGGAGAATCTTGAAAAGTAGCCTAAGGGTTTGGGAGAGGTTGGAGTAGCTGCTTGCTAACCCCAGAAGCTAGCAGTTCCATCTGTGCTGTTGTACCCTGAGTGTGCACCTGCGTGCCTGGTACTCAATGAGTAGTTGGTGAAAGAACAGATGAATAACCATATATCTCTAAAGACCTCACAGGCTGGCGGGGTAGATCCGTGTATCCACATATCTCTTACGAGGCCCTCTTAAGCATAGAGACGTGTGCAAAGACCCAAAGGCAGAGGGTTAGTAGCTGGATGGGAGTGGAGGAAGAAGGACTTTGTGAGCTGGTGGCCCCGTCAGTAAGTCAGTATTGCCCTGTGTATGGGCCATGGCAGTGGAGTGGGGAAATAGGGGGAGAATCAGAGGATGAACCTGGAGGCCAAAGGAGGGCTGGGTCATGATGGCCTTTGTGAGCTGCCAAGGGAGCTTTGACTTGTACTCTAAGGAATCAGTGTGGACCAGCCCATGCAACTTGCATTAGAATCACCTGGAAAACTTCTTAAAACACAGATGCTGGGCCCCTCCCAGAGCTCAGGAGTTAGTAGGTCTGGAGTGGGGTCCAAGAGTCTGCATTTCTAATGAAGTCTTATGTGGTACTGATAACTGTGGTCTGGGGACCACACTTTGAGTCCCAGGGGTGTTGAGGGTCGATTAGAAGATGTGAGAAACTGGAGACCAGTTGGAAGGCAATGGTCCACATGCAGAAAGAGGTTGCATCTAACTGCTGGGGAGCTGCTGCTCAGAGCAGCCTCGGGGCCAGACTGGAACCTGTGTCTTCAGACCCTTACGCATTTGACTCTGGTTGGGAGAATCCTGACCCATACAAACACGTCTTTTGTATAAAGCTCAGTCTTTATCAGAAAATGAAATAATTTGGATTTATACTACTATGATGAGTATGTAGAAGGGTTGTTTTTATATTTTAAAGGATTTTTACTGTTTCAGACTGTGGTATGGTATTTTTCTTCATCTGAAGTCACAGCTCTTGGGTCCTTGAAAGTGAACCCGGCCCTGGTCTAATCAGATTTTCCCTTTCCATGATTTCAAGATATGGAAAGACAAGAGATTCTAATCAGATGCCTCTCAAATCCTACTGTCCACAGGGAAACTCTTGTCATAATTCCCTGAAAGAGATTCTGAAAGCTGAAGGGAGTTAGACGTGGGAAGAGAATTCCCAAAATGGTGAAGAGAAAGATTTCATTATTTTGTTACTTTTTTTTCCCTTTTGGTAATAAAGATTTTGGTGGAGTTAGTTATTTGGCAGGGCACACTTGGGCTGAAAACTTATTTCTTTTGCCAAGCTTCCTAAAAATAGTCTTTTCTTCAGGCAAGGGCCACCTCAACATGAGCCGTGTTCATTCGAAGCACGGCATGTTTCGTGAATGTAATTGCCTATTAACCTGAGGATTTCAATTGCAATGAGACAAAGAATGCGGAGTTATATTTCTTGCAAAGTTATGAGCTCGTTCTTCTTTTGTGTATATAACAATAAGTTCTTTCATGATATGACACCATGGCAGTGGGTGGTGAAATCCGATACCTGGCAAAAATACAATGGAATTATATAATACCAAAAAAGTCAATTGTTTTCCTTTTTGCTAATTAACTCCTTTGAGCAGAAAGTACTGAGGATGAGGTCAGCTGGTGGCTTTTATTCTCCAACAAGTTTCCATGCCGTTTTAGGCACTGTCTCTGTAGTGCAGTGTTATAAATGCAAGGAGTCTGGTAACTATTGGAACAAACCCAGAATGGTTATACCATGGCATGGTAGCAGCTTTAGTGACTGCATGGAATTTGTCTCTCCTGGGATCCTGCCCATCATTTGGGCTTGAGTCAATAAACAGAGTCTATGACTCTGTTCTTACTTTTCTCCTGGGACTTTACACCCTGGTGTATAATAGGGCAGGGGCTTATAGGATTCTTTAAGGAAAGATTTTTGCTAATGATAGGTCTGACATGTGAAATTTGATATAAATTGGGACACATAGCAACCCAGTGCAGGAATTGTCCTTATCTCACAGATGAGGAAACCAAAGTTCAGAGGAAATAAATATAGGCAAGATAAATGAGCTAGAGGCAGGGGAGACAGATTCAAATCCAGATCATTCTTTCTTTAAAGCTCATCCATGTCTATCATATAAGATATTACATTTTCTGATGTAGAAAGGGGCTATAAACAGGGCTACAATGGCAGGTGGTTTTCTTAAAGGATAATAAGAATTATTTAAAAAGTGACCAGAGAGGGTACTTAATGATTTTCTTTCTGCTTTTCCTTGATCTTCTCTAATAATCATCTATTCCTTTCATAATACCAACAAATAATCTCAACGATTCTTTTGCAAGACGCAAGGAGGAAGGATGGTAGATTGGAGACCATGTGGTCTACGTGAGGCTGACCAGGAGGATATGCTTATGACCCAGGGAAAGGAAGGACCACTAGGACAAAATGCAGAAAAAGGAAATTGCAAAGCGAATGATTGATACATCTGCCCACATTAAAATGATAAACCTCTTCATGGCAAAAGAAACAAAAGCCAAAGCCGTGCGGTGGAAGGTATTTTCAGCACACATGTCAATAAAGGATTGGTGTCTGGAACATACAAAACACCCTACACACCAGTCAGGGAGAGAGAAGTAGCCCAGTGCACAAAAGAGTCAAAGATTTTTATTTGGCAAGTCACAAAAAGGAGAACATATGTGCCCTATAAAAATATGAAAAGATGACCAAACCCCCTAGAATGAAGGAAAACATTAAATGGTGCTTCGTACTTCTCCATTTGGCAAAAATAGAAAAGACTGGTTCAACTAAGTGTCAGGAGAAATGTGGAAAATGGAAAAAATATACACTGCTGATAAAACTCACTTGGGGCTAGCACTTCTGGATACATACTCCCTAGAGAAAATTTCCTCTATGTGGAGAAGGAAACATTAATAAGGCTCTTCACTGTAGCATTGTCTGTAATAGCAAATAGCTTGGAATTTTTTAGGTACTGTTTCTGTAGTACAATTTGGGGAGCAACTTGATTATCCATTTTGGGTATATTTATATAGCAGATAACATGAATGACATTTAAATGAATCTTAGAAACGTTTGTTGAGGGAAAGAAAGCAAGTTTTAAAATGATGGGGTCAATATACCATTGATACACATTGAAAATTTCATAAGCACAGTGCTTTATATGGCTTTGTGTGTATACATATGGACTAAAGGCATAAAGCCTGTGTGAGAGGCAGCCGCACCAATTCCTAATGATGTTTACCTCTGCAGAGAAGGAAAGGGAAGTATGAAGTAGGAAGTATGACTAACCATGTCTGTAGTCATTTCTATCTTTGAAAAACAATGATCCTTTTTGTTTTAGTAAAAATAGCGATATGAGCAGTAAGTACACAGGGTTGCTGCTATATTATTTTCAACACCTTTGCACATGTTTAAAATAATAAATAATTTTAAAATTAGTAACAAAAATCAAATAAGAAAGGAACAGATTGGCAAGCTATTAGTTACTATCGTCAAATAGAAATAATGTCATGGCCAAGAAGAAAATGGAAAGCTGCTCTTCATTTTTTATTTCAGTAGAAAAATCTAGGCCAGAGATAAAGACCCACTTATGGACCAGGAGTGCTGTTTGGGCACCGAGCACGGGCTACTGTGCTGTGTTCTGTACACCCTTTTAAAGGAACTTGAAAGAGAGAGTGAATTTCCATCTGTCTGCAATGGTTTAGGTTAAAGCTGCTTATTTTGAGATTCTACTGATCAAAACGGTGGGGCTTCCCTGGAGCACATTCAGCAGGTTCAGCCTCTCCCAGGAATCTGAACTGGGGCTGCTGAACAAATGTTACTATGGGATCACGAGCTGCAGGTGTGAGGTGTTAGTGGGCAGCCCTCATTTTACGGATGAGGAGGTGGTGGGTGCTGTGCGCAGTGGGACCGGAGGTCACCCACCTTGTTAGGAGCAGAGCCCGGGCAGGAAACCCTGCTATCAGGCCACGGCTTTTTTAACTGCACTCAACTTGCATCTGACAAATCCTGACTTTAGCTTTTGTGTCATTCTTTCCACCTTCATTTCTGAGCTGCCATCAAAAGAGCCTGGGTGGCATATGGACAGGATTCTTGTGCTCAGAGGGAGAATTCCCACGGAGTTCATGGATTCATCCATGACAAAGTATTTTGCCCCATTTGCTTGGGGCGAGTCTTTGGAAGTGTTTTACGTAGAGAAAAACTTTCTAGTAGTTCCTTTGCCAAACACCAAGTTTATTGATTAAGAGTGACAAGTTGTTTTCCTCTTTGTAATTTGTAAATACAAAAATATTGCCTTGACAGATGAAAGTGTGAAGCAAAGAAATTACTATTTTTCCCAAAGAAATAGATGATTACAGAGGTAAAGGAGGCGGGTGTGGGGATTAATGTCAGCAAATCAACACAAGCTTCATGCCTACTGTTTTAGAATTCCCTACTCTTTAAATTCACCATATGGTGAGTTTGATGAGAGTAGTGTATGCAAATATGGTGACAAGAACAGAGGTGATAAACCTAAAATATGAAACTGGAGAGATGGACCCTGCACATGAATCTGGGGCTTTGCTCTGTCTGCATCCTCCCCAGAGGCACCAGGAAGGGTTCCCTGCCTGAAAGATGATCCTA
This sequence comes from Manis javanica, assembly GCF_040802235.1. NCBI lineage: Eukaryota > Metazoa > Chordata > Mammalia > Pholidota > Manidae > Manis > Manis javanica. The sequence goes on from NC_133156.1 coordinate 228,097,928, forward strand.
CAAATCTAAGCGTAGGTCCTGGGGGATACTGTTCCCCATGTGCCAAAGAATGAGGGATTTTTATAGTATTTTAATACATGCCTGAACACAGAGAAGTCTAGGGTAGCTTTACCATCAATTAGCCTGCACAGACTAGCTGTAAGATTTAAGACATCTCATTGACTTTTTAAGCCTTCATTTCATCATCTGAAAATGGGGATGAGAATAGTAGTTTCCTTAAGTATTTACTCAGGATTAAACAAGACAGTGTATATAGAGCCTAACTCATAATGTGCCTGTAGCTCACACTGAGTACTCAGCAATGGTGCTTGCTGTCTTCTCTAAAGCTTTCCTACCTAGGGTAGGATGGTGTATGGTCTGAATTGATTATCCCAGCCACACATTCCCCACCCCCAGTTCGTCTGTGGATGCCCTAACCCCCAGGGTGATGGTATATGGAGTTGGGGCCTCTTGAAGACTCACAGTGTACACAGCAGATTTCAGGTGCTCCTGTAAAACAACACAGTCTACTTTGCTTCATTTGGTGTCTCTAAAACTACCTGAACCAGGGAAATCCTATTGGCCTCATCACTCTTACTGCTCCTTAGACCTTGAGCTCTTGTTGCCCTGCACCCTCAGCTCTGCTGCCCTGTCTTTGTCTGCTGTGCTCATTCGCAGCCGAGTGGTGGGACTGCTGACAGCTCAGAGGCCCCCAGCCCCAGTGGCGTCTGGGGGTTGGGTTGTGCCCAGGTAGTGCAAAGTCTTTTTATGCTCCTTTGCTCCTCAAACACAGCAGGCTGTGCTCCCCACATGCTTCTAATCCCCTCTGAGTGCACTGATGTATATGAAGTCTGCTGATGACATTCTGACCAGAGATGCAAGGTGACTGTATGTCTCTGGTGCAGGAGTAACTCTTGGCAAGACCAAAGGCTGGGTTCAGTGTTGGCTCACACACGGTGGCCCACTGCATCCTGCACTCCAGGCAGTGGATGTCCCTGTGCACATCCCCTGCTTTAGGCAGCAAGCCCTCAGCACACCTGGGCTGCTCTGGTCTCTGCCTCTGCCCCTTATGATGCCATGTGCCCCATGGTGGATTCTCTTCTCTGTCAGATTGTAATTACACTGGATTAAGAACTACCTAGAAAAGGGAATCTCAAACTTTAATGTCATATGAATCACCTGTGCAGCTTGGCGATTCAGATTCAGAAAGTCTGGGATGAGGCTTGAGATCTGCATTTCTAATAAACCCCCAGGAGATGCCAGTGCAGCTAGTGGGCATGCCTTATGTAGCATGAGCTGCGTCCAGAGTCAGGCTTCTCCTGAGTAGGCATTGTATAGCTTGTCCAAGGGTTTCCAGGGTCTAAGCAAGTCAACAGAAAGTTTCTCTCTGGTTAGAACTGTGCAATATCCTGTAAAGGTGATCTGGCAGGATTCTATATCCATTTAAAGAGAGACCTTGAGATTCTGAGACTCTAACTTAGCTATGGTCCATTCACGAGGGAGTCCATCCAGGGCTCTATTTACTACAATACAACCACTGATTTCAGATCGTGGAAAAAGTTCTAGGCACCAGCCTTTGAACTACCATTGCATTATTTACTCTCTCTCACCTCCTATTAAAATGATGTATATGCCCATCACCATTCCTAGCCAACTACAACTGCTTGCAGATCACATTTTATCACATATATCTTCACAACCCTGGCAGCTCTTGACTCTGGCATCGACAATATATTTGTTGAATAAATGACTAGGTATCTGAGGGTGCTTGATATTATGGAGTGTAATACATTCTGTGAATCTTATATTTGTAGTGGCTTCTCATTGCTCACATCAGTGGTCCTAATATTTTTTGGGGTCAAGGACCCCACTGAGAATCTGATGGCATCTGTGCTGCCTCTTTGCAGAAGAGTGTACATTACGTGCATTTTGCACATCATTTCTGGAGTTTCATTGGAAACTCCGAGGCCAGATTCTCTAGATTCCAGTTAACAATCTCTAGCTAATAGGGTTAAAAATAAACCCAGCAGCCTACCACCAAAGCTCTTAAGGATGTAGGCAATATGCCTGTACCCATGATGTACTAGTTGGGGCTCCTTCAGTAGCATGAGACAAAAGTCCATTGGAGTGAGTTTAAACAAAGTCATTTTTGTTTTTTTGTGTAAGGGGAGGGTTATTGGGATAGCTCACAGAGTTGACGGAAGGACTCGAAAGGACTAAAATAAAAATTCAGGTGCAGCTCCAAAAATCTTAGTGTTTAGAACCAGAGGTTTGAATGGTTGAAAGATCATTTTACCTCCTTATTTGTTTACATTACAGGGACATGGCTGAAGGCAGCTACAAGGGCATGTTTCATGGGCTTATGACCAGAGAGGACAGGGCTCTTTTCTACCAGTTTTAATAATAATAAAAATGGAAAGTCCCAGTGAAAGTCTCTAATTGGCTTGCATTGGCTCAGTGCCCATCCATGGACCAATTACTATGGCCAAGAAGGTGGGGTGGGATGTTTAGGTCACACACCCACCCTCACAATCACTGTGCCCAAGGAGGAGGGATCAGGTAGGAGGAAGGCAGCTCCCATCAGCACCACATGGGTAGAGGAGGTGCAGAGAGGGGTGGAAAGTTTCCCTTAAGACAAAGAAGTGCCATGGGATCCCTGCCAAATTAGTTGTTAGGTGGCAGATCAGACTGGTGTTTTCCATCATTCCTTTTCTGAAATTCTTTGTTCTAGCTGGGCTGGGCTGTTCTTTGTCCTTCCCATTCATTACCCATTCCCACCTCAGGGCCTCCTCGAGTTCCCTCCCAATTAGACTTAGCCTCTGTCTTTCGTTTCTTAGGGGCACCGTAAAAAGGACCACAGCTTGGGTGCCTTGAAACAACAGAAATTTTTCCTCTCAAGGTTCTGGAGGCGAGGAGGCCGATATGAGGGTATTAGCAGAGTTATTCCTCTGAAGGCTGTGAGGGAGAAAATGTTCCCTGCCTCCAGCCTGGCTTCTGGTGGCAGCTGGTAATCCTTGGTGCTCCTGGGCTTGCGGGTTCATCCTTCCATCCTCTTCTCCATCTTTTCATGGTGCTTCCCTGCATGTCTGTGTTCACATGGCCATGATATCCCTGTGTATCTCACCTCTTTTTATAAGGGCACCATTCATATTGGATAACATGGCTCCATGTTAGCTAATGATATCTGCAACCACCCTATTTCCAAAGAAGATCTAATTTGGTCACACTACTGGGGGTTAGGACTGAAACATATCTATTTGGGGGACACTAGTCAACCCGTAACAGCCTCCTAGCTCAGAGCAAGCCCAGTTTCTCCAAGAGGACTGTCGGCTCTCCCAGGTCTGATCATTTCTCTGAGCTCCCACTGTCCTGACTCCCTGTGTGGTTGCCCTGCCCCATGGAGACATTAGCCATCCATGCATATCTTGTGTTGTCACGAGTTGGGAAGTTCCTTGAGGGCAAGAATCTGGACCTTTTTAATATTCCCTGTGGTGCCTTGAGCAGTGTGTGATGGTTAATTTTATGTGTCATCTTGACTGGGTCACAAGGTGCCTAGATATGTAGTTAAACATTATTTTAGGTGAGTCTGTGGGTGTTTTTATATGAAATTAACATTTGAGTTAGTAGACTGAGTGAAGCAGATGGCCCTCCCTAAAGGGGGCTTTGTCCAATCCCTTGGCGGCCTGCCTAGAACAAAAGAGCTGAGGAAGGGAGGCTGCTCTCTCTGCCTGTCTTCAAGGTGCCTGTGGACTTGGGCTCAGACTGCCACCCCTGCTGGCTCTCCTGGGTCTCCAGCTTACTGACTGCAGACTCTGGGGTGTCTCAGTCTCTGTAATCATGTGAACCAAGTCCTTATAATGGCTCTCCTTATTATACACATATAATGTTTATGTGTGCATCAAACCCAATGGGTTCTGTCTCTGGAGAACCTAGACTAAGGCTAGTGCGTAGTGCCTGCCACAGTGTGCGTACCCTTCAGGGAGTGACTGAATGGGAGTCACTGGATGCCTCCCAGCTCTCCTCCTGCTACCAGGAGATGCCCTAAAGAGAAGTGTGGGGAAAAGCAACACCTATCTTCACTCAGTCATTCTCAACCTCATCTGTGCTTGGAGTAGCAGCTAGAGAGTTTTGAAAACTCCCACACCTCAGACCAGTTCACTGTGAATGTCTGGGCCGACTCCAGGCATCAGTCGGTTTCTTTGACAGCTCTGCAGTGAGTTCCCTGCACACTCGAGGGGGAGAAGCCCTGCTCAGGCAGCCTGAGACTTCCAGTGCATCTGTGTGTCTTACCCAAGTGAGTCTCACCCACACCAGCTCAGCCTTTGGACCTTAACTGGGGCCAGGAAAGCTTTATGATGGTGCAAACCACTTTGGAGATGGACATCAAGTTGTTTCTGATCCGCTAGACCAGGGTATCTCCTCGGACTTAGGAAACCCGGGGTTCAAGACTTACTTTGAGTAATGTCTTGACTGAGCCCAAGCTTGGATTCTTGGAGAAGGGCCTCCAAGAAGGAGCTTTTTCATGCAAAGGGTGGGCAGGCTCTGTGTCTGCTGACAGCACTGGGAAAGGAAAGGACCAAGCATACTCTGTGTTTAGCTGGCGACAGTGGGATGTCCTCGGGAGTTACGGAGGAAACGTAATCAGTGCTGACAGTGGCGTGTTGGCGTGCAGGAGAACCTAGAGCCCTGGGGTGCTTTGGGAAGTCATATTTCAGGCCTGTGTGGTATGGCGGCTATCAGGTGACTATCAGTGTCACTAGGTGACAGGGGCCTGCCAGCTGGAGATCAAAGCCTTGTGGCGCCTCAGCTGGAGTGGTAGCTGGGCACTGTGTCTGGCCTCCTGGCCACTTCATAAATCTCTGACAGGGTGGCATTTCCAGCAGAAGGGAGCATACGCGGCCATATTTCAGCCTGGATGCCACTGCAGTAGGAGCACCAGCATGTCTGGGGCTGAAGTTTCCCTGAAGCTGATTTGTGGCCGTCTGAATTTACGGCCTTGGAGGACAGCAGGATCGACCGACTAGACCCATATGTTCACTCCCCAAGCCTGGGTCTCAGTAAGCGAAGCGGGAGGATGGAAGGGCAGAGGGGAAGATTGTTCACGGAAATCGGTGGTGATACAGATCCTGTCACACAACAGGTTTTGAGAGGCCCTTTTAGGACATGCCCTCCTCCTCCTTCCCCTTCTCACCCTTGCTTCTCTGCATGGCTTTATGCCAAAGGGCCTTGTAGAAACAATTCCAAACCACAAATGAAGTCCACACCAGAGACTGACCCCTCGAAGTTGACCCCTGGAAGTCACGCCCTCGCCTGGCAGCTCTCATGAGTGTAACAACTCACCCTTGTCAGGGCACCTCCACGCTTTAAAGCAATTGGGACTTGGTGTCCCTCGTGAGTGGGGAACTGGGTAGTTCTGGTGTGGACAAGCTTAGGGAGATGCTACAGAAGGACACAGGGCCTGATCTGTGTGCAGGTGGGGCGGTGGCTGCGAACTTGCCACCCCCTCGTCTGTCTGCCTGCCTCTCATCAGGTCTGCCCTGCCTGAAGGTCCAGAGATGAGCTCACCAGCTCTGAGATCTCAGAACCAGTCAGTGAGCAAACGGTCCCAGAGCTCAGTGCTCAGGCCAGTTCTGTCAGGTAATGAATTACCCTTCTCTCCCCAACAGAGACAGAGTAGAAATGTTTCCCCAAAGGGACAGGTGATAGAACCCTGTTCAGACACAGACAGGGCCTGGCATCAGCTACTTTCATGAGCAGCATTGCAAAGGTGAGGGCATGAGGGCATAGCAGGGGATGAGAGGGGAACGGACAGGAGGGATCTGTGGGGGGTCCCTGGGGCCAAGCTTGCTTTCTCGTCTCTCATCCAAGAAACAAAGGCATGCCTGTTCCTGGGCATCTGAAGTTCTTCCTTGATCAACCATGTCAGGTGGCATTCTGATGTGGAAGGTGGCCTCCCAGCCTCTAATGGCAGGGGCATGTGTGTGTGTGTCTCACGTGTGTGAAGAGAGGTGCAGTGGTAGCAAGGCAATGCAGAGGAAGGGGCACGACAGGTAGAAAGTTACCTAAATTGGAATAAGAGGACTATTATGGACTGGATGTTCATGTGTCCCAACCCCAGTTCTTATATGGAAACCTTCCCCACCATATAATAATAGTAATAGTAAATAATAAATAATTCACCACTTTCCACTCTTTCCACCTTCACTCTATGTGTAGAATATTTTATATGTGATGGTATTAGGAAGCGGGGCCTTTGGGAGGAGTTAGGATTAGTGAGGTCATGAGGGTGGAGCGCTCAGGAAGGAGATGAGTGCCCTTATCAGGGTCCCAGGAGAACTTGTTGCTCTCTGCTCCCCGCCGTTAAGGACATGCGAAGGCAGCTGCAAGAGGGCTCTCGCCAGGACTCGACCCTGCTGGCACCTTGATGGCAGACGTCCAGCCTCCAGAACCGTGAGAAATAAATGCCCGTTGTTTGTGCACCTCCCAGTCTATGCTGCTTCAGTAGAGCAGCCCGGACTAAGACAAGGGCTGTTTTAGGCAACAGCTGTGCTGTGTCCTAGTAGCGTGGATTTGGGCAAGTCATTTACCCTCTGAATGTGATTTCATTCTGCTGGAAAAAATGGATAATGATTCCTGCTCTGCTTACCTTCTTCACGGGGTTGTTCAGAGAACCACAGGAGAGGACATATATGGAACATTATTCTATAGATGTAAGTTTTCTGAAATATTCAGGAAAAAACCATCTGCGTTTATTTTTAAAACAAAACACCACCAGGGGGCTGCTTTTTTTCCCCCATGAAGGTTTAGAATGTTTCTATCCACATGACTCCAAAATAATGCCAGCTTACTATTTTTAGTTTGAATTTCTACCTATAAATTTTCTCAACAAAGAAACCAGGTTCCCCTTTGTGTAGACTCGCTGGTTTCTTCTCTGCCCACTCCACTGTTCTGTCATCTGGGAAGAAGAGCCAGGAATGAGAGAGCAAAGGACTCATCCAGAAATGCTCATGTTGGAGAAAGATCCTGACCCCTGGGTAATGAAGTGTGGATCGTTGGCAAATTCCTTAAGATAATAATTGTGGCAGGAAAAATAACGTTCAGTTAAAAAAACTGGCAGCAGTCCTCTCAAGGAGAGAATTGTCTTTTGTTCAGGAGAATACCTTGATGACTTCTTAGAGTATGAAAGGTGAGTTCGCCTCAGGACATGGCTTAGACGGGCTAGACTAGAGGTGGTTTTGAATCTTGTTATTCACCGGGATTTTAAAAGAATATGTGCCTGTGTCCAGCTTCGGAGCCTCTGATGTGATTGGCCTGGGGTAGGTCTGGGTGTCACTATGTTTAAAAATCTCCCTGAGAGATTCTGATGGGTCACCAGGGATGAGGTTTCCCTACTCCAGAGCCAAACGAGAAGAGCACGGAGAATAGAGACAGAACTGGGGGGCAGGTAGCTTGATGGGAGATGAGAGGGGGAAAGCAGAGTCCATCTGGATGATGGTGGACTGAGGCTGTCTTACGGAGATGACCAGTGAGCTGTTGCAGGTGCCCAGAGGAGCCAGGGGCTGCCAGCAAAAGGATCGCCAGCATTTACTTTTAGGCTGGTTGCTAACACCACTCTATAGCTTCAAATCCTCAGTGAAAGTCTACATGCCCAGTCTAGTGCCAACAGTACTGGGGGAGAAATGGCAGAATGTGGGCTGTTCCCAGTGATGGACAAAGAAAGTCCAACACCTGCAGGAGAAGAAAATTGGAGCAGGAATTGAAAATTCACCGAGTGGGGAGCTTGGAGCTCGAGGGAACTGGGACAAACTTCAGGATCTTCTGCAACATTGGGAAGGATGCTTGGTTTCCTACTGTTTGTGGGATGGGGATTCAAGGCAATTTTATTTAACTCTCAGTGGATGGTGCCTTAGCTGCTGGAGGACATGAAGACTTACAAACAGCCAACACTTGAGCCAAAGAATAATAAATAATTCACCACTTTCCACCTTACACACTCCATGTGTAGAATATTTTATAGCTATCACAGTTCATTCGCATTCATCTCTCTTTGAGCTTTCCAACAGACCTGAGAGATGGAAAAGGAAGGAATTCGTCACATTTGATCACTGAGAAAAGGGGGTTCTCTGGGGCTGTAGCTTGTGTGCAGCAACTTGTAGCAGCAGCGGGCTTGAAGCATCACTAGCTCCTGGTTCCGACTCAGTGCTCAGCCCACCATCCCAGGCTGAATTTGTGTTTCCAACTTTGGCACCAGAGGAAGATCTTCTGCCTTAATACTCTTTTATTTTAAATAACATGAGCTCTAGATCCTGCATTTACTGTCTCTCCTCTCTCCCATATTTCCTCTCGCCTTTCTTTTCTCTCCTTTTCCCCTTGTCCATTCCTTTCCCCGACTTCCCCACCTCCTCATCATCCACACCCACCCACCGTTTCTTCAGCATTTCCATTGGCCATGCTCCCATTTGACAGACTTCCCCCCAGATCAGTGTATTCATGCCTGCCTTCCGCAGAAGAGTATTTTCAAGTTCTTCCTTATTAGTTGGTCTTCTCTGTTTGTTTATCTGATTCCAGGATGAGTCAAATGTTCTAACCAGCATATATTGCAGAATCACTCTGTTTCTAACCGGGAAATAGTCGCCCTGCCTATCTGGAAGGAACTTCCTGGCTTTGCTCCTGGGCCTCCACAAGCTATTGATGTAACACTCTTTCTCAGCAGATAGAGAGGACTAAATAAATTAACTGGTTTTAGCTGACCTCTGCTCTAGATTTATAAGAGAAGCATGATGACCGGTTTCTCCCACATGGAAGCAAATAGCCGAGTGCATTTTATGCCCAGGTGTTTGTCATATAGCTTGATCCAAAACCATGTTCTGGAACACTATAAGCCAATCTAATTTATTGAAATAAACTGAGTGAGAATCATTATTTTTTATTGGTACCACTTAATGTGAAGAAAATGCACATTTTCCAAAAATATGGAAAAAACGTTCCATTTGCCTTATTGGGTCCAAATGTTAGGTTTAAATTATTTTACTATGCAAACTTTCTTTCATATCTTGGCAGTAGTGATTTCCATTTTTATTCCTTTGGTATCCATAATCTTATGAGAATCAAAAACACATGCTTTGAGATCACTGGACAGCTCCTCCTCCAACATCTTAAAAATGCACAAGGAAGGTTATTGCTCTGGTAGCAAAAATAACAGGAATGCAATGGGAGAAAATTATGAGGACATCTAGGCTGAGTGGGAAAGAGGTTCAGAAGGTGCATCCTATGCTTTTGATTTGCAAGTCATTAGGCTGGAAGAGCCCCCGCCTCCTGCTGACTGCCACTAGGAATGCATTTTTTTTTTCTTCTCTATTAGAGGATGCTTATTCAATGACTCCAGGTTTGCAATATTGAAGGAGAATGGGGGATCTGGATTTCCCAGTGCTGTTGGAGATGGGGTGCTTATTGCTTGGAGGAGCGTGGATAGTTTCTGGCCTCCGTTTGTCTGCAGGAGGAGGGTGCAGGGAGGGAGAAGCATCGCGCAAGTTTCAGTCTCAGGGATTTTGGGCTGACAGAGAAGTCAGTGAAGAGGTGAGTGCTTTGGGTTCACTGTTGACCAAAAATTATTGGGGAAAAAATACTGAGGGCAGTCAGATATTAGGACAGGATGAAAGGAAGTTGAGGAGGGTGTGAAAGGAGAAGGGGAAGGGCAGATGGGAGGCTCAGCATCCTTCAAGGGTGGGTGGTAAAGGGCTTGCATCACTAGGCTACTAGGCTACTGAGTGCTTAATGGGCGCTTAGTCAGCCAAGATTCCAAAGCTTCCAGAAATAATGCCGTGCCATTCCTTGCCGCCTACTTCGTGTTTGCCTTTTTTGTCTTCTCTGGGACTTAGGCCTTGCTCAGCTGTACCTTGGATTTCCTTTGTCATTTGATTGGTGATTAAGGAACACATGTTTAATCCACAGGTCATTCTGACTTGTATTTCTGCCTTTTATCCTCAATAACGATGTCGTACTGGATCGCCCTTTCTTCCCTAGTCCATTGGGAAAACTCACTCTGCTTTCAGCACTGACACAAGCATCTTATTCTCTAAGAAACTCTACCTGATCTTCCTAAACTAAGCTATTTCTTCTTTTTTGAGGCTTTTTGTACTTGGTGGGCACATAACAATTATTGCTCTGTATTGCACTTTCTTTCCTACGTGTCCGGGAGCTCTTGTACATGGAAACTCCATGAGGGCAGAAACTGCCTAAATCACCACAACTTTTCCTACATTTCAGCACCCAGCACATAACAGGTGCTCAGTAAATGCTTTCAAATGAATGAATGAAGGGCATTCATTCACCTAAGTCCTAATTAGTTACAAGAATGAAGGTACTTCACTCGCAAATAAACAAATATAATTGAAGTAGTAGAACTATTCAAAAAATGTTCTTCATATTAACCTATCAAGTAATCTTTGCATTCAAAGAGTGAAAGGGAGAGCTTACAACTGTATACTTAATAACTGAGTAGACTAAAGAGACCTCCTTATACTAGAACCCCCCGACTCACATTCCACACTTACCTTGACTTTCTGCCGTTGACTGTGGGTGCTAACCAGGTATGCGAATGATTGTTGCATGACTGTCAGTTCATTTTATTTCCGGAAATCAGTACTAACTCTTTGCCAAACAAGACTTTAAAACTGATGAGGGTACAGTGTCTCCTTTGTTTGGATAGGGAAAGCTTTTGGTGACCACAGTTCAGGAAGGAGGTTTTTGCCCATCTGCTCAGACTGGATGGATTCTACCAGGAACTCGTCTCACTTCATCAGAATCTCAGTCAGAATCTCATCCATTCAGGAGTGGCTCCTTCTGCAGGTCCAAGTCCTGCTCCAAGCGCTCATCATTACAAGATATGAATAAGGCTTAAAGAGAGAGGGGGCTTCTGCTGGTAGGCATGGGCGGAATGTGTTAGTGATCAGCCAGCTGAAGAGTGGGAAGTGCAGAGCTGGGAGCTGAGAGGATTCCTCAGTTGTCCTGGCCCCACCCAGTTCCCCATCATTAGCCTCAGGCAAATTGCTTAACTTCTTTGAGTCTCACTCTTCTTTATGCAACATGGGAGTAAAAATAGCAGTTCTGCTTGTCTCCCAGAATTGTTATGAAGATAAATGGAGCAAAGATTTTATACTTATAATCCCTAACATACCATGTCTGGTTTGCATAGAAGGAGCTTAGATCCTTGGAGAAGTCGATGGCCCTTTGAGAGACAGAAGAGCATCACGGTGTAGAGCTCCAGGACCAGCCAGCTTAGTTCAAATCCCAGCTCCACCTCTTCCCGGCTCTATAGACCTTGAGTAAGTCACTTAAACCATCTGTGACCCAGTAACCCTTTCTAGGACACTAACAGCCTCCATCTTATAGGACAGTTGTGAGGTTTTAAAGAGGTCTTGCCTTTAAAGCTTCTGGTACAGTTCCTGAAACACAGACCTTGATAGACAAGAGCTACTGTTACCCCACCTCCTAAGGGCCACCATTTACCCACAGATACAGAATAATATTCATTTGTGAGATACTTTGGGTAACTTTTATTTAAGTTATTCTGATATTGGCTTACATTTTGCTAGTGTGTTGGCTTGTATGTAACTTTGTCAATGACAAAGAAGTGAAGTGAAGAAAGGACTGTCTTTCTTGCCTGAGGTTCCACCCTGCTTGACATGCCAGAGCCCACCAGGAGGGTATGGTCTCCCTCTGCCACCCCTCCTCTGGCTTGTGGGAGTTTGGGGGAGGCCTTGTACCCACATGTGGCTTAGGTGGCAGGTTCCTGCTATTTTTTCCTTCATCCCAAGTGCAGGTGGCACTCCCCCGGGCACTTCCCCCCCTGCTCTGCAGGGGGCCCTTCCGCCACTTCCAAACACTCACATGGTGCCCATGCCTGTGACCTGGCTCACATGCCACCTGTCCCTCTTCTCAGCCAGCCTGGAGCTCAAGCTGGGAGCCGGGGCAGATGCACAGACACAAAGGAAGGCACCTGTGGCGAGGGATTCTGTAAAAAGGATCAGCACCTGGGCGAATGGTCAGGCTTCTGCGCAGGGGCCCTCACCCTTCATTTCTGGTCTCCACTGCTAGCAGCATTGTGCTGACGCTTGACAAGCCTCAACGCACACTTAGATGCCACACCACACGCCCTCTGCTGTCCCCGCCGCTCCCATCAGAGGCTATAAAATCATGAAGGAAGATAAGAGGGAGAAGACTCGCCTTAGAACGCTAAATCCTTGACACACGAGAACTTCCGGGCTGGGATTTTCATGTTTAGAGCAGCAAGAGGACTTGTTTCTAGTCCCAGATGAGCCTCTCCCGAAAGCTGCATTTGCACGGCTCACCAGGTTGTGCTTTAATGGGGGTCACGGGGTCAGGACCATGGCACTTATCTTGGGGGTGCCTCTTGGTTTCATTCAGGATGTTTCCTTTTTTATAAGTAAAAATTATGCAGTTATATTTTGTGTTCATGATATCATATGGTGAATGCCACTATAAAAACTCTGTATTTGTATTTGCTATTCAAATTTTATATATGTAACCTTATATAAAAAATGTACATTTAAAAAATATATATACACATACATGTATTTTTAAATAAATGACCTTAGAGAGTACTTTCTGGCAATTTAAGGGATAGTCAAGAGTTATTTTGACTACAATCAAAATTGTTACCTTTGGGTCCAACTTTAGATCCTAACAACTGAATAAGATGCAGCCCCCTTCCCGTCCAAGTGTCACTGGCTTCTGCTTATATTTTATAAGCCAGGGCCTCTTTTACTTCCCCAAGCATTTTTGGGACATTCCAGGGGTGCCACACATGACGTCACAAGTGGCACTTTCATGGCCTATGAAATGAAGAACCTTTGGTGAGAGTGAGGGGCTGCCGAGGGAGGGGCGAGAGAAGCGTGAGGACGGTGTGCTCTGCGCCTGCGGACACCAAAGGGCTGCAGACATCCATGCCGAGCGTGCTGCCCCTGCCTCTTCCACAGCTGCAAATTCTCCCAGCATCCTCTCCCACTGTGCATCTGCCACCAGCCCCTGCCAGAGCCCCCACTTCCCAGAGCCCAAGTGGGAGCAAACAGCACTTTGGCTTCAGCCCGTGGCCCCATTCTTCCTAAGCTGCATGCCTGAATCCAGGATCCAAGCCTGAGCATCGGTATCTGAGACATTCACCATCTACCCTCCATTCTAAGACCCTCCTCACAAGAACAGATCCCTTCTGCAAGCAGCTAGAGAAAAGAAGGTAGGAAAAAACTAAAAACCAAATGTCACCCAGTCTCCAAGGAACTGCTGTCACCACAAAACAGAAATGCTCAGGACTCGGGTGCCTGCCTTCTCCTGCGCAGGTCTGACTGCTCTACTTTCCAGCTCCGGGCTTGTCTGACCTGCTCCCCCTTCCCCAGGCGATGCTTCCTAGCTAGTAAGGAGAAACTTTTGAGAGAGAGTCTCCTAAATGCATTGCATGAGAACTGATAACTAACTTAACTCAAAGTGTTTTTGGAGGAAGACAATATTATTGAAATAATTTAAGCCTAGTGCTTAAAACACCATTTAAAATTACCTCAGCTGATTACATCTTTGAAATAACATTTCTTATGTCTGAAGATAGTTACGAGAAGGGGAAAACACACACAGTTGGCAAATTTCAACCTGAATATTTAATTTTCACATGTCTTAGGCTGAAGGGTTCTGCAATTTGTAGGTTTGAGGAGGTTAAAATTCGTCAGACCACATGCTTTCTTGTGTTGCAAATTCATGAGTGGGAGCTTATGAAGGACATCTTCATCAAGGCAGCAAATATTTGTTGGGGGAAAAGCCTTGTTTTAAACAGAAGACAGAAAGTGAAACTGATATTCTTCATGCATTTCTTTGAGTTACAGCCTGGTCTGGCATTCATTTAAACCAAATATTGCTGCTGCTCTGCCTGTGCTGTGGCAGGACACATCAGAAAGGCCTACGAGTAATCCATATACTGCAAGCACTCAGAGCTGCTTGACGTGGATTCAGGCAGAACACACTGAAGAACATCCCCCAGTTATGTGTTCTGTGTTCAAAGAAACCACAGTCTCCCTTCTTTCCCCCACCCCCATATCACCAAAGGCAACACGCTAGGAGAGTGGGCCTGGGGCTTCTGAGGTTCGAGTCTCAGGAACTCTGCTTGCAAACTGTGAGAGCCTGGGCATGTTTCTTGCTTTCCAAATCTCGGTTTCATTATTTATAAAATAGGGCCAACTATGCCCACTTTTCATAGCTGTTGGGAGTAGTCATGGTGGTTCCCATGCGGAACTCCTTGGATTTCTGTGCTATAGAATGCTGCTTTTTCATTATTTATATAGCCGGCCTATACAGAAATGGAAGAATCTTCTAAAGTCTATCCTAGGGAATAAGCCCTTGTCCCTTCCACTGGCGGATTCCCATTGGTTGTGACCAAAGGGCGCTGAGAGATCTTATTGCACTAGGGACATGTCGTCTTTGGTCCTAGCGCTCAGAACATGGGGAGGATCTGTGACGGGAGTTACAGCCTGGTCTGGCAGACTGCAGGGAGTCTTTTAGTTTTTTAGGTTACATCCTTACAGATTTTTCCTCCAATGCCACCCTTTCCTAAATGCCTTGTGACACCTCTGATTTCTAGGGACCATCTGCCCGAGGCTTGAGGCTCTGCACTGCTTGCCCTTGGGTCTGCTTCCAGATAAAGGACTTGATTAATCAGACTTCCACTCGCTTGTACTCTTCCCTGTACTGACTTCAGCAACCCTCTGACCTCACTGAGATGCCCTGTCCCTCCACCCTGATGCTCCCTCACTGCTCCCACCTTCTTATGGCCTCAATTCCTCCCTGACCAAGCTCTTATTCCTTGATCAGCACCATATCCACCCCCTTGAAAAGTTTTTATTTACTTTACCCCTTTTCTCTTCATATCATACTTGCCCAGAAAACCCCAACCTGGCTAAACACACTATCCACTCACACTGAGGCATGCCTGGGAAGCTGGACTCTGTGGGAGGAAAAAAATCCCATCATAACTGCTGACTGGACTCTCTTTAAATTAATGGCCACCAATCTCAAATTTCCTACCCTTTTGTACCTCTGACAATCTCTAAAAGAGCCTCACTTGAAGCTGATGAACTTGCATCATGCCCTACTTCTGCTGTGCTGTGGAGAAGTCACGGTATAGCTGGCTGAATGAAGATTCTGTGACTCTCTAGAAATGGATGGATTAAATTGGGTCTCATTCTACATTTAAGCCCAAACTGAGATAGTTCTAGTCCTCATCCCCTGTCCAAAGTTTGCCAGTTGGGGATTGAGTCCCCTCAAATCATGCTGATTTTTCTCAGCAACAACATCTAGTAACATCTGCCAAGTTCTGTTCTTCTGTCCTTTGTCTGTTGTCTTCAGAGCCATCTGAAGGTGGCTGCTGGCTGCCAGCACTGATGGCAACCATTGTGTAGACACCGCTGTCTGTGTCAGAGACAACCTTGCTGCAAATTGTCTCTGGTCTCTTAAATTCACAAACCTCAGGGATTAAAAGACTTCTGATTCTCTGAAGGCATGAGAAGGACCTCCCTGCATCTCTGAAATCTGGTGGCATGACTTGTCTATCCTGCCTACTCCAGTTCCCTCCTACTTACTAAATGCAGTTGACCTCCTCCTTTAAATTCTCAGGGCTCTTTTTTCTCCTTCCAGAAGAGAGCAAGCATGGGATTAATTAGTTTTTTGGTACTGTTTTGTGAAAACAGAAAAATCAGAGGGCATTTTGCCAGATATAATATCCACTCCCCGATGATGGATGATAAATGTCTGCTGGACCTGGGTAAAATTTAGATTGTTTTTCTGAGTCTTATCATTATGGGGGTGTCACACATTAGAAGCACAGCCCTGGACTTTCCTAGTAAGAGGGCTGAGGCTCCATTCCTCATTTCTTAAATAAAAGGTTTGGACTAGAGGATTTTTAAGTGTACTTCTAGCTCTGGAATTTTAATTTTAATAAACATCTTGAATGATACTATGCATAACAATCTTATAAAAATGTTTTAGGGTCCCTGAGTAGAAAATCCTAAGGAAGTATGCCAGAGGTCCCTGAAATTGAGTCTTCAACCTCCCATCAATTTCCTGGTACAAAAGACAATCTATGAAATAATGAGAACATCTATGTTCTGATGTATCACAGTTGACTAAGTCACAGTGGGGTCAGGAGGCACCACTTTGGCACGGCTTCTGCCTGTGTGTCAGTATGAAACAGGACAACACGAGGCTCGGGGAAGGGTGGGGTGGGTGGTC
Organism: Manis javanica; assembly: GCF_040802235.1. Lineage (NCBI taxonomy): Eukaryota > Metazoa > Chordata > Mammalia > Pholidota > Manidae > Manis > Manis javanica. The sequence continues at coordinate 228,114,194 of NC_133156.1, forward strand.
CCTTCCCTGAGTAATGATAAAAAGGCAAACCTAGGTGCTCATACTAATTGTAGACACCAAGTGTGTGACCTTGGGCATAGCTCTCTGAACTTTGGCTTCCTTCTTTGTAAACTAGGAATTAAAAATAATTCTTATCTTTTGGTTGTTTTGAGGGTTGAATGAGGGTTGAATGTGTAAAGTTCTTAGTGCATGTAAGCACTTAAAAGGTTATCAACAATAATAATTATATAATTTTTATTATTATTACGGTTGAATATGGAGTTGAGGTATCTTAAAAAGTGTTTCTTAAAGGCTGGTGATAGATTCTGTGGCACAGGACCCTTTCCTGGTACTTGGGGTATCCAGGTAGCCAGCTACTTCTGCTTGCTCTGCTTAGCTCTAGCTATTAACCCCACATCCTGCATCCTCTAGATCCTCAAAGCATCTGTGCCTCAAAATCCACTTCTTAGGAGCCCTCATCTCTGTGATTTCTGGTGCCAGGACAGGGGAAATCAAAGGTGGTGACTCCAGTTCTGTGGGAAAGGCAGCATCAAACGTACTGCTCCCGTCCGCCATAGCCCGCCTGTGTTCTGTCTCCTCTCAAGACCACAGAAGGGCTTCACTCATACACCTAAGTCCCAGCTTGACTTGGAAAGGTCTCCATTTCCTCTTCCCAGATCCTGATTCTCCTTGTCGCTTGGCAGCTTGAACAGTTGAAGACCTTACCCAGTGTTACAGCAAATTTAGAACAATTATGCAGTCCTTAAAAATTTGTGTATTCTGACAAGATCATGCAAATCCAGAAGACCCTGAGCTGCTCATCCCCTTGTTGATGGCATTCCTGGCCTTTTGATTAGGAATTAGCTTTGCGCGTCTGTGGAAGTAAACAGATATTGGACATGGGGAGATCTGGGTTCAGATCTTGGCTCTGCCACTCAGTAGTTACCCCTTGATTTCGGGAAGAGAGATTTACCTTCCCTAGCCTCAGTTTCCATTTAGTGAAATGAGGATGATAATAGTATCTAGTTGATGTAGAACTCCATTTGCTGGCAAAAACACTCCAATACACCTTTGAAGTAAAATGACAGTTACACAGTGTTAGGTAGAGTATAATTGAATTTTTGGAAAAGGAAAATACGCATGTGCAGAAAAAAGGTTAAAAAGGATATTCACTAAAATGTTAAGGGGGTGATTACTGGGTAATAAAATTGAAAGTGATTTGTAATTATTTTCTTGTAGGGTTATTGTTTTGTAATTAGAAAACAAAATAGCAAATAGAAAACAAAAGTGCCCAACTTGCTATCGGAAGTTGTTGATACAAAAGAAGAAGCCATCTGGAGGTGGTCACCATGGGGCCACTTGGCTTGGCCAGAGGTGGTGGTACGGATTCATTCTAAGAACCACTGGCCACCGAGGTCTCAGCTTTTCTTTGTCTTGTTGGGTTTATAGATACATGATTACAAAATTTCCTGGAAGATGGGACATCTGAGGGCACTTAAGAAATATCAAAGCAACCTACATGGGGGAGGAGGTATGGCACAGATGGAAGTCACCGAGCAGATTAGGGGGCTTCAGCAAAGAACTTTGGTCCCCTCTCCCTGGACTCAACACCCAGCCTGCCTGAGCTACTGAATATGTATGTGCTTTCTTAAGTCTTTGTGCCTTGAACGTGTTAGAACTTTTCCATATTATATGCTTCTTTGCCTTCTTTTGACAAACTTACTTTCATCCTTGACGACTCAGCTCAAGCTTCCTTCCCTTATTCTCGTTTAACTTCTGCTTTTGTTTCAAAATTTCTTGCATTTTTAAAAGTGGAAGTTATTCCTTTACTGATCTCTTTAAATATTCTAAACACAATTATTTTGAAGTCTTTAAAAAGACTTCCGTGAAATCAGTTTCATCTGGTGTGAATTCTTGCTCTGATATTGTTGGCTGTCTTTGGAGCCTTAGATTTCTTCCTGGGTTTTGGAATTTGAGTTTGCAGTCTCACTTTGTGCGTGATGTTCTTGTTTACTATTTTCTCTCTCTTTCCTTCTGTGCCTACCTATTGGGTTTTCCTTGGTTCTCCATAATCCAGAAGGTCTGATGGAAGTTCAAAGTTTATGCTCTGGGGTGATATGGAGACATTCCAGACCCAGATATGGGGCCAGCAGGAGCTTTGATTCTGTTCCCAGTCATGAGGCTCTTTCATCCTTCTGTAGGTCATGGTCCTATGACATTGTACTCCCAGACAATTGTTGGCAATAGTTTTACTCGATTAGCGAATGGTGTGGAATCTTGCCCCAGCTCTGACTTTAAGCACAGACCCTCTCTGTAACTCCTCTCTTGACACTGCTATCTGCTTTGCAAGGCTGCAGCTCAACCAGCTTGTCACGGAGTGTTTCTACTGCACTTATAGTCCATCAAGAGCATATCATGGTTTGCATAGTGACTTTTGCATTTTCTCTGCCATTGTTCTGTACTGTGAGCAGAGAGGGCATGTGGGTTTTGATGTAACTGTGCCATCTTAATTGGATGGGTCTTCCCCTTTGATTGCTGAATGTTTGCATTTGTCTGAAAACCATTCTCTGGTGGAGGTCATGTTCCACTCAGGCCCAGAGAGAAAGACTTCATTGAACTTTTCCTGGTCTGCTGGAGGTTCCAATAGTCAGTGAAGACACAGCGACACGGCCATCAAGTGTGGGAATTTCACTTCCCCTCAGAAGCAAACCGAAAGCCTGCTCCCTTGAAAGTCTGTAGCCAGCTGCTTTAGCAAATCCCTGTCCAGCAGGTTGGTGTGTCCTGGGCCCAGCCTCGGCTGTATGGAGCAGGCTGTGAGGGCAGCCTGAGCCGCAGAGCCAGAGGAGTCCTCCTCCCCACCAGCTGCTTGGTCACTTTTTTGTAGCTCTAGTTCTCGCTCTGATGAAGGGACACTGGGGATGCTGGCGGCTAGGATGGGGCAGAGGCGGTGTGACGCTCCATCTGTTCCACTGCAGGATCTCGGCCCTGGGTGGTGGACGGGGGTGCACAGAAGGCCCTTCCCCTATGCCCTCACTTTGGCCTTGCCTGCACAGCGACCCCAAAGGTTCAGGGCGGTGTGTGCTCCCATCTGTAGTGCAGACCTTCCTAATAACACCGGTTTCATCATTTCTGAGGAAAGCTGGGGAAGAGGCATTTCAGTAATGCAATGTCTTGAAGTATGCTTGACCTTAGCCTTAGATATCTCTGCATGCCTTACAGAACCTAGGACAGGGGAGAGTACATAATAGCCATTCATTCTTATTTGATTGATTGGAAGTCCAGGTGATTTTCCAATTTGAAAACAAAAAGCTTAACTTCTCTTTGCAGTGAATAGATGCTAAAGCCATCTATTGTGTAGCCATTTATGCGGTGCTCCTTTAAAGTACCAGCCCCTTTAGTGTTGCTCTGTACTTGTTAGGATCCTTCCAGCTGCAGGTGACAGAGACCCAGGAGAATTTATTACTCCTGTGACTAGAAAATCCAGAGGTCCAACAGGCCCCAGGCACAACCGGATGTGGGACCACATCCGCCACCAGGGCTTTCTTCCACTTCTGGGCTCTGCTTTCCTCCTGGGCCAGCCTGATTCCTTCCTGCTTCAGAGGTAGTAGAGCACAATGGTTAGGAGCATAGCTCTGGGTCCAGACTGCTACGTGACTACGAGTAAGTTAATTAACCTCTTTGTGCCCTAGTTTCATCATCTAGAGAAAGACCATAATCCTAGTGGGAATCCTCATGTTTCACTGGGAGGCTGACACTGATGAACGTGCATAAAGTGTTAGGATGGTTCCTGGCCCACGTTAGCACTCTATGAGGTTTGCCATTCATGTTGCCATTTTGTCCCGACAGACTGGGGAGAAGGACTTGGCCTTAGATGGCTGAAGGCTTGCATCAACCCAGCCCAGAGGAAAGAAGTTTCCTTGTGTCAGCATCCATGTACACAGCTCTCCAGGGGGACTCTTATTTGCTGTGTTTGGTTTGCATGCCCAGACCCTGGACCTCTTGCCACAGCCAGGGCTGATGTCACTGTGACTGACAGGTGCACTGTAATTACAAGGACTTGGGGACCAACAGTTTTCCAAAGAGGTGGGAGGCATTTTACCATTCACCCACCCAGTTGCTCAGTGAATGTGTATGGCTTGTCTGGTATGGGCCAGGCCCAGTTTTAAGCCTTAGGGTTACAGCAGTGGTAAGAGAAGAGCGTTTTCTGCCTTCGTGGAACTTAGATCCTACTAATATCAGAAGGACACTCAGTGCACAATTAAGGGAAAGGGAATGTTGGATGTGATAAGTGCTGTGTTTAATACAGAATAAGGAGATGTCCAGGAGGGTGACTCAGGGGCCAGGGTTCATCTCTGAATACGCTATCTGCAGGCCAAGGCCTAAATGCAAGGCGTCAGCCGGGTGTAGGCTATGGAGGAAAAGCGTGTTGGACGGGTGGGGCAGAAGTGCGACGGAGCCAGGGCAGGAATGAGCTCCGTGTGTTTGAGAAGGAGGGAGGCCGAGTGTGCAGCCAGCTAGGACCAGGGGGACGGGGGAGCAGCCAGGTTGGATGGCGAGTAGTAGCGAGGGAGAATTCACAGCTGCTTTTAAGAATCTGATGTTGTCCAAACATTGTTCCGGCTGCTGTGAAGGAAGCCGACTGCAGGGAGGTGGGAGTGGAAGCAGGAGGGGAGTCAGGAGGCTGAGCAGCGTCCAGGTGAGGGATGGCGGTGGCCTGGACGAGAGGCCATGGGGATGGGTCAGGAGACAGCGAGAAGCAAGGCAGGCAGGACTGGCTGATGGACTGGGCATGGGGAAGGGAACCAAGGATGACAAGCGGGCTTATGTTTTGAACTGGGGGGAGAGTGGTGCCCTTTAACAGGAAGGAGAAGGTTGGTGGAGAGAAAGGAAAGAAAAGTCAGAGTTCTGTGTTAGATTTGCTAAGTGTGCTATTTCGAGGAGATAACCAGGTGGAGATATCAAGGAGGGACTTAGAAACATGCATGTGGAATTCAGAGAAGAGGGCAGAGCTGGGAATGGAGTCATCAGCGGGTAGATGCTATTAAAACTGGGGGAAGATGGAATCACCCTGGGGTTGAATGAAGATGGAGAGAAGAAGGAACAGAGCCGGAGGAAGGAAGGAATGAGGGCTAGAATGGGAGAGGACTTGTCTGCTCCCTTTTCTGGGAAACATAAGTTTGGAAAATTTGGTGCCAAATTCTTCATGAAGGACTTGGCCAAAAAGAGGGAGAAGAGTAATCTTTTGGTCCTCCTGGCGGGACGCCTTCACCAGGCTACCTGAATGATCCCGGGGCTGAACATTAAGCCTTGAGCAATCTTGTGCAATTTTCTCAGGCATTGATTTTCTTAGTTAATTAAACTTTGCCCTAACTTTCTTGGGACATTTCAGTTTTGTTAAGCGTGCTGTGGTTGTGCAACTTTCAGGAATTATTTAATATCCATGAGCTCTGCCTTTGCATTCTGTCCTCACCCAGGGGTCCTTTGGAGGTCCTGCCTCCATGGGGCAATCTGAGGAGTCAGAGAGGACACTAACTCTGCCCCTACAACACCATTGTATGTTTTACTCTTTTATACAGCAGCCTGTGTAAGATTATGTTGAGTCACCTGAAGATAGGGTTCTACAGCCGCAGAAGTATGGAGGCCTCAGTGGTAGAAGAATGGCTTGTTGAAGGCAGATGCCGTGTCTCATTGTGTATTTTGTTTTCTCTACAGGGCTGAGCCCCTGGCTTGGCACCCAGCAGACTCTGGGTAAACTTTTGTTGAATGGAATCATAACAGCTATTTGAACGCTTGAAGGGTGGCAGCTTTAAAATAGAGGCCGCCTTCAGCAGAGATGCAGATTCTCAGCTTTTAATCGTCCATCAGAAGTGATTACTATGGCTGCAGAAATGTCCTATGCAGCATGGAAACAATTACATTAAAATGCAGTTAGAGATTCCAGTAATCTCCTTGGAATAGACAAATAAACTTTGAAATCGTTTACAAATGATGCACCAAATCTGTGTGGCATCTGCGCATTGTAGGGGGAAAATGGGTTTCTTCCATGTGATGACACTGCTGTTTTCTCGTGACGAGGAAGGAAACCAGGAGGCGTTGCCTGGCCAGCCCCATCTCGGACATCTTCAGTGTGTGTGAGGATGCTGGGGGCTGGTTCTCCTGTCCAGCACGGGCCTCTCCTTGAAAACTGTTCTGATGTGAGACGGGGATATGCATGCTGGCCACCACTCAGCTCCTGGGCGGATGTTTGCTCAGCTTTGCCTTTTTGAGGCTTGTGATGCGGGGCTGCCTTTGAGAGGCTTTGATGTTAAGCCAAGAAGCTAGAAGGGCCTGTCCCGGACACACTCTCCTGGCATGGCCTTATGCTTGAGCCCCCAAGCCAAGAAAAATGTGGTTCAGAGTGGCCACATTGTATGCAGGGGCACATTCCCAAAGGCCTTGCCTACTTCAGATCTTACATAATTCAAGATTAATTTTCCTATAAATAACTCTTTGATAAATAAAATTATTACAGTGTATAAAGTGGAGAGAATGCATTCCTGAAGTGTGTAAATTGCAACTCTTGGAGTCTGGGGCCTATTAGACAACATTCCTGGGCAGGCAGGTCAGCAGCAAAATTTCCATGAGCCTTGGCTATATATAGATAGATAGATATAGATACGGCCGTTTTTTTGTCAGCTTAAAGGTGCAGCCACTGCGTCTGCTTTTCTAGCATTCTCTGTAATCATTGGCCTAGTGTTGCCTGCTAACTAAAAGTACAGCATACAGTGGCAGTTGTCTGGCTTTCTTCATAGGAAACATATCTCATTTCTGTTCCAAAGTGTTATTATTGCTGTTAGCATTATTATCACTTAAGAAATGCTTAGATGATATTGCTCCAAGACATAAAAATATTTTATATGATGATAACAGTGCATGTTAAAGAACCCACACAAGTTGTAAATGCAAATAAAACAGCACGAATTACAGGATATTGCTAAAAGATGGTGGGTTGTTCTACCTAATTGTTAAAATGGTTTTAACACGTGATCTTAATGTGAAACATAGTTTATGAGTTATTCAGCCAGATAGCTTGGAAATGATGTGATCCCAGAGGAATTTTCGAAAAAGTTGGAGGATTCATATTATTTCAAAATTTGTACACAAAGTTAATTTTTAAAATGTTGTGCTATTTCAAGTTTGGAGAATTCAAATTCACATAATATCTATGCTATAATCAGCTAGGATTCTTTTGTGTGTAGGTTCTGGAACAACTAACTGAAAATCTCTTCGGTAAATGAGGGACTGTATTACAAGGACACTGGTGTATCTAAGAGAAGCCTCAAGCCCCTGTGCCTCGGCTTCAGGAAGAGCTGGACTTGGGCTTTAGGTGCCAATGTTTCTGCTTTGGTGTTTTTGCTTTCACTTCTCTAAGTGTGTTGAGACTTCATTATTCTCTCCCACAAAGCTGGATCCCTCATTTGTAACTCCTGCGCAAAATGAAAATGTAGGGACCCTTGTTCAAAAAGCAGAAAAAAAGGTTTTGCTTGTTTTCATGGTCTTTCTTTAAAACTGTTACAGGTTTTTATTTGCTATTTAATTACCCTCTCTCCAGGGCACTGGGGTACTTGCTGGGCAAGTGCAACCCTTATCCAGTGTGGGCAGTGTGACTCAGTGTGTGAGATGTATGTACCCCTCGACCCTCCCGACGGTGGGAGGAGGGTAGCAGGGGATTGCTGAGTGGGGGTTGCAGCCCAGTGGCTCAGAATCCATTCCAGGAGGGAGGGATGGGGCAGGAGGTTCCAAGCCCCCGATCCACTGTCCCATCAGACTTTGCTTACTGTATTAGCTTCCTAGAGCTGCCGTAGCAAGGACCGCGTCTGTGTCACTTAGACAGCCGACCTGGTTATCTCACAGTTCTGGAACGAGCAGTCCAGGGTCAAGGTGATCACAGGGTTGGCTCCTTTTGAGGGCTGTGGCGGAGGCTGCGCTCCAGGCCCCTTCCTTGGCTTCCTGTGGTCTCAGACGTTCTTTGGCTTGTGGAAGGTGCTCTCTTCTGTAGGTGTCTGTCTCTGGGTCCAAATTTCCCCTTTTTATAAGGACACCAGACATGTTGGATCAGGGCCCACCTCATTCCAGTATGACCTCATCTTAACTGGTTACATCTGCAACAGCCTTGTTTATAAAGGTCACATTCTGAGGTACTGGGAGCTAGGACTGCTGCGTATACATTTTGGGGGACACAATTCAACCCATAATATTTACAAAACAGAAGGTCAATGATAAAGCTATTAAAATTTTCAAAATGGCAACTGCAGAGCATCCAGTCCGTGCGTGGCTCCCCTTCAGAGCGCAGTGCTGTGGGACTGGCCGGAAATGTGACTCGAGTTTAGCTCCTCAGGGAGAGTGACTCCAGCCCCTGATTGCTGAGTGCGTGCATTACAGGATTTTATCTCTGAGCCTGGAACTGGCACTAGGGCGCTGGAAGAAATCGCAGGCCCCATAGTCTTGATGTTACAGATAGCTGTCAACAGACTCCTGCCTTCCCCCCAGGGCCCCGTCCCCTCTCTGACAGGAGCGTTCTAACAGTTAGAAGAACCTATCTTCTCCCATCGTCGGCACCCCCTCCCACCCCGACTCCCTAGGCAGAGAGAAGGGAGGGAGACAGGTAAGGTGTCTGGGCTCTGGTCATTGTCTTTGTGGAAATGGAGCCTGGCTGGTCTCCCCCAAACAGAGAAAGCTCTTCCTGCTTCTCAGCCTCTCCTCTAAATTCTTAGTCCTTCAACACGAATGACTTTAGTAGGAAGAAAATATTCTATTGAATTAGTTCACATCCATGTTTGAAATGACTGAAGGCCCATAATAATCCCAGAAGTATTTGCAGTTTAAAATACGAGTCAGTTAACGCATTCCTTTTGAAATAGTGGGTTTTCAAACTGCCTAATGAATGTATGCGCAAGATACCATATCTAGGGTGAAAGTGGTTTGGGGCAGGGAAGAAAGTCGTCACCAGGCTGACCCTGGCTGCCATTGCTCCGACTTAAAATCCCCTGGAGGCAGACTGCCTGGGCTCCTGCTAACTTGGTGACCTTGGGCTAGAGGCTCATCTATAAAAGGGGATAATGATGTAGGATTTATGCTATATTGTTGTTGTGAGGATTAATATGATAATTCCACATGTCTAGCAGAATAACTGGCACAAATGTAGTGCCCAGTAGAAGTTACCCATTACCATTATCATGTGGTTATCAGTACTGTCAGTATTACTATTGTGTGCCTGCTTTTCAATACTTTGTCCCTTTACTTTTAAGTGTATGATTTTTGTGCGTGTGTGTTTGTTTTTTCCTTGTGCTTCATGGGGAGAAGATCAATGGTTATGTGTGTTTTCCTCCTGGGATGTCTATTTAAAATACATACATAAATCAATTTGTCTATTTAAAATACATACCTAAATCAGTCAATACATACAAAATACATCATAGCATGCTATCTTGACCTCTTTTTCAGTACGGACTTCACTGTTCTTGGCTCATTATTCTTTCATACAACTTTTCGAATCAGTTAAAATCACACAAAGTGGGGATTTTGATTAGAATCACATTAAATCTCTATATGAATTTGTAAGGAAATGGACATTTTTGCAAAAGCAAGCTCTCTAAAGTAAGCATTTATTTAGGCCTTGTTTACTATTTTTGGTGAAATTTAAAAAATTGTCTCTACAGAAAGGTTTTCATATCTTATGTTAGATTTATTCCCAAGTATTTTGTATTTTGGCATATAGTAAATGACATCTATTTTAAAATTTTATTTTCCAAAAAAATAATTTCTTTCTTGCTGGTGAATAGAAATGTAGTTGACCTTTAAATATTGGTTTTGTATACAATACCAATGTTAAATTCACTTATTAATTCTGATGGTTATCTGTAACTCATTTGGGGCTTTCTTTTTGGCAAAGTACCATATTTGAATAATGGCACTTTTAATTCTTACTTTCATCTTTATATTTTCTATTTCTTTTTCTTACCTTATAGCACTGGTTGTAATCTATAGTATATTAGTCGATGGAAGGACTGGACATTCTCATCTTATTCCTGATTTCAAAGGAGACACGACTCCTGTAGTTTTTCTTAGTAGAAAGTCAAAGAAGTTACTTTCTATTACTCTCTTGCCAATTTACTTTTATTATTGTAGATGGAGAGTAAAATCTATTAAGTGCTTTTTTATATACATTCATTGGGATATTGGTCTTTTAAAAATTTTTTTGATATTGTTAATGTACAATTACAATTATTTAAACAACATTATGGTTACTAGACTCCCCCTATTATCAAGACCCCCCACATGCTCCATTACAGTCCTGTCCAGCAGCATAGTAAGATGCTATAGAATCATTACTTGTCTTCTCTGTACATACTGCCTTTCCCATGCACCCCTGCTACATTATGTGTGCTAATCATAATGTCCCGTTTCCCCCTTATCCCTCCCTTCTCACTCATCCTCTCCAGTCCCTTTCCCTTTGGTAATTGTTAGTCCATTCTTGGGTTCTGTGAGTCTGCTGCTGTTTTGTTCCTTCAGTTTTTTCATTGTTTTTATGCTCCACAGATGAGTGAAATCATTTGATACTTGTCCTTCTCCGCCTGGCTTATTTCACTGAGCATAACACCTTCTAGCTCCATCCATGTTGTTGCAAATGGTAGGATTTGTTTTCTTCTTATGGCTGAATAATATTCCATTGTGTATATGTACCACATCTCCTTTAGTCATTCATCTACTGATGGACATTAAGGTTGCTTCCATTTCCTGGCTATTGTAAACAGTGCAGCAATAAACATAGGGGTGCATATGTCTTTTTCAAACTGGGCTGCTGCATTCTTAGAGTAAATTCCTAGAAGTGGAGTTCCTGGGTCAAATGGTATTTCTATTTTGAGTGTTTTGAGGAACCTCCATACTGCTTTCCATAATGGTTGAACTAGTTTACATTCCCACCAGCAGTGTAGGAGGGTTCCCCTTTCTCCACATCCTCGCCAACATTTGTTGTTGTCTTTTGGTTGTTGGCCGTCCTAACTGGTGTGAGGTGATATCTCATTGTGGTTTTAATTTGCATTTCTCTGATGATTAGCAAGGTGGAGCATCTTTTCATGTGCCTGTTGGCCATCTGGATTTGGAGAAGTGTCTGTTCAGATCCTCTGCCCATTTTTTAATAGGGTTATTTGCTTTTTGTTTGTTAAGGTGCGTGAGCTCTTTATATAATTTGGATGTTAACTCCTTATCAGAAAAGTCATTTACGAATATATTCTCCAATACTGTAGGATGTCTTTTTGTTCTACTGATGGTATCCTTTGCTGTGCAGAAGCTTTGTAGTTTGATATAGTCCCACTTGTTCATTTTTGCTTTTGTTTCCCTTGCCCGGGGAGATATGTTCATGAAGAAGTCTCTCATGTTTATGTCCAAGGGATTTTTGCCTATATTTTTTTCAAAGAGTTTTATGGTTTCATGATGTATATTCAGGTCTTTGATCCATTTTAAGTTTACTTTTGTGTATGGGGTTAGACAATAATCCAGTTTCATTCTCTTACATATAGCTGTCCGGTTTTGCCAACACCAGCTGTTGAAGAGGCTGTCATTTCCCCATTGTATATCCATGGCTCCTTTATCGTATATTAATTGATGGATTTATATTTGGGCTCTCTAGTCTGTTCCACTGGTCTATGGGTCTGTTCTTGTGCTAGTACCAAATTGTCTTGATTACTGTGACTTTTTAGTAGAGCTTGAAGTCAGGGAGTGTAATTCCCCTTGCTTTATTCTTCCTTCTCAGGGTTGCTTTGGCTATTTGTGGTCTTTTGTCGTTCCATATGAATTTTAGAACTATTTGCTCTAGTTCATTGAAGAATGCTGTTGGTATTTTGATAGAGATTGCTTTGAATCTGTAGATTGCTTTAGACAGGATGGCCATTTTGACAATATTAATTCTTCCTAGCCAAGAGCATGGGATGAATTTCCATTTATTGGTGTCCTTTTTAATTTCTCTTAAGAGTGTTTTGTAGTTTTCAGGGTATAGGTCTTTCACTTCCTTGGTTAGGTTTATTCTTAGGTATTAAATTCTTTTTGATGCAATTGTGAATGGAATTGTTTTCCTGATTTCTCTTTCTGCCAGTTCATCATTAGTGTATAGGAATACAACAGATTTCTGTGTATTAATTTTGTATCCCACAACTTTGCTGAATTCAGATATTAGATCTAGTAGTTTTGGAGTGGATTCTTTAGGGTTTTTTATGCACAATATCATGTCATCTTCAAACAGGGACAGCTGACTTCTTCCTTGCCAATCTGGGTACCTTTTATTTCTTTGTGTTGTCTGATTGCCGTGGCTAGGACCTTCAGTACTATGTTGAATAGAAGTGGGGAAAGTGAGCATCCTTGTCTTGTTCTCAATCTTAAAGGAAAAGCTTTCAGCTTCTCGCTGTTGGCTGTTGGTCTGTCATATGTAGCCTTTATTATGTTGAGGTACTTGCTCTCTATATCCATTTTGTTGAGAGTTTTTATCATGAATGGATGTTGAATTTTGTCAAATGCTTTTTCAGTATGTATGGAGATAATTGTGTGGTTTTTGTCCTTCTTTTTGTTGATGTGGTGGATGATGTTGATGGATTTTTGAATGTTGTACCATCCCTGGCATAAATCCTACTTGATCATGATGGATGATCTTTTTGATGTATTTTTGAATTTGGTTTGCTAATATTTTGTTGAGTATTTTTGCATCTATGGTCATCATGGATATTGGTCTCTAATTTTCTTTTTTTGTGGTGTCTTTGCCTGGTTTTGGTATTAGAGTGATGTTGGCCTTGTAGGATGAGTTTGGGAGTGTTCCCTCCTCTTTTCCCTTTTGGAATACTTTAAGGAGGATGGGTATTAGGTCTTCACTAAATGTTTGATAAAATTCGCAGTTAAACCATCTGGTCCAGGAGTTTATTCTTAGGTAGTTTTTTGATTACCAGTTCAATTTCTTTGCTGGTAATTGATCTATTCAGATTTTCTGTTTCTTTCTGGGTCATCCTTGGAAGGTTGTATTTTTCTAGAAAGTTGTCCATTTCTTCTAGGTTATCCAGTTTGTTACCATATAATTTTTCATAGTATTCTCTCATAATTCTTTGTATTCCTGTGGTGTCTGTAGTGATTTTTCCTTTCTCATTTCTGTTTCTGTTTATGTCTGTAGACTCTCTTTTTTTCTTGATGAGTCTGGCTAGGGGTTTATCTATTTTGTTTATTTTCTCGAAGAACCACCTCCTGCTTTCATTGATTCTTGCTATTGTTTTATTCTTCTCAATTTTATTTATTTCTGCTTTAATGTTTCTTATGTCCCTACTGACTTTGGGCCTCATTTGTTCTTCTTTTTCTAGTTTCATTAACTGTGAGTAGGATCAGATCCCCTATGTCCAGAGCACCACACAGTGTAGGTTTCTGCTCCCAAAGCAGAGCTCTAGGGCTGGGTGTTCAGCAGTTCTAGGCTTCCACCCTCTCCCTGCTCCATTTCTCTTCCTCCCGCCGGTGAGCTGGGGTGGGGGAAGGGCTCAGGTCCGACCGGATTAAGGCTTTCCTACGTTACCCTGTTGCGTGAGGTCTGCTCTGTTCATGAGGTCTGTATGCAGTCTGGTTCAGCCTTCTTTCGTTTTACTGTTTTAGGGTTAGTTGTATCAAGTAACTATATTTTCATACTCTTTGTGGTTTTGGGAGGAGTTCTATATCTCACCTCTCATGCCGTCATCTTGAATTCTCAGTTGAGATGTTGGTCCTTTTATCGTTTTTCACATTGCTGGATTTGGTTTGTTAATATATTAATTTTTCAGTAATATTCTTATTAAATTTTGTTATTTTAAAGTTAGTAAGACCTTGTAAAATGATTTGGAGAGTATTTCCTTTTTTACTATTCCTGCAATACTTTTCTAAGACTGCAACTCTTTGTTTCATAAATGTTTAAGAGATCTTATTTGTAAATCATCTGGATCTGATGCGATGGGTTATATTTTGTGAGTTTGTATGTTAGTGTGAGGTATTTAAAATACAGATTCAATTTGTTTAGCAGTTTTGGGACAATTAGAGTTTTTTTTTCTTGAGTTAATTTTGGCAAGTTATATTTTTGTTAGGAATTTGTCAATTTTCTCTGTTATCAAATTTATTGTCATAAAGGTATTCATAATATTCTCATGCTATCATCTGAATTTCTGCTGCATTTTTTCATTCCTAATGTTTACTTATACCTGGTCCCTCCATATTTTGGAACCAGTCTTACCAGAAGGTTGTCAATTTCATTGAACTTTTAAGGAACCAGCTACTGGCTTTGATTTATATTTTATTAATTTCTGTTTATAATCATCATTATTATTTTCTTCTTCCTACTTTAGATTTATTCTACTATTATTTTCTCTTAGTTTTTAAACTGAACAGTTAGCTCACTATATTCAACTTTTCTGTTTAAGGCATTTTGGACTAGAAATTTTCCTATTAAAATAGATATATCTTCATCTTACATAATACATGTCCTGAATGACATATAGTATACTTTTTATCATACAGTTCTAAATATAGTCTAATTTTGTCTTTGACCCATAAATTACTTAGATGCACATTTCTAAATTCCCAAATCTATGGATGTTTCCAGTTCTTTTTATTGAATTTTTAATTTTATTGCATTGTGATCTCAGCATATCAGAGACTGTGATTTATATGACACCAATACTGTGAAGTATATTGTGGCTTGTTTCATGGCCAAATATGTGTCAATTTTCATAAATGTTCCTTGTACATATGCTTGGAAATAATGTGTATTCTTCTGTCCTTGGACTTAATGCTCTATATTTGTCTAATATGTCAAATTTCTCCTGGTATATCTTTTTGGAAAGCCATTTGACATTATGCAACAAAATACAAATGCATTTCTCATCATTTCAGCATTTCCAGTTGTAAATATAAGATAAATGCTAAGACACACTTTTACAAGTGTGAGCTACAAATTCTGTGGTAAGGAACCATGCAATTAATTTATTATATTGTCTCTGATGGCAAAAATGACTGAAGGGCCCATCAATAGGACACCTCATAAACTAGGTTTCAGCTTTATAATTGGCTACCATGTAGCTATAAAAAAGAATCAACAGAGAAATTCCATTTAACAAATGTAGTAGAAATGAGAGTAATAGAGCCTCTCCATTAGAACATCACAGTAATAGTTGTTCCAGGCAAAATACAGCTGAATGCTAAAATTAGTTGGTGAAACTTTAAGGAATAATAGGATATTTTCATACCCTCAAATGATCTCTCTCAAAATGTATATTAACTATTATTAATAATAGCAAATTTATTTTAACCTAGATGAACAGAACATTACAACATTACAAAAGGGCCGAAAAGGACACTTAAGCAAATGGAAAGGTGCAATGCAGTATTACAAAGACGTCAATTGTTCATAAACAGGATTGTTACATCTCCTTGATGGATTGGCTTCTTTATTATTATACTATGTCACTTTCTGTCCCTCATAATTATCTTTGCTCTGACACTATCTAATCATAATATAGCTACTCCTGCTTTCTTTTGATTAAGATTTGCAGGGTATATCTTTTTCCATCCTTTTCAACTTGCCTATATCATCATATTTGAAGTGAGTTAATTATAGATAGCATCTACATGAGTGATTTATTTGTTTATTTAGAAACTGTTGATCTTTGTTAATTGCTATATTTAAACTATTTACAGTTAATATGATTAAATGTTAAGGCTTACATTTGACAGTTTATATTTTTGCTTTTTGCTTGTTCTCTATATATTCCATTTCTCTGTTTTCTTTTTTCTACCTTCTTGTGTGTTACTGAATTTATTTTTAGAATTCCATTTTGATTTATCTATACTATATATAAAATACCCATTTAGTTCTACTTTACATATTCTATTTCTTGGTGAGCCTTATTGTTGTTTCATTTGTTTCAGGTGTGCTTATAATTAGTCACTGAAGTATTCTCATGATGGCTGCTTTATAATACTTCTCAGATAGTCCAGCATCTGTGTCATCTTGGTTTTGGCATCTGTTGATTGTCTTCTCTTATTTAAGATGAGATTTTTCTGGTTCTTGGTATGCTAAGTAATCTTTTATTGTATCCTGGTTATTTTTGGTGTTGTTTTGAGGCTCTGGATTTTAGCTAAGTCTGTTTTAGCAAGCCTTGTTTGATATCACGCTAGAAGGGGAATGAGGGTCCTGCCTCATTACTTCCAGGTGGGTGTGGAAATCCTAGTTCCCCGCTTGGCCTCCATTGACATCTTGGAGTTGGGGTGGGAGATGGGGAAGGGGCACCCTGTTCCTCATTGGCTAGCCATGGAATTTCAGGATCCCCACTAGGCCTCTATTGATACCATCCTGGTTGGGAGGAGAGGGGTGCTTGGCTTCTGCACTCTGTGTGGTCCCCATTGACACCCCAAAGTCCTGTTTCCAAAGAATGGTGGTGAAAGTTCTGACTTTCCACTAGGCTGGATGGGAAGTGACTTGTTACGTGTTGTTTGGGATAGAAGTTCAGGATTAGCACATGGCCTTTACTGCCACCATGGGGAAGGGACTCTTTACAGCCAGGCGTGGGTGAAAATCCCAGCTTCCAACCTGGTCTTCTCTAATACCAACTTGTAGTAGGAGACGTATGGGAGGGTGGGCTGGGGGCTCCATGTTATAGCTAGGTGAAGGTGAACGTACTGGGTCCTCACTCAGCCTTTGCTGATGGGGGTGGGGTGTGGCCATGTTTTTTTCCATGGTCTTTCTCTAGGGTGGGCAGTTATTATCTAAACTCTCTGTCTTGTTAGAGACCTGGCTTTTGGGGGCTTTTTTTTTTTTTTGGTCTGTTCCCATTAATGTTTCTAGGTTGTTGGTTTCTCCAGTAGCTAGTATGAGATAGATGGTAATTCCCTGTTTTCTGTGGAGGATATGTGCCAAACCTCCAGTGGGTGCCTGAAATCACAGATTATACTGAACCCTGTATATACTATGTTTTATCCTATACATACATAGCTATGATAAAGTTTAATTTATAGATTAGGTACAGTAGAATATTAAAAATAACTAATGATAAGATAGATTAATTAAAACAATGTGTTATGATAAGAATTATGTGAATATTTTGTTTTCTCTCAGGATATCTTATTATACTGTACTTACCCTTCTTTTTCTTGTGATTGTGTGAGATGATAAAATGCCTACATGTTAAGATGAAGTGAAGTAAATGGCATAGGCACCGTATGTAGCATTAGGCTGCCGTTAACCATCTGACAATAGTCAGAAGGAGGATTATCTGCTTCTGGATTGCAACTGACTTTGGGTAACTGAAACCATAGAAAGTAAAGCCATGTACAGAGGGGAACTACTGTATGAAGTCACAAGAAAACCCTGATAGTAGTGTCCCTTGAGTTCCAAGGTCTCTAGCCTGTCTGAATTCTTCTACCTTCCAGAATTCTTGTGTTTCTCTTATGCATAATGCTCAGGGGTTTTCGCAGGAGGCATGGGAGAAACATTTCAGCAGGCACAAAGAGGGTTTTAACAATGACAGGGAAGAGTGCATCTGCTCCTTGTTGCTCTGAAACTGGAAGTTCTCCTTTCTGACTTACCTAATTTTTTTCTGCAGATATGTCTGTTATAGTGTGAAACTATGGTGGCAGTAGTGGGGGACATCCCTGTCTTACTCCTGGCTTCAGAAGGATAGCCTTCTAGTGCTTATCCATTGAACTTTTATTAAGGAGTAGCATCTTTCCATTTTACGTGGTACTTTCTTAAAACTCAAGAATCATTACCAAATTTGTCAAATATCTTTTGTTTTGGGATCTATGGAGATAATTAAGAGGATATCTTTATCCCCGTTTTACAGGTGAGACAGCTGGGACTCAAAAGAAATGGAGTAACATGCCCAACATCACATAGCTAAGATGTGTTAAAGACAGGATTCCACCCCTGTTCTGCTTAGCTCCGAGTCCACAGACTTTACAATTTAATGCTAGTAACACAGAAAGGACAGTTGCCAGGTGCCTTTGTTGACATAGTTCAGCAGTTTATAGGAGCACAAGGCTGTGACACTGTGTTATTTTATAGACGATGGTTATTTTCTGTCTTGCATCTGCTGAAGTGCAACATATGGCTTTAGTCATGCTACTCTTGTAGAGCTTGCTTTTAATTTATCTGCTCAGGAAGTCTCAATTTTCACAGTGTTTGGTTTCCAGTAGAAACCTATTCTGATATCATTTTCTGGCTCATCTGATTAGGGCCTGTCAAAGTCCAGTGGTTTTCCACAGGTCATCTAGTGTGAATGAATCAGAAGCTGTGGCTGCTGAATCATAAATTCAGAATCCACATGGCTTTTGATTCTTTACCATGGCTACCAGGCCATTCTCAGTGCTGAGCATGACAAAACACTGACTACTGAATGGGAAACATATTTCAGAGAAGCTAACACTGAGGTGAAAAATAGATGTGGGACTTTCTGAAGAGAAGATCTTATTTAAAGGAATGAACGTTCGATTGGTCTCTCAGGCAATAAGACAATCTTTTCAGGAAGTGCTTCTCCATGGGGTGCAGGGGCATGCTGAGTCGCTACAAATGGATTACAGGTGTGTCTGAGATATGGCTCCCCTTAATTCTTGGGGGCAGGTCATTGCAGGTCCTGGAGCCTCCAAAGCTGCTACTTAGTTACTGCCAGCCGGAAGCAGCAGCATCTATTTACCTCAGGGAGCCATGCAATGGTATCATGTTCTATATGCATCAAGAAGAGAAAAGGGCTGAGGAGCACTATTTTAGGTGATGCCTTCAGTGGCAGGTACCATATTGGGATGTTGAAGAGCTCCAGTTGTCTGACACTACGTTACGCTCCAGTTAAATTAGAGCTACAGTGCTTTCGTGGGGACTGGCTCTTCTGACTGGACAGCTGAAGAATGGTGGAGAGTGTGACTGGCCTTTGTGAAGGCATGAGGGGCATGGATGGCATGAACATGGCTTTGTTCACCAAATCATGGAATTTGGCAATGAAGAGGGGTATTATCTGCAGCTGAGTTTGATAGGTGGATGACAAATGAAGAAATCCAATTCCTTCAATGGGTATTCAAAATGAAGAAATGAAAATACCTTCAAACAGAAAAGACAGAGACCCGAAATGCTCCTGTAAAGTCACAATAGACTTTTCTGTTGTGTTTCTAAAGGACATTAAGGTGCTCGGAGGACATCCTCACCTTTTGAGGTTGACAGCAGGGTGACACCAAGGTGCATGTAAGAGCTCTTGGCTCTGCAGTCACGGACAGGATGAGCCTTCAGTCCTGCTGTGTCCTGCCGTCTTGTTGGAGCCCCACGGAGCCCCTTGCCTCACTAGCCATCCCTAATGGGACGTGCGTGCTTCTTGTGGCAGTCCTACTGCAGCACCAGGAGCAGAGAGCTGGCCTGGCACCAGTGCCAACATTCCCCAATCTACTCAAGTAGCCGAGAGCAGAGGAGGGCTCAGAAATGAGCTTTTTGAGGAGCCGGTGGAGAAATGGGTGTTTTGCCTGTTGAACATCTCATATTCTTGATTATTATTGGAACTTCCTGTCTCATACTGGGGTTCAGTGAAGAGATCTACTCTAATTTTGAGGTAGAAGGGGGCTGAGTGGGACAAGAGCAGGAGGGTGCAGAGGCTTTGGTGGTGGCTGGCCGCACGTCCAGCTGGGACTGGGGAGCAGATGGACCCTGTCGGAGGGGGGCACCGCCATCTGGGTTATCATCTGGTTTTATGGTTGCTGTGGCTGCAGTTATTATATTATTATTAATTTAATTATTATTATATCAATACCACTTATTTAGGGCTGGTTATGAATGAAGCTCTGTGCAGAATACTTTACATGCATTACCTTATTTCTTCTGGCAACTCTGCCTCTTTGGTTTTATTGTCCAGATGAAGAAATTGAGAGTGGAGACAGGTGATCCAGAGACACGCAGCTCTTCAATGGTAGGGGAAGAACTTAGACCCTACCTGCCTTCAAGGTCTATGTACTTTTCACCTCACAGTGCTGCCTTCTTGACTAGGTGACATTTCCAGGTCAGAGATGAAGGATCAGTGGGGTATTCTGACAGAAGGGCCTGAGACAGCAGGGGATCAGGATTTAGGGTTGGATAGATCTTGGAGCACTGAAGAAGTGGGGAGAGAGAGTTCTTATCTGGGGCTCCGGATTTGGGAGACGTTGGTGTGTGGGTTCAACCCATGAGAATGGATGAGCTCGTCTAGGTGGGATGTAGAGTGAGATGAGCAGTGGGCCAGAGAGGTTTGGAAAACATGAACAGGCCAAGTTTGGGCAGAAGGGGAAGAGTCTGTGGAGGGACCTGGGAAAGAGTAGCCAGATTGGTGGGTGAGAACGAGGAAAAGTGGAACATGTGTGGTGCCATAGAGGTGGCAAGAGCTTGGGGCCTCTCGGTTTCCAGAGAGTCTGAGCCTCTGGTCAGTTGGCCAAACTGGCACTCGAGGCTGGAACTACTTCTGATGCTAAGCAGCAAAAGCTTCTTGTAACAGTCCTGCAGCAGTGCCAGGCCTGGTGCTACAGCCAACATTCCCTGCTCTTTGCAGACAGGTGAGCTCTGCCCAGCTAGTTCCATGTGCAGTGTCTGCTGTTCAAAGCTCTGCAAAGCACTCGGTTGGTGCCAGTTGACACTGTAGGCGAAGCACCTCACCACATCTACCAGCTGTTCTTTTGAGCTATAGGTACACAGGTGTGTCTGGGAGGCGCTTCTGTTCCTGCTTGTCAATAACACCTTTGGAGTCAAAGTCAGTTGAGCTGCTCACCCCTATTCTTGTAGTTTTCAAAGCCCTGTGTGTTTGGTTAATTGAATGCTTTGGTGAGTGTTAGATCCTTCTGCCATTTTTGACACCTTCAAGACATCTTGCAGCTATTGTACAACAAATCCTCAATTTATTTTGGACCACACTCTGGAATGGTATTTTACGACTGTATTGGGAATATTTTTGTTGGCTATTTTGGAATTTTTGCATTCTTTAAAGGCACCCTGATAGCCCTGAGAAGCAAGGTGAAGGGTCCCTTTCTGAGATTTTTCCCTTTGTTGTGGGAGGGAACATTCATCTTTACTCAGGAAGCAATGACACTTCTGGCAAATGTATGGGATTCTGAATACTTACAGAAAGGGAATCTCTTAACAGACTAAGCTACTTAGAGGGTTATCAGTGAGCATTAGGCAATGTTCTGCATGGAGATGGGAAACTGGAGGAGAGAGAAGTAGGAGGAGAAAGAGGAGAAAATGGGAGGGAGAACAAAGAGAGGAACATTTCATTTCAACAGCCAGGGATCTGCGAACTGGAAACAGTGACCCCGAAGTGCACATCAGGACCGTTGGCTCACAGGAGAGGTGTGGCAGGACCCTTTCTTCTCTTTCCCAGTCACCTCCAACATGATTTGACTCATCTTTCTGGAAATATTTCTAGCTGTACCTCTGAACCCTGGATGTTTCCCAAGCTCATTGAAATGCACAAGTAAAAATTATTCATCTGTTTGGAGATTACACAGAGCTGAAAGTGCTGTCAGAAGTAAACGGATACAGTTACGCAACCGACAGATCCATTATGAGAAAAGGAACACTGTGCCTAGTAACAGGCCAGCAGGCCGAGTGCTGCTGACAGGTAAGGGAAGATGGAGAACCACTGCCAGCACTCCTCGGGGTGGAGAGACAGGTGCCACAGGCAGATGCTGAAGGGCACACTCCATCAAGGCAAGCGACACAGAGCTGGATGCTGGCCACCCAGCTGGTCATGGGGCATCTGCAGAGATGACTCAGGGCATGCAAAGTCCAACACAGTGGATAGAGAGCAGACAGAATGGTGCTAGCTCACTCCAGGACCAGGACTCTGCTGGGTCGCTTAGGGTCAGAGCATATTGGATGGTGAGTCAGAATCTTGGGCCCTCTCTTCCTGTCTCTGCAAGGATCAAAGAAGTGATGAACTGTCTTACTCAACAGTCTCCCTGCTCTGACTTACTTAACAGAATTCTCTTTACAAAACAGGACTTGTAAATCTTTCTCCAAAGCATGAGTAAATGAATCCGTGTGTTTTCCAGGAAAATAACTGCTGAAAGGTGCCTGCGTTGCTGTTACTTAAGAGCAAGACCAGCTTTGCCACAGGGCCCTCAGTGGTGCCCCCTGGGGTATGGAAGGGGGGTTGGCACAAACGTCTCCTATATAAAAGAATCTCTGTGCTAGAAATCCCACCATTGCACTTCATTCCTTTGGGCTAAACATTATTGTCTCTAGTTACCTCTGTTCAAGTACAGTATCTTGGGGAAGAGCTGACATCCGAATGGCTGCAGGGTACTAGTGAGATCTGTTCTAGCCTAGGCAGCATGGCTGTGCTGGACACTTGGAGTGGAGAAAGAGGAAGGCCAAGGAAGAGAAAGCATATGGCAAGGAAGAGAGGGGCACTTTCATGCTGCCTTCTGGAAGTTTTCAGAGAATTAGGAGCCCTAAAATCCAAAAGAAACACCAAAAAGCACTTCATGACACATGGAATAAAAAAGCATAGCCACTTGGTCTTGGAGATACTCTCTTCTTAGCATTTCACACGTCAGAATCTTTGGGTGCATGAATTATGGACTTTCAGAACCGGTGACGATACCATGTTCTGGTTAGAGTGTGGAGTTAGCCAGCCAGTGATGAAACCCCTTGCTTACCATTTATGTACACCTATGATCGTATTTTTTAACCACTCTGATTTCTTATTTATTATTTCTTATTTATAAAGTAGGAATAATGACCCTTATTTCCCAGATTTTCTGTGAGGTTAGAATAAAAGTACTACATCATAAAGGGCTGATCACAGCCTCTGGAAAAATTAGTAGGAGTCTCTCTCTCCACCCCCAAAATGCAAGCTCTTCCATATCATGCAGGCATCTCCTGTACATCTCCCCCAACTCTCCTAATCTTTTACAGAACTACAGTGACAATGACAGGAGACTCCCTACCTCATGAGGCAGATCTCTTCACTTCTGAGCCCATCCAATTGTTGAGAAAATTTTTTTTTCAATCGTATCTGCCTTTCTGCACCTTCTGCCTGTTAGTTGCGGTTTTACCACTTGGATCTTATCAATACACCTTTTAGAATTCTCTTAATTTCTGCCATGATAACCTTAAGATTTCTTTGGAAGACAGTGATGATGTATTCTTGAGGTTTTAACTTTCCAAGACTTTAAGCTCTTTTTCTGTCAAGCCTTAGTCACCTGACAAGGTTTTGAACCTCCAACAATCTCTCCTGTCTCTCCTGGACCATCTAGGGATTTTTCTTTCTAAATCAATTTGCAATTGACACCGTTCATAGATTTGGTATTTGCAATTGTGTATTTAATCCTGAGGGTCTACTATGTTGAGATACCACACCGAGGGCCTGAAAAAGTCAGTGTCCCCTATCTCCTGAATGGCTTTTCCCAGTTCAGCCTTGGAGCAGCAAGTCCAGGGGCTCTGGCTGGACATCTACACCAGTGCTTCTCCTTATGTGGCTAAGGGCTAGTTTTTAAAATCTCTAATCCAATGCAAGCTAACACCTTTATAAAATATAGTAAAGATGAATTACTGGAAAAGCCAATAAAATACAGAGCAAACCTTTTTTCTATTGAATTCACAGACATAAACTTATGTTTCCATGAATGTCATCAAAACAAATGTAGCGTAGGAGAAAAATGAATTACAAAAACTGGACACATTTATTACAGGTTAGCATTTAGGTGATTAATATAAATAATTGCTTTTATACTAATAAATATTTGCCATTCTGTAGTCATACAGTAAATTGTTAGTAAAATATGGAGTCCCCATATTTAATACCTATACATGCAGTCTAAGTGGACACCATGCAAAAATATTTTACTGTGACAGATGAGTGAGCTTCTTGCTTGCTAGTTAATCTAGGTGAAGTTGGATTGATAACAGTATTATTCTCAAGGAGGCTATGTATTTAAATTGTTCCTATGTTTTGTTTAAATATTGGTCAAGAGACAAACCAGAACTGGGTTAGTGGGAATGCAAGCAGTGATTTTTAAAGCAATTTCAGCAGATTAAAGATACTTAATTTTTAGGCTTTTATTCAAAATGAAACTATGATACTGGTTTTGAACATTTCATCTTCACTATCTTGTCAATAGCCATTTGCAACAAAAATGTACGTTATAGATAAATGAAATAATCTGTAATTGATGAAAGCAATACATTCTAGATTGCATACTACTCTCCGATTGACAGACTAGCATTAAGATATCCACATTGTAACGTGGTCTCAGCTGTGCATGACTCCTATGTGGCTCAGGACACATAGGCTCAACAGGGGAATTGGACAAAAATTCGTCCCTCCCCAGTTCAACCAGATGCATCCCTGCTTGGATGTCCCAACAATGGTCTATTGCTGTAAGTGTTTCTAAATGCTCGCTCTCAGTTTCTCTGCGTATCTTGTCACAGATCAGTTGAGCAGCACCAGCTTATCCCACCTGAGCCAGCCACATCCATTGTTCGGTTGTTCTCATCCTTAGAAAATTTGTCCTTACATCTTACCAAAATCTGTGTCCTGTGCTTCTCATCCATCGGTTCTACTTTTGAACCACAACTAAAAAATGCACTTCCTGCTGTATGTGATATCCTGCCAGAAATTTTATAGTGGGTGTCGTGCATCCTTGAAAATTTCTTTTCCCCAGGTAAATCACCTTTCCCTCAACCACTCCTCATATGACATGAAGTCTAGGATATTCACCTAGTCACCCTCTGGTACCTTGGTGGTCAATGATCCTCCAACATATATTGAATATTTACACCCAGTGTTCTAGTAGGTATAATATTTTCCTTGAATTTTATTGAATGACAAGACTTTGACAAATTACATAAATGGATTTAGGTACTAGCAGAAAGATTTCTCCATGTGTCCTCATACCCTGCTGTCCCTCTGTCTGTGTCTGTCTCTGTATGCCTCTGCTTTCTAATGCTTGAAAATGCTTTTGCTCTTTAAAAGGCACAAATTGACCAAAGCAAACTGTGAACTGGAGCACAGTGCTGTCAATAAGAAATTTGCCCAGCTCTTCTTGGTGTGTCTTCCTCTACTAATTCATGTGGGTCTTCATACTATTATTTCATATTCCACACACACTTCTACCTTCAGGCCACTAGATATGCTCTTTCCTCTTCACTCATTCGTCCACACAACAAATACATATTGATACATATATTTGATACTTTTCCAGGCCTCAAGTGTATAATAGTAAGCAACATGGAGGTAGTTCCTGCTTTCGTAGAGTTTTCATTGAAGTAGATAAGATATGAAAACAGATCAGAGGCTGAGGAGGCATTTCCAGGTGAAGAGTGTATTTCTAAGGTGGTTGCATATGGAAGGAAATCATTCCAGAGAGCAAGAGCTCATGGGAGCGTTCTGAAGCATAAATTTCTTTCAGAAAATTGTTCTTCTGGATTCTGCTGCATGACTCGATTTCTAGCTTAGTGCGTGAACGATAGGATGTGAGTTCTGTGAAGGCAGTAGTCATGCCCATCTCCTTTACCCCTGGAACCCCCAGCACACAGAAGAAGGCCTGGCATGTAGTTAGCTCTTAATTCCTGCTTGCTGACAGAATTAATGAGAGTGTAAAATTCAATTGCTAATGCACCTCCGGCTGTACTTTAATTCCAAAGTCATGGAATTCTAACAAAGACCCTGAAAATGGATTGTATTTCTTGAGAATCACTTATATATCCTCCCATATATCACCTCATGCATTTTTATTCTTACATTACCTGTAGAAAACCCAAGGACCAGAAATCATAATAAAACAAGCCCAGGGTCACACAGAGAGTGAAAATCCATCTGGATTTAAGATCCAGCCCTCCTGACATGCAGACTGCCTATTCTTAGAAATAAAACTTGCAGTCAAATTTTTTGCTTTTTATCACAGATACAACTATCATTATTACAGTAGTATGCCCAATAATACTATTTACTTGATTGCTATATATCTGCAAAATATTGTTAATACAGCTTGGACTGCTTTTGACATCAAAGCAAAGCAAAAATCATAGGAAAGTTCTTTTCTTTCTTTTTTTAAAAATATAAGCTATTATTAGGGAAGAACAAAAGAACTGGCAAGCCCTTCCCAACTGAGCATCTGGGAAGGATCTCTGGCGCTTTCTCCCAGGCAGGATTTGGGTTAGTTTGGGCCTGTCACTCAGGGACTGACTGAGCTTCCATGGAGAGACAGCTCATGCCGATGGGCAGAGTTGCACCTATGACATTATTTCCAGTAGCAGCAGAGATGGGTCTTAGCAGGGGTTGGTTCTGCCTTGAAAACAGAGCCTAAGACAAGGTCTTGCAGGTAGTTTATTTAGAAGGTAATCCCAGGAAACAGGAGGAAGACTGGGCAGAGTATGGGAAGAGGATGGAAAAGCCAACACAAAGGTGTTTCATAAAGTGCCCTGCAGAGGGCGGCTGGAAAGCTCGCCCAGCTGCCCGCAAAGACTGGCTGGGAGAGACAGAACCGCGAGTTCCTCTTGCTCTCTGGGTGAGGGTCCCCTGGGGGGAACTCACTGTACGTCCAGCTGCCCAGGTGTGCTTGATTATCTAATGGGCTCCTGGGGGAGGCGGGGCAGACAAGTGTGGGGGCAGAAAGTAACTGAGTTGTGGTAGGAGCTGAGGCAGGGCTGTCAGCTGGTCAATCAGCAGGCCGGGGCAGTCCTCAATAACCGACTCAGTGTGGGCCAGGGAACTAGAGGGCAAAGAGCGCCTCTGATGACAGCACGACTATCCCAGGCAGGCCCCTGTTGCGCCAAGTGAAGCCAGCAGGAAGAGAGTCTTCTCCACATCTTTCACCAAGGAAAATGCTGCTAAATGGGAGAAGAAACAAGCGTTGGCAGGCCCCCCAAAGAGCATCACCCACCCGCCATTCATGAGGAAGACCCAGACTGGAGGCGAAGGCAGAGGCTGCTGGAAACCTTGAAGGACACGAAAAGGCTGGGCCAGACCCCCGTTAGGGCTGGGCTCTATTCCTTAGGGCATTTTTCTTTATATCTGAGGCTTGTCTTTTTGCCAAGGCCCCGGACCAGGTTGTCTGCCTCTCCGTATCCCCTGCACCCTGATCAGCACAGGGGTGGGCATGTAAGTGCCCTCAGAGAAGTCTTGCTACATTAGATATCGGGCAACTTTGCTACCTGCTCCCCTGCCCCTTGGTAGCGGTAAGGGGCACAGTGCATTTGGTAACAATGGTGGTTTGCTCAACTGTGACCATCTTTCTGTCTTGGAAAGACCAGAACTGGGTATGTAGAAAGAGAATCATGGCTCCCACTCTCCATGTTATTACCCTTTGATTTTACATAGGTCCTTGCTCAGAAAAGCTCCTTGTTCTTACACTGGCATCATTCAATGCCCTGTGCCTCTGATTAGACCAGCCCATAGGTACCTCTCTTTTCTTTAGGCTTCTTCTGCGTTTCAAGCCAGCTCCTCACACGTAACAGCAGAATTCATCTCTGACTGCAGCACATGGGTGAATTGTGAATGATTGCTCCGTGGGAGAATGACTGGGCTTCTCATCACTGTAGGAACAGCCGCCCGGGGGTTGGCTGGCCGGCCATCACTGTTTAGACTCTTTGGGAAGGCATGTCCAGGAAGTGTGGCTGACTTGCGGACGAAGACTGCTGTGCACCCTCAGGCTGAGTAATTCATCTCCACTGTCTGAATCACATCACATGAGCCTAATGTTTGTTTTGGAGAAGGTTACAAAATTAATGGATGAAATAAAATGCAGCAGATGCTACCTATTAGAGAAGAATTTCGTGTAGCAGGCCATGAAAATTTTGTTTGCAAAATAAGACCTAATTAGTTTGGCTTATGCTAGAATACAATGAATTAAGATGACAGGGTAGTTAATAATGATAATTTGGGTTTCTTTCCTGGTTTCACTTCTATCTGTGTTATTTGTTGGAATTGCGTCTCCCATTTGAAACCAAGTCTGGAAAATCTTTCCTCAGTATTCACCTGCCTTCTATGTGAGATGATGCTAACAAAGTCCTTTTTTCGTGGGATCCATGGTCTTCCTTTTTTTGGCTGCTGGGAGATCTTGGCTTTGACTCTCTCCCTATTGATCTGATGAGTGTTTTGGAGGAGTCCAGAATACTCTGCTTCCCATCCATCATCCCATCTATCAACAAACATCTATGAGCACCTATTATGTGCCAGGTCCTGTTCCCAGGTTTAGAGAATCAAAGTGAAAGACATGGTACTGCTCTTAAGGAACTTATGGGGGGAGGGAGGCAGAGAATTGTATTCTAAGTGCTACAAACCATCTTTGTACTGAGTATTATCAAGAAAAGAAGTGTGTAAATCTTAGAATAAATTCACTGAATTTTGAAGGGCAAATAGGAGTTGTGGTGAGTGGAAACTCCTGATGTACTTAAGTAGAGAAGGGCATAATCAGATCTTTATTTGAGAAAGATTATTCTGGAAGCACTGTGGAAGATGGATTGGCAGGGGAACTGCCAGGAACTTAGAGGATAATATTGTTTAACCCAGTGAGAGAAGTTTGAGGTCCAAACTAGAGCCGTGGCGAAAGAGAGCAAACCATAGGAATAAGGCAGACCTTAGCAGATTGGGGTGGGCATTAGAGAGAGGGTGGGAAGAGGCTGGATGACACTTTCTGGCTTGATGCCTAGGTGGATGTTGATGTATTTCCCAGAATAGACAGTACAAGAAGAGATGAAAGTGTGGGACATAGAAGAGAGGGGGAAATAACATTTATCCAGCACTTATTGAATCATACGCATGGGTCTAAGCACTTACCCACTTACTCCATATAGTAATACTATGATCCCATTTTACAGATGAGAAAACTGAGGCACAGAGAAGTGGAGTCACTTTCCCAAGGTTATGGAGTTAGCAAGTGGCAGAGTGGTTTGTCTCCTGTGTTGATACCGTTCCACTTTAGCGATGATGGGTTCATTCTGGTCCATGCAACAGCCAAGTGCCTGGGAGGCAGTTGCATGTCAGTCTCCTCCTCAAAATGATAAACAAAGGCATCTTTCAGTAGGGCCATTTGGGGCAATTAAAATGTGAAGGTGATAAAGGGTCCCTTCAAAGATCACAGCCACACATTTTGGCTCCTTGATTTCTATACCTTGATTTGTAAAGTGCCTCCTCTCTTATGGGTCTGATGCCTCCTGCTTCACTTCCGTCCAGCTGGACTCATATTCACTGACTGCGTGCTTGGTGTTCTGCTGTGTGCTGTATCATGATAAATGGGACAGACATGATCTTTTTATCCTAGAATTTATAGTGTGCACTTCAATCAAGAACTGGGTTCGGAAGGGAAGTGATATTGGCCGTTGCTCCCTGGGTGAGCACATCAGTCACCATGTCTCTCTCATTAAGCTTTAGCTTTCACTCTGAGATAAGGGACTTCAGTTCCTGAGGGTAGGGTTACAGTGGGAAGAGGGATTAGGAAAGACTGTGGGTGAGGTGACAGGCAGAGGGGCTTTCCAAAGACCTCTAAAATTTCACTGAGCTCCTGGCAGCCAGTTCCTCCAACAGGTGACACAACCCTGTCCCCCAGGGACTTCCAGTGAGCTTCCCTGCCTGGTTTCGCCTTTCTCCCAGTGCTCACTGCTGCTGGTAGCTGTTGAAATGTGCTCCATGGCTGTTCCCAACTTTCTCTTCCTTGGTTCAGTCCCAAATCTCCGACCAAACATCTGGTCTCACCAGGCTAGACCTGTAGTGTTGAAAGTCAGAGGAAAGAAAATAGGCCAGAAATCATGAAATGCTTCCTGACAGCAGGAGTCTCCAGGGGGAATGCAAATCTTCACAGGGGACTTCTGGCCAGAGGGTAGATCAAATGCTGTAAGGAGGATTGGACAGAACCATCCAACTGTCAGGGGGATGAATAAGGTGATCTCCTGGATGCTTTCCATCTCTTACTTCTAAGATTTCCTGACCTATCTGGCCCTTTGGAGTTTGTTAAAGATGAGCAGCTGCTTCCGAGTAGGATAGATAGCTTATTTCAATCTTGGTTGGCTGTACTGAAGGCCTGTGTTTTCTCAGAGAGGGGGCTGGGGTCTGTCCTCTGGTCTCCATGTGTGGTTGAGGGGAAATCTCTGAAACTGTATCCCACAGAACTCAGAACTCCTCCTCATTTCCCCTGAAGCTTCTCCTTTTTAGGCTGTGCAGAAGGTCTTTACTTGCGCCTCCTCCCAAGTTGCGTGGGTGAATTTCTTTTCTCATCCAGGTTGGTGTGGTCTGAGGCTGCCTTTTGATCTTTCTACTTAAGTCACAGTCTTTCCATGATAAAATTTCATTACCCCTTGCTCTGTTCTCCCAAACAAGCCCATGTTTTAGGACGTGGCATGCTAACCTTTCAACCAACAAGAGCATCAGTGCCGTTACACGATCCCTCCGGGTTACGGTTTCTAATTTAGCATAGTTCCTCTGTGGGGACCATCCAAGAGAAATAGTTCTCGCGTGAAATTATTTTTGGAGACTCTCCAGATCAACAAGTCCCTTCTCTACCCTCAAGGGGTTGGAGGGCTGTGGATTTGCCAAAGTTAATAATATTCATCCGTCCATCACATTAGAAATCCGTTGTGTAGGAGAACACAGAGGGTTGTTTGCTCCAGGCCTGGTCCTGAGTGGCGTTGGTTTCTTCTCGGCTGTGTCAGTCCTATGAGGGGCTTTGCAGTGCACCACTGAATGCCAGGTCACCCCTTTCCTACGGCTTTAAATCAGAGGGTGCCCTGCAATCATAAATGGCCACGTGGCCGTTGCTCCTCACTGCCTCTAGCCTCAGGCTCTTCTGGCTGGAGATCTAATGCCTAAGTCCTTCCAGGGTTGTGCAGCACTGATGCTCTTGTTGGTTGAAAGGTTTTTAATGGAAGACAATCTCTGTAGCCTTAGAGGATGATTAATAGGAGATCCATCCTATAGTAGCTGCTTGGGATCATTGCTTTTTGCTAACTCATGACCCAATAACTGAAAGTGAAGCCACTATCCCAGGAGGAAGCGGGAGTAACAAGAATTTTTGAGCATATGCAAGTCCTTGTGTGTAACCAGTGTCATCTTAGTTAACTCCCCTAATAACTGTACAAGGTAGAGATAATTTTTATTCATGTTTTACAAATGAGGAAACCGAGGCACAGATGGGCAAAATAACTTGTTCAAGAGCACATAGCTGGTATGTGGTGAAGCCATGATTTGAAACACTACCTTCTGTTTTTCCAAATAGAGTGAGTGTTCAGGTGTTCATTCAAGTCTGGGCTTTATTAGCACTTTCAGCCCCTCACACAGTGTCACATAGTAGGGATTTAGAAAATGCTGGACTGAATAAAGACTGAACAGAGATGCCAAATTTGAGATCCCCTTTCAACACGTGTATACTAGTTTATTAAATGTGAGGTCATCTTGGTTCAAAACAGGGCAGTGTGTTCTTAGATAATTACTTTGGAGTTGACCTTCGTGTAGTTACAGAAAAGGAAGTTTTGGAATTATGAAGCCTTCATAATAGTAGCTTTCTTTTGGTTGTGAAGTAAGCATGTTTGCAATGATCTTCTAAAAATTAAGATGGGGCAGGATGGGCTCTGTTTGGGGTCAGTCAGACCTGGATGGGTCCCAGGGCCACCACTTTCTGGTCACATGCTGCCTTTAGGCTACACGGTTCTCATTTCTAGGATGAGCAGTTGGGGTAAATGATCCTTCTTGGGTGTTGTGACTCCACCTGTCTACAGACCTTGGACTCTAGGTCTTAATGGAAGATATATGAGTCAGTAATCATTTCAGCAATTGATCATTTAATGAGCACCTGTAAGGCATTTTCTAGGGGCACTGAGGACTTGCAGAAAGCTTAGAAGGAGTCCCTGACTCACCTATAGGGATGGAATAGATGGGTGAACCCAATCAACCACTGTGTTACGAGGAAAATGCGGTGGAAGTGACTGAGGCAGTGGGCACTGACAAAACTCAGACAGAAACCTGTGGCTCAGCAAGCAGGGTCAGAAAAGTAGCATCTGAGCTGCTCTTTGGAGAAAAACAGAGACCCCAGTAAATGGACAGGAGCGTGGGACGCATTGCAGTTTGGGAACATGGCGTGACCAGAGACATGGAGGAAGAGGATAGGATGGAGGGCTGATTTGGGAGGAGGGAGAAAATCACATATTTCTTGAACAAAGGCTGCTTCACTATCTGACATTCCCAGTCCGAGCAATGCTGGCTGGGTGGGGAGCAGGCCGCTCTGGATTTGATTTTTGGCTTTAACACTAGTGAGGTGGTGAAACAAAACCTCTTTGGATGATCTGTTTTCTCCTCTGTAAAACAAGAATGTTGGATTAAATCAGTGCTTCTCATATATTTTCAGTCTGCAGTAGGGTTCGTCAGAGAACCAACTGCCTATACAGGTTGATTAGGAGGAATCAACTCATGTGATTAGGGAGGCTGAGAAACCCCATAATCTGCCATCTGCAAGCTAGAGACCCAAGCAAGCCAGTGGTGTAATGTGCGTCGCAGTCCAAAAGCCTGAGAACAAGGGGAGCATCAACCAGGCCCAGGGCAGGAAAAGATCTATGATGTTCTAGCTCAGGAATCAGGTGGGAAAGGAATAAATTCTCCCTGCCTCCTATGTTTGTTCTATTCAGATCCTCAAAAGACTGGATGGGGCCCACCCCCATTGGAAAGGGCATTCTACTCTATTGCTTGCAGTGATTCAAATGTTAATCTAACCCAGCAACATCCTTAGTTACACCCAGAAATAAGGTGTAAATGTGATTACCCCACAACACAAGCAAATTGACTCATAAAATTGACCACCGCAGTATGGAACAGTCAGGAAATGAAAATATGTGTACAGGATAACTCAGGCAAGATTTAGAGGCATCTGTTAGGGCTTGGAGAAAACATTTATCACATTATCTTTAGAAAAATATGGCAACAGTATTAATATATGAATCAGTAGGGAAAATATAACACATACATTTTATTATTTTTAACTTCTTCGAACATAACTTTGAAAAATATATTTTATGCTTTAAATGGCAGCACACAGGTCCTCATCAATACTTTTTAATGACAATCCCTTCAGAATCTTGACAGTCACCATTTAAGAAAATGATGTTCCTACAATTCTCAAAGAACTAATGCTCGTTCAGCATTATAGCAAATGGCAGAAGAATTTGCAACTTCTTGTCTTCCAGTGGACAGAAACCCTTTCTTTCCCTTAACTGAAATACAGGAGTTCAGTCTTTTAAAGATTAAATTACACATCAAGGTTATGATCCACTCTTGAAATCTAATGCATTTCCCTTTCCTTTTTTCAATGCTAGGTGCAATGTTGAAATTTCTTATGATGATGTAATTGGATTTGAAATCCAATTGAACTTTTCATATAAATTATTTCAAAATGATTTTCACAAATGTTGCTCTACTCATTGTGATTCTTAGTCTTTCATATTCAAACTAAACATTAATTAAACATTATTAGTGAGCCATTTTTCATTGCTCTTCCAAAGCTGAATTTTTCCTTTGAACCCATAAAGTTTGTAAGTGCACATTAGTGAATTTTCAAGGGGAACTTGCAATTTTAGATTAAGTGCATTCAAGCGTCAGTTCATTAGGCAATTTCCTGAAGCTAATAATTATCATTATGCAAATCTGAAAAGTAGAACTTGCTCCTCTCCTCCATCCCCACCCCCAAAATTTTTTCAGGTCTTCCTTCGTTAACTCATAAACTTTGAAAAATCCTTTCTTTAGACAACCAAGATAATTTGATGTCAAACAACATAGTTATATTCTGATCCAATGTCTTCAGTAGAAACTGTGGTACATGAGTTTTATTCGATTGTCATCCTGGTAACATTATTTAATGTGAAATTCACATGTTTCTCTAGGAGACCTCTCCATGAATAAAGCATTCTCTGATTCCCATGAGCCCGAGGAAGATGGAAATCCTGTTGTTCTATTGTCCTCTCTCTGCTGCAGCACCACTTCAGGTCACAAACTGAGACTACCTTTCTTTAGGTATCATACTGGTTTAGTTACAGACTTACAGAGTGTTGCCTTTATCACTTCAAATATTTATTTTAACTTAAATAGTTTACTTTGGTACATGTTTGCAGAAAAAATGACATTTTCCAACTATTTCTTCTTTAGTGATATTAGCAAGTGCAATTTAACTGAGAGTAATTATTAGTATCTGTAGATCCATGAACCTCGAGTGAGAACATTTTAAAATTTAATGATCTTCTAGAGTTTCAATCCTGATTTTGAACTTATGTATGCATGAACATGTTCAAGTCTTTTTCTTCATAAGAGGGGTGTTTTGGAATGATATCTGTCATAATTTTTTGTTGATGTCATTGCTTTATTTAATACATTTTCTGAGCAAATAGAACAGTTAGGCTGAAGAAGAGATGAATTTGTGGGATAGACAAATCTAATTTGCAATATTTCTTATATTGGCAAATTGCTGCCATATTTAGACTACTCTGCTTATCATGTATGAATCTTCTAATTTTTCTGGCTTAAATCAAAGAGTGGCCTTTTATGGTGAGAAAATAGGTATCTGTAAAAATTGAATAAATCTATAGATGAAGTATTTAAGGGGACTATCGAATTTTATAGTTTTAGAAAACTGCATTATTAAATTAAACTGCACAAAACACTGAAACACTGAAAAGTAAGCATATGGTAGCAAAATGAAAATACTCAAATATTAATTTTATTAAACAACCAGAATTCCAAAATGATTTCAAAATATGTAGTAGTACTCACACTCATATGTAAGAAAAATCTTGAAAAATGATATCCAGAAGGTATAATGTATAAATATATATAGTAAATGAATGAACTGGTTTAATGAAATTATGTTCAATATTATTTGATTTTAGAAGTATTATTTTTAAAATCTTAAAACATATAACAATTTATTATGAAATCCCACCAGGAATTAGACTTTGGTAATTTCCATCCGTCTAGCTATCTTTATCTATCTATCTATCTATCTATCTATCTATCTATCTATCTATCTATCTATCTATCTATCTCTATCTATCTATCTATCTATCTATCTATCTATCTATCTATCTATCTATCTATTGTTTTCTATTTAGGAATTCTTCATATCAGATCATCATTAGCCTCATCACCAATGTATTCTATGTTCAGTAGACAAAATTATGACACGTGAGAGCAAATTAACTGGACAGGAAACTAATATTTTTACACATGTACATAAAACAGTTTCACTGATGATAGACAAGTTGTGACTGAAACACTGTTTTGGTTTAACTGGGATCATTCTGTGGGAAGGTCAGAGAGAGGTGCTATTACAATGGATTCATAGAGTGAGGTTTTTTGTTTTTTTTCTTATTTTTACACTTTGATTCCAGAAGTGCTGGACTCACTTTTCAGAAGTTAAATGTATGCTCCCACAAGTGAAAGATATCCTGATCTATCCTCAGACTTGTTTTCTCACATCATATAGAAACTATACTTCAAATAGCACACAAGACCACCCCAAAGCAGATCTTGGGGTTCACCTAGTCTCCTACTGGCTGGATAGGTGGTTTAGCCTAGAGGACAACGGGTTTCTTGAAAATTACATTTGAAAAATAGAAAAAAACAGACAAGTAATTGTCTTGGTCTTTTCTGTTTAAAGAGTGTTTGCACATACTTTATCTCATTGCTCCTAAGGGCATATCATGAAGTCTCACATCTTGCAGATGAAGAAACTGAGTCTGATGGGTCAAGAGACCCATACTAAGTCACCCTTCTATTGAGGAGAAGAGCTTCAATGCAGACTTTTTGAATTCTACCTTAGGAATAGGTGACACGGGACTTGGCTGGGGAATACTGCTAGTGATTCCTCATAAGGATCGGGAACAGCTAAGCTTTCCAGGAAACGCAGTGTGTCAGTGTGGGAAGGACCTGGGTGGGGGGCAGGAACCCAATCCCCTTGGAGTTGTAAGTTATATGACTAGTGGGTGCTAGATCCAGGATGAGAATCCAGGCCTCCGGATGCCTAGTCTAGGATGGTTTCCCCTACATCTTGCTGTTGACTTTAAATGCTACCTTGTTCTTTATGGAGATGTGCTGCTGATTACCCATTCTCATTTTGTTCTCGTCTATGCTGGGTTAGTTAGAATTTCCCCTGGGACAAAGCACATTCCCTAACTCCCCCCTGACCTTCTGAAAGAGCACATCACTTGGGGCTGTTCTTTTCTCCCCCATCCTGCTGAGCTGAGAATTCTTCAGGGGCAGCAGATTGTCAGTGCCATTTTAAAATGATAAAACTTGAAGAGTTTGAACCATGGTGAGGACCTTGAAAATGCATGATCACCTGTTGCTAATGGCAGTTTTCCAGAGGCAAATGGCAGAGAGTGAGATTGAGATTGTATCATGAATTCTATCTAACCAGGGCCGCTGGCCTTCCAGGCCGAGGATTGTGAGTGCCCTGCTCATTCTGGGTCATTTCATGCTTCCTGATAATAACCAGCTGATGGCTGACCATGTATCTAAAGAGAATGATTCAAGATTTCTTAACAAATCCTTTGGGCTCAACTTCTGACATGCATATCTGCCATAGCCGATTATTTGAGCAAATGTTGGTTACATGTCTTCTTCCACCTCAGTCAGGCATTCAAAAAGTGCATTTTTGAATCCATATGGCACTGGCATTTTTCATTCCTGCATTACATATGAACACTGCATTTCACGGACAGAGAGAAGACCAGAAGAGTCAGGGTGATGGATTCACACTGAGACAGACGTCCGTTTGGAAGACTCATCTCTCATTCCCCCAAGCACCTCATCAAGACTAAATAAGAAAACATTTGGCTTCCACTTTTATATCTTGAACTCCTAAAACTCTCCTGAACTATGCAGTCATGTTTTCTTGATAACGCTGGGCCAAGTGTGTGGATCCTGCGCCTCTGCTTTACCATCAAGTTCAACACTTGTCAGGTTTCCCCTTGCCTTTGTGTGGTTTTGACAGAGTTTCAGAAAGCTTGTAAAGGCCCAGTCATAAATAAAACTAGATTGCACACAGGGGCTTGGAAAATGCAACATTTATAAAGCCCCAGACGCAAAGCAGAGGGAATTCAGAGTGAAATATTTAATTACTTCATCATTGAAACCTAATTACCAATTGGGGAATGTTTTCATTTGTGGAACATAGATTGATTAGCAGGATCACCAAAGTTCTAGTTTCCTCACTACTGATTACATCTCTCATAGAAGAAAAATGGGTTAGTTTTAACAAGCTCAGTCAAACTAGAGGCAAGCAGGGTTACCCAAGAGTGATTGCAAGGATTAGTGTTATTCAATAGGCAAAGGGGTATTGAGTTCAGATTTTTTTTCCTGATAGACTATTAGAGATAAATTTTACATTTGGGATTTAGTGTTCTGTAATAGGGAAGGCTGTAGTTTTCATTCAGGAAGTTAATTTGTTTGTTTCACAAAATGTTTCAATCAATGTTGTACATGTTCAGTGACCTGGAGCTCTGAGGCTAAGTTTTGTCCCAGATCCTGGACACAGATATATTGTTTAAAGACCAGGTTTGGAAGATTAGGACCTTTGTAGCAACATGTTAACACAGAAATATAAGAGCTGTGGCTCCTGGTGGAGTCCTGTGATTGGAGTCAGACTCTGCCGGGCAGAACTTGGTGGAAGGACATTTTTTGAAGGGCAGAGGGGTGCTGTTGGGCTTCCATGTTCCGGGCTTGCTTCTCCTTCTCTAGCTTTCTCCACATCACACAGACGTCCACTCACAGTCTTCTCTCTGCCTTTATCAACTCTGCTCTCCAGAAGGAATCTGCTGTTAGTCACTTGCCCGCAAGAATGGATGTGAGTCACTGTGTGTCCTGCTCTCTCCTTAAGATAGAAAATAATTTCAGGACCCCAGCACCAGGTGGGCTGAGGTAAAGCTGTGTGGGCAGACCTGGTCCTCCGTGGGTGTGGAGGTTCTTGCTGTGGGAACAGTGAGAGGTACCCAGCATGGGAGGAAGAATGCTGGGCAAGGGGCCGGAGACCTGGCTTCCTGTTCTCAGTCTGCCACATACCACGCGCCCTCGGGGCTGCTGGTTGTCCTCTGCGTTCTTCTCTCAGAGATGAGGATCAAGTGAGATAGGTCTTGTGGACGGACTTTGAAAGCAAGTCTTGTTGGGATTTGAATGATTATTTCAACTGCATTGTCAGCTAAGATCGATGATTCGTTTGGATGCTGCAGGTGGTGACTTCAAATAAGGCTTATCCTGTCCTATCCAATTTCACTCCGTTCTGAAACTGGCATTCCTATTTTGAGGTAGAGACAAAGTTATAAACTCAAGCCTGTAAGCCAGAATGGCCTTGCCCCTGGTGAGCATCTTTTTCTCGGGGTTGAGGCTGTGCCAAGGCTTCCCAAAGCAGCCAGAGGCTTCTGATCGGGGCACTTGGTCTGGAGGCATGGCAGGAAGGATTTCAAAACCACTGCCTCTTACCCATCTTGCCTGGGGTGTAGCTGGCTGCCCACCTGGCTTGCTGGAATTCCCGGGCTGGTTGCGGAGGACCCTAGGTAAGACCATGACCTCCTCTACCTTGAGAGGAATGGACTGTGTATAATGTATGTGTGAATCAAACCACTGTTGTCTTGAGGAAGGAATTTGAACTTGAGGGTTTCACACATTACTTAGATTATGACTTTTTAGGACTGACTTAAAACTTGCTGGGAATCTGGCTAAGGGCTCTGGAGGGACGGCTGTGGAGGAACAGACAGGGCAAGCACGGCATCATTCCCTGAATGTTGCCCTATGACTATGGCCCCTCCAACAAGGTGAAGATGTCTGCGTGTCCTTCTGGCTGATGCTACCATAAAACCATTTAAAGGTTTTAAACCACAAGATGAAGGATAAGAAATAGAAATTTTAGAAATTAAAGGTTATAAGAATCAAGTGAATAGAAGGCAGACTTTAAATTTAGCATGATGTAATATGAGAATACATAAAAATAGCATTATAAAAAGAGAAGAAGTGATAGAAGAGGTTTAGATAAGGATAATAACTTAAAAGTTAGTATATGCTTGCAAAAAAAGAAATAAGCAAATATTACAAGATTGGGAGAAATAAAAACATAAAAAGTGAAAATGAAGAGCTGAAAAGCCAAAAATAAAAAAAAAGAGAGAATGGAAAAATCAAAAAGGAAAAGTTTAGATAGAACTTAAAGCACATAAAGAACCCTCAAAAGCCAAATAGTAATCTACTGGTTGGAAATAAAGTGACCTAGAAACAAGTGAAAAAGTGGCAGAATAGAAACTTTTAAAAAAAATGTCAAATGCTGAAAGTGGAAAGCAAAGTGACAAACTCGCCTAAATTTCTAAAACTCGAATCCAGAGGCAATCAGAGACATTCCTTTTTAACGGTAAAGGGCTCACATAATCCGGCAGAGTCCTGAGCATTTATTTCTGGTTATGTGTAGCACCTTACAAATGGGGTTCATAAATAAGATTCCTCTGGGATCTTTGGTGTAAGGGAACATTGACCCCTCCCCAGTTTTGATATAGAAATTTCAAATTTTTATAGGTTTCTGTAAAAACACAACATCAGTATGAGTTTCATAGAAGATTGCCCCTGTGACCCTGCTGTATAGAAATTTGGGGGCCCACCTGGAGGTGGGGGGTGCGAAGGTACATTGTGCTTAGCCCTCAGCTCCAGAAATGCTAGGACATCTTAATAACATTGTTAATTCTCAAGGACTTATTATTTGCCTGGCAGTGGAGCTAGACAACTTACAGAGAATGATCTTTTTGATAATGATTGGTTCTATTTAATATTCCAGTCTTACAGGTAAGGCAGCTGGGCTAGCTGTTACATCTGAGGTCCTCAGCTTGTAGGTGTTAGGGCTGGCCCTGCATCCAGGCCCTTGAGCTCCAGAGACTGTTCTTAGCACTGCCCTCTGGCCTTCTGTCTGCACTGCCTCAGGGCCTAGCCTGTGACCCCCTTTCCCAGAGATGAAACCACTTTCTTTGAAAATAGCCGATTATGCTGCGATTTCTCTTGAATCGCTGGCTGAGGGGATGGTGACGTGTGTCAGAGGCTGTGATGACATACCAGCAGGGGATGGCGTGCTGATAAGCTGCCTGAATGCCCACTGCACTTGCTGGCTGGGGAGGGCGGGGTATGGACTATAAGTTCCAGGAGGGCAGGGGCACATTTTCCTTGAATTCTCTCTGAATCACCTTGAACTTGGCACCTCACAGAGCCAGGTTTTCAGTAAATGAAAAGGTGATTTGCTTTTGCATTTTCTAATTAGTTCAAGGGACAAACCCAAGATGTTTTTGGTGATGTAAAGATGGTGTCAGTCACATTTCCTCTTTTCCTTCCTTATTAAACTGTTCCTTGGAGATGTCTGTGTTGGGATTTTTGCATCCCACAGGGGGAATGTGGGCTGGGCCCTTCACAGGGGTCACATTCACACAGCAATGGGGCACAGGGCACCCACTCTGGTGCGTGGAGTGGGGGGCTTCCTGAATGACATCTTCCTCCCTTCTGGGCTTCTCACTATGAGAATCAGTCCTTTGGTTAAGTTCTTGTTTTTAGGAAACTGCTAGTAATAAGCGAACATGTGAAGGAAGGAAACACATTAACTTACTGGAAGCCTCTGACATGTGACTACTGGGTGGTTTGTGACCCAGATAACAGGGCCTGGATTGCTGGGAAATACAGTGGGAGAGTGCAGTGGATAAGGGGGTGGAGAGGCCCCGAAGTGGGGGTGGGGATGAGTGTACCATTGCCTGTCAGCCACGTGGGCTGGTGTAGGCAATGCCAGCCCCCCATGGCGCTGTGGCCTGATTACCTTAGGATTCCTCAGCTCTGGTCAGGGCCTGGTATTGGAAAGGTGCTCAGTCACTTAGGTGGCATTCTGCTTATAGAATGAATGAAAAAGGAAACAGGCAGTCTTGTCCTAGACTCTGTCCTTATACAGAGTGGCCATGACAGAATCACCAGGAGGGACTGAGTCACAAATGAGAGAGCAGAGTGGGAGAGCAGAGTCCGGGCTGAGTACGCAGCCTGTGCCAGACCGGGTGGAGGATGTGGACAGGAATCGGGTCCACCCCACCCTTAGGGACCTTCCTGGGCAGCTGAGGAGACATGTGCCATGGTAAACAAGGTGCATGGTTTAAAAATATGTGTGTTTTTGCATCACCAGTAATGGGACAAACAGATATCATATGCTTCCTGATACGATGCTCCGAGAAGGACACGTCATCACTTCTGTGGTATGCCAGCCCAAAGTGCACAACCTGAATCTAATCAGTGGAAACATCAGAAGAGCCCAAACTCGGTTGTCTTAAAAAATGTTAGGGTCATGCAACATGTGATCCTGGATGGGATCCAGAAGGTGAAAAAAACCCAGCCACAAACCTGTTGTGATAGAGGGTATTGCTGAGATCATTAGCCACATGGGAACATGATCTGTACATTAGATCTGTACATAGATAATAATACGCCAGCAATGTTAAGTTCCGATCTTAGTAATTATACTGTGATTGTATAAGAGAATGTCTTTGTTCATAGGAATGTACAGAGAGAAGCCTCATGTCTGTAGCTTACTCTCAAAGGGTTCGGAAAAATGTCAGTGTGTGTGTGGAGAGAGAGGGAGAAAGAGAGATGACAGAGCAACGGAAGTGTTAACATGTGGGGGATCTAGGTGAGAAGTAACAGGAATTCTTCATGCTGTATTTGCAACTCTTATCTAAGCCAGAAATTGTTTCGAAATAGATTTTTAAAATGCTTGTGTACGCATGTATATTCCTGCATATTTGAGAAGCTGTATTGCATAGTGGTTAAGGACACAGGCTCTGGGGCCAGACTCCTTGGGTCCAATTCCTGGCTGTACCAAATGTGAACTTTTGGTATTTTTTACATGACAATCTGAGCCTGAATGATATGGGATGATGGTGGTGCCTACGCTGGTTGGTCGTGGGCATTATGTGAGTTAAACCTGTGACAAGCTGAGAACAACGCAAGTACGTGGCAAGTGTGTGATGAATGTCAGCTCTTATTTTACAATATAGAGCCGTGTATAATTCCTAGTAATGACTTAGTTATAGGGCACATAGTATGTACACATTTGTTGACCTATTGACTATGGGAACATAGGACTTTAGAGTTTCTCAATAACATACATATTTAATTATTATTACAATCCTATCAAGTAGAATAGCAAGAAATATTGGTCCCATTGTAGAGATCAGTAAACTGAGGCCAAGGAAAGGCAAGAAGCTTATCTCAGTTCCCCTTAGCTGCTGATTGGCACCACCTTGGTCTGATGCCAGGTGTCCTGACGACTGATCCCAGGAAGATTCCTTATAGTCTGTGAGTGAGGGATTTCCCAGGATAAAGTGCACTCGGGGGGCCTTGCACTAGTTGCTGTCTTCTGAGAGTCCTGGGGATACAATGTGGGGGGATCTTTGAGTGTCACCTGCTCTGCCCTGTCACAGCACATGACTGTGGTACCTGGGCATTCTAGGGGCTGTAGAGTCTGCTTGGAAGGAGCCTTAAAATCCCCTGGAATTCAGTCATTATCTCTTTCTGAAGAAACAAAAAACAGAAACTGAACAAAGAAAAGCAACAGGAATTTTCTGAGAAACAGCCCTCATCTGCACTTCCGAGAATTTAGAGGCCAGATTCCTGCCTCTGTGGGTCCTTATGATCTTCAGTGGGGCCTCGTCCCGACAGATGTTGTTACTATAAACCAATCTCTGGCAGCCTTGGGTGGAAAGGGAAGCGCCTCTCAATTTGTTGGGATAATAACTTCCTTGCACTCTTACACTGTTTTGTAATTTGCACAGCTTTGTATTAGATATTTCTATCAATTCTCTCAACAAGTGTTTGGGGTGGGTGGGCTTGAGCTGCAGTTTCTAGTCAGTAGATGATAAAACCAGGGGCTTATAGAGGCGAAACAAACAATCCACAAGCCAGGACCCCTGTGCCCTGATCTGATGTATCTTACTTACACTGGCTCTCTAATCCTTACCTTCCTACTTTGGAGGTTATTTTATTTTATTTTTTATTTTTTTTACATTGCTACTTATTAATTATCCACATGTTTACTTACCACCACTTATTCATTCCAGCCTGCCTCATCCCACCATCCTTTGAGGCACTTCTGTGTTCTCTCACTAGCTGTAAGTCTGGAAATGCTCAGGGGGTATGGAATCCCTCAACTAGTTGCTTGAAAAGAAGGAAAATTCTGAGAATAAATGTGCTGCCAATATGATCACAAAATGCATGGTAAAGCCCAGCAGAAATGGTCCTCAACATTAACTCTGATTTAAAGTTTTTGGAGAAATGTCTTCTCCATATACACATCTGATTAAGAGCTGAAAATGTATTCATTCATTCAATGATGGTGAACATCAGCTATGGGCCAGGTGCTGAGATTTCCTTTCTTCTCTCCTCACTAAGGTGAGAGGCTGCACATTTCAAGCCAAGTAGCCTGGAGATTAAAGACTGAATTCTCAGCTTCTCTTCACCATGACCTTTTAAGGTCTGTGAACTGCAATAGAGCTAATATATTACTTGTACTTCATACCTTATTATGACAAAAATTAAAACGTATTTGAAAGTCTTTTGTGGATTGCAGAGTGTTCCTTGAATGTAAGATGGTATCATGGAAATGATAATGCCAAAGATACTAGAAGTTGCTTCTGGAAAGTTGCTACTTCTGTCACACTTCCTAAGTTCCACAGAGATCAGAAGATTTAAGTTCAATGAGTATGTGTAAATACGTGAGTGAATGAACTGAAAGGAATTGTAAATTACCCTTTTAGAGAATTTCTGTTGAATCAATGTTTTTCCCAAAACCTTTTCCTTAGCAGGGACTCAGATGACATGTCTTCATGTTTTTACAGCTAACATACAAAAAGCCTTCCACTCCTACTCATCCTTTAAAACTTAGCTCAGCTGTCACCTCCTCCAGGAAGCCTTCTCAGACACACAACCCTCTTCAGCCAAGCTGGATAAAATGGCCCTTCTCTGCTGCTCTAACACACGGGTTTATTTCTACTGCATCCTGAATAGCCCATGCAATTCCTGGCGTGTTATTTTTGCCTTCAGAAATTCGTTCTGAATGAATGGCCAAACATTTACCAGTTCAAGCAAGGTTTGGCTTGTAAACACAAGGGGGATTGAGGTCAGGGAAATGTGGTTCACTTTATGGCAAAAGTGCCTCACGATTTTTTTTTCAACCTCTTATGTGATTATCCCCACAAAACGCCCATGGGCTAGAAAGGACTATAATGACCTTGGTCATTGTGAGCAGCTTAATATCTCCTTTACATCAAGCTTGGCCTGTTTTCACTATGAAAGAGATGACTGACTTCAGGGTAAGGCAGGAAGAATCAGAAGATGGCCTCTTCCTCGGAAAGTCTTCAAAAATCCTGCCTGGCCTTTAGGGGTTCCCACTAGTGTAAGGAACACAAGGGATCAGTATGATATGGGCTGACTTGTACATTTTTTAGAAGATTGAATGTGATATAGTACTGGAACTGAGCATGGGAGATTGAGGCCCTGGGTATTATGCTTTCCCTTGCTACAGGGGATGGAAAGAATATTGTTTCTCCTTAAAATGATTTATTTAAATGGGTAAGCTAGAATTCTACTTAAAACTGAGTGTCTGAATGCACCTGTTGAAGTCAGCTTCTTGTTCTCCCAGGTATTTAAGCATTGAATTTTCCCCATTAGGGAAGTGATTGACACTGTGGTCCTTACAATAACACATGATTATAACTCTGCAAATGGCAATTACATTCAATGGAAACCAGATGTTGCATGGAATTTGACTCTCTTGGTTTCTTGGTGAAGTAGATGAATTTGTAAAGTAGAAAACCACAGTCATTACTCAGATGGACTATACATGAAT
This sequence comes from Manis javanica, assembly GCF_040802235.1. Lineage (NCBI taxonomy): Eukaryota > Metazoa > Chordata > Mammalia > Pholidota > Manidae > Manis > Manis javanica. Next base: position 228,159,074 of record NC_133156.1, read on the forward strand.
TAATGACATAATATCTAAATCATATATGGTTAAAAATAATGATTAACTTAAGCTATCAAGATAAGCTAATGAAAAACAGACTCTTAAAAAATTAAAGCTATGTTTTCTTCAATATATATTTTATCAGTATGCTAATAACAAAACCAGACTTGTTTTCTTCTTCTCTTCAGCCTCCAAGTAAAAAGAAAATATTTAAAAAGAAGCTCTTCTCAATGGTTAGCATTAAAGAGAAAGTGGACAGTTATGACAGTTTTTCTTGGCTGGTGAATTTTTAGAGTGTCTGAAGTCAATCTTTAAAAAATATATTGTTGCTAAGGACAGTTTGCAATGTTTTATGCTGAATTGCACAAAGACAGGATATTTTTAAGGACACATTTGGCATGCAACGTATCATCTTTGTATGCCTTTGCAAAGCATAACCATTCAAACATAACTTCTTTTCCTGTCCTCATCTCTCTCCAGAGCTTGTGTGTGTACATGCACGTGCATGTGCACACACACACACACACACACACTTACACACCAATGATGCCTTAGGCCAGGAGGGCAAATCAACATTATATTTAAACCTGCACTGTCCCTTGAAAATCTCAGGCTTCAGTTAGCAACCTCCTAACTGGTTAAGTTTGCAAACCTTGGCCCATCATTTCCACTGTCATGGATGCTCAATGACATCATCACTGTAAAATTAGGAACTCTCTTTCTTTTCCTGCAGATGTGAAAGTTTGACATTGCATTCCCTGGTCCCGTGCCACATTTCATCAGCGTTTTTCCTTTGCTTTCTCCAAAGCCCGTGGCCGCATGTGGCGTGTAGATTGCCAGTGCTGTTTGGGATCTCATATCAAATGCTGCTACCTAATCCCAGGCGGCCTTCCACAAGCCCACACCTGCAGTTCATTGAATCCTCCTGGAGTACAAAGGGCTGATTTACAGCACGAAGGATCCAGGCACTGGTTGCAGCTGGGGCTCCAGCAGGAAAAGGAAGTTGTTCATCATCTTGTGTGCATTTCATTAACAATAGTGTACCCGATATGTAGCTTATAGAATAATTTCAAATCACTGACAGAGAGCATTATGGCATTTGGCACTACTAGGAAAAATACTTCGGGATGGGCAAATTACACCTGAGCGTGAGGTTTCTATGCGACCCTCTGGAACCGTGCACACTGATTTATACCAGGTGGGTTGACCTTGTGATATTTTCTGATTCCTTGGGCATTTTCCCATTCCTCATTTCTTTTCTTTTGTCTTTGAAGGAGCCCTGGGGTAGAAATGGGCTGTCCTCAGCTTTCTGTTCTTTTCATGTATTAGCATCCAAGAGCTTGGAGTAACCTGTGCTAAGCTTGGTGTCACCAAACCAGCCACCCGAGGAAATGTCTGTGTAGCTGGTGAGCTGGCAACACTGCAGCGAAATGTGACAAAGAGCATGTCCTTTCTCTTTAGAGTTTCAATGGTCATAGAAACAAAGGAGTCCTCGTGAGCCCCTGAGATCCCAGGGCTGGTTCGCCAGGACTCCAGGGAATACAAAAGTGGGCAGCCTCATACTTTGTTCTATTGTCTCACTGGGCTGTGTGAATGCATCGCTGATGACTCACTTTTACCCAAGAGAAGCCCTCGTGGTGGAACTGCTGTGAGGGTGATGATGGATGCGGATGAAGACAAGACATGAGGAGGTGAGAGGCAGGAAGCAGGCTGTCCTCTGGCTAAGGTCCCCCCAGCCCTCGGGCAGCTTTCTGGGCCTGTCTCCTCTGGGGCCAGTGTGGCCTCCAGGTTGGACAAGTCACCTATTTATGGAGAAGGGTCCAGGTGCTCTGCCTTTCCAGATCTTTCTTAGGAGGATCCTGGAGATTCCAGTGGAAGGATTGTTTTAAGGAAGTGGAAAGCCTTAGAACCTCAAAACATTAAAGCCTCAGAAGGTCTGACTCTCTCTGGGTTTGGGGCCAAGCCCCACATAGGAAAGAGAGCGGTGATGTGCAGAATGAAAATGCCAAGATTCCAGATAAGTTTATCAGGGACATTTTGACTCGGACTTTTTTATAGAGAAGGACAAAATCATTAAAAATTGCCATCCTCGAGGGAAAGAGATCAGGGGAGGAAAAGCAAATTTCTTTTCCCTTTGTAATGGTAAACAAACTCGGGCTCGGAGCAATATCTGCTGTGGCTGCGTGGAGCCTGGCTTCCAGCTTCTCTTGATGTGTCAAATGCATCCCTTATGTGAATCATGGTTTAAAAATACTTTTACTGAGTGGGTTCGGGGAATCAATGAGCTTTTATGATTCTTTGCTTCACATAACTTCTGATTTCAAAAGAGACTGTGGCTATTTCTTTAAGATGTTTATATATTACGCATTTTAAAAACTAACAATTCTTCCAAAGGCTTCCCAAGCATTGTTGTTGGGAATTTTTTTTTTTTCTTCCCAAGCTTGCTTTCTTCCTTCTGCTCTTTTTTTACAAAAAAACATTAAGCTAATGATTACGGAGCTTACACATAAATTGAAGCAGGATTTGTAAAATGCAATATAAAAATCCTCGGGAAGGAAGATAAATATAACAAGCTATGAAACGACGTTAGCCTCTTCCAGCGTTGGAATGACTACAAACGAAGAAATTAATGACCAGGATGTGTGATACTGCCCAGGTTAGGGGCTTTGGCTCCCAGACAAGCTGCCTTAAGACAAGCTGTCCTGCATTCCTTGATTTTTCTGAAATACAAATCTAATTGCAGATTGGAACATATCCATTCACTTAGTCTGTAAAAATAATTTTCCCTGAATATTTACCCAAAGCGCATTATTGCTTATACAGTTGTGAAAAGCATTTAGCACTTTATAATCCCATATTTGCTCCGATGTGGGCCTGAGAGTGTACTCTCCTTACAAAATTCACAAATGCCTAGAAGGCTAACAATTTTTACAAAGTGTTCCTCATGGAAAACATCTGGAAGTTTTCCAGAATGGCATTCCAGATGTTATAGTTTTAGCAGTCACAAAAGCGCTCTGCACACCATGTGTGTGCATGTGTGTGTTTTTCCTGGTTCTACATAGTGCATTACTTATATACACCCAGCTCTCTCTGCTCTACCTCTGGAACATTTTAGGTTTGAATTATTTAATATTTCACTTCTGGACAACTCTGCTTTCAGGGCAATTACACATCTGTATGGAGCAGAGTATGATGTAGACTACTGTAACCAAATACGCACTGGGAGAAGGGATTTTTAATTGGTGTTTTAAAATTGATTTTTCTCTCTGTTGGGTCAGAAAGAATAAACACTGGGATAGTGAGGCCTGGATGCATCGCATATACTGGCAGAGGGCCACCCCTCTTCTCTTTTCCTGAATGCTTTGCAGAGAATGCCCCCTGTTCTCTGCCCTCCCCAGCTGTAGGGTCAAGATGGAGGGACAGGAGATGGGCCCACAGAAGACAGGATGTTCTCGTTTCAGGGTGCTGAATGTGCTCGACTGGGGAGAAATTTAGGAAAGCACAAGGTCCAGTCACCATTTCTGGATCTCTCTTCCCCCTGTCCTCTGTCCAGCTTACTTTGTAGATTCGGGCCCTTTCTATTTCTACAGCAGCAGCCCTAGGGAGATGCAACAGCCTGCTGAAATTTGGACAAGAGACTGGCCTCTGTTCTCAGAACTGGCTTCTTGTGAGTCCTGTCTAATGACAGGTCTCCTTCTCGGGACCAGGGCAGAGGATGGTCACAAAGGGGAGGAGAGAAGGGATGATCTGATCATGGGCTGGAATGGAAATGAGCCATGGGGCTTTACAACTGTGAGTTCCTTTCACCACATGGGGAGACAGACAAATGGGGGCTCACCTCCTTAATAAACCAACCACATATGATGAAAACCTCCTCTGGACTGAAATACTTTGGTTGGACATTACATTGCACCAATCTTGTTTTGTTTACTAGTTACTTTGGGGGAGTAGGGAGAGCATACCAGCAAGGAGAACAGCCTAAGCAAAGGATAGGGTGGGGATGATGGGAGGCATGTGCTTAGTACTGGTGATGGGTCTAGACTGGCTGAAGCAGTACAAAGGTGGGGATGAGCAGAGGTCAAGGGTGTAAGACTCACATGGGGGTGCAGACTGGGCAGCACCTTGCAGAGGAGCTCCAGCCACTCTTGTGGGCTTGGGAGGAGACGTGAGGTACAGAACTCTGTCTAAGACAAAGTCTTTAGACAAGGTGGCTGATGGGAGTTGGGGAGAGCAGTCCTCTTCTGTGAGTGTAATTCAGCCCAGCTGATGGCTGAGCACTTGCTCTGGGTTCAGGTGAGGAGTGTGGCCAAGCCTGGAGAAGAGGCTTGGTGAGCTGCTCTGCTCCCTGGAGTCTCCTCACCTCCTTCGGTGCTGGCAAGCCACAGAGCAGAGACTCCCCCACTGCCCAGAGGCCGTGATCACCTGCACATGGCAGGGAGTCATCCGGGGCTGAAATGAAAATGGCAAAAGCCACCTTGTTCTCTCTTCTCCATGCAAGGCAGTTGCCCAGAGAATTCCTGATGGGAAAGTCAGAATCAGGACCTTTTCAAATGAAGAGGTCCTGTTGTCCTAGAAGCATCTAGGCCCCCCTGCCTGGCATCCAGACAATGTGTGGGACCGGATCTCCCGTCAGTCCTTGAGTGCTGGCCTCATAGTTACCTGGGCCCAGCCTGACTTTACCTCTCTTGCTTGGGCAAAGTGAATGCCATAGCACCGCAGGCACTCACGTGCTGCAGCACAGGACATCTTGTTATACTGGCTTTTGCCTGTAACTTCAACGTGCCCTACCATGCATGGAATATCTCAGGGTGAGGGGTAGCCTGTTGAATAAATGAACAGCACCCCAATGCCACATGGCTGTACACTCACAAACACCATGGTCACAGAGGCCAGGGTGCCATTATTTGTGCCACTCCAAGGGCTTATAGATAATCACAGGGAAACTGGAAACTGGAAATCAGTATATCTGTGTGTGTGTGTATGCACTTTATCAGTATATATATCAGTATATATAATAATCAGTATGTATATCCAGCATATATATAATTATCCACTGAATATCAGTATATATATATTGTGTGTGTGTATATATGTATTGTATATATTTTGTATATACATATAGTGTGTGTGTGTATATATATATATACTGTGTATATGTTGATATTTAATGGATGATTTTTAAAGCTGAGATGGTTATTCCCAAAATTGAGTCAGTAGCTTTAGAATATTTTTCTTTCCTTCTTTTTTTCCCAAGATGTTGGTGTTCTGCATGGTTTGTATTTGAGTCAGTTCTCTATTATTTTACTCTATTCCTGAGCTGCTTGTCAGTTCTCATAGCTTCACCTTTTAGGTGTATATCTAGCACCTTCTCAGTGTGAGGCATGGAAGTAGGGATTCACTGCATGTACTACAAAAGTTATAACCCCTAAAGGCTTACCTTCAAGTGCAGGAAAGGCACTGCACACCTAGGGGTCAGCTGGGATCTTTGTGCTTCTTGGCATCTAGACTTGCTATGGTCCCTGCACTCCCATTCTGGGAGTTCTAGCTTGTGGAAGCCTAATTCCTCTCCAAGTTTTCTGTGAACTCGCAGGTTTTTGTTTGTGGCCAATTCTGCTTTCTAGACTTCTTCCCTGTATGAAAACTTTTCATTCTTTGATAAATCATTTGGGTGATTCTCAGGCTGGTGTCTGTGGACCACACCTTTGCAAACACTGATAGGAGGCAGCTCAATTTGCCCCATGTCTTGCTCCCAAATGTGCATATTCAAAGTGTTCAGCAGAGCTGAAGGGACTTCATTTCAATATGACTTTCCCTCTATAAAACTCAGCTGTTTTATTTTGTTGTATTTAAGACAAAGAAGCGGATGAATAATATCAAAGGAGTATTGCAGACAACCCAATGTTCTAAGAGTTCAGAGAATGGAGAAACCTTTGAAGTCCTAGGGTGCATGAAAAGCATCTAAAAGGGAAACTGAGCCTGAGGAATACACAGAATCCATCCAGAAGGAGGACAAAGGTCTGGTCAGCTCTAGAGAAAACAATACAAGCAAGAGCTTAGGAAGCGGACCTGAGGGCAGCAAGAGTAGGATGTAGTTGAGGCCCCAGAGGACATGAGCCCAGCAGAGCGGAGAGCCCTGGGTCCCAGGCTATCACTGCAACTGGGAGGAGAAATAATAACCTTGTCACCACTTTCTGGTAAATTCATAAAACATGTTTGCTTTTTGAATTAGTGCCTTCTACATTTTTGGATGCAACAGGAATTTATAAAATGAGTCCTCAAAAGGGGTGCTTTCTTGCTTAGTTGATCCACAGTGCCTGATGTTTGCTAGGAGATCAGTAATACCTATTGATTGGCATGTTTTGTCCTATTCCCCAGGGCCTTCTTTTGAGGCTTCTGAAATGACCGCCTTTCTTTCCGTCCTGACCTCAGCTCTCCTTCACCTCTCTCTACCTTCCCATTCACAGCCTTTCCGAAGCTCCTATTTCCCTTCTTGCCTTCCTTTAGTTTATTTCCTTGTGAGCCTTGATTAGAGGTAAGCCACAGAACAGTCCCCTCGGGCAGCTGTCTTTCTTTCCACTCTTCCCTGAACTGTGGCATCTGGTTCTCATTCTCTTCTTGATGCATGGGCTCCACTTTCACCTTGCTCTGTTGACGTATATATTACACTGCCTGTTTGAAACTCAGAGCTCCTAACTGGTCTTGCCCCTGTACTAAAAGCATCCAAAAGCAGTCTGAAGAGAGCTGAACAGGTTGAGAAGAGCTTGGGTATGAATTAAGCCTTAACCAGAACAAAATTTCTGTAGCCAGGGAGATGTGAGACTGTCAAACCCTTCTGAAGGAGGCCTTCCTAACTTCGATTTGTGGACATTCTTCGTGGAGTCTGTTGATGTCTGAAATGGGATTCAAATCTGTGTATGGACGGGCATATTCTTTTGTAGACAGAATCTGAAACTTTCATGAGATTCTCAAAGAAATTTGGGCCCCAGAAAAGGTTAAAATCCATTATCGTAGATCTTCTATGTGCGCAATCCTATTGTCACTAGGAGGAAGCCAAAGCATAGGGAGTTTGCAGATTTGCAAAGGCATGAAATAGTGTCAGCAGGAGGCAGACCGGCTGAGTGTGGGCTGGGGACCGCCATGCCATCCTGCCCCTCCGGTGTGGGAGACAGGCTTCGCATTCCAACAACGCTTGTCACCTGTTGAACTGCTGAGGTGTGCTAAAGAGGCTGGGTGAAGCCCCTGTGTGTTTTGTTGGTAGCTGGAGCAGTGGGGATCCCCTAGAACAGGAGTTCTCATCCATGGTTGAAATTAGAAGTTCCTGGGTAGCTTGTAAAACATCCGCATGCTCGGGCCACACCGCCTGTTCACTCACTCAATTAGACCTTCTGGGAGTGGGTCTCAGACACCAATAATTTGCAAGCTCTTGAGGAGATTCCAGTGGGCAGCCAAGCCTAAAAACCATGAAGCAACAGCCTCTAGCACGGTAGATGGGACCAAGTGCAGTTTGGGAAACCTGGGTTCTGGCCCCAGCACAGCCAAGCCCAGTGCACTGATCTTTTATGGTTTCCCACCCACAGGCCTCCTCAGCCTGGGTGCTCTATCAGGTCTGGCCTTTCTTCTCTGCTCACCAAAGCTTGGTTCATTTTTCCAAGCCCAGCTCCTGGGATGCCACCAGCCAGAAATACTCCCTTCCTTGCTGTTCCCTCAAGCACTGTGAGTTCCTGTCCTGGCACTGTGGCTGGTTCTTGTGAATCTCATCCTCCCCTCCTACAGGTCACCTTGGCATCGTGCCTCATGCTACCCTCCACCCCCATGCCTAACTAGCATACAGCAATCACTCAGCAAATGGTTCCGGATGGATGAAGAAATGATCATGTGATCTGGAGGCCACCCCATACTTCTTAGCCACCCCCTCACTCCTGGCTTTTTAGATGAGTATCCCCCTGAAGTTGTGACAACCTTTTAGTCTCCAAAATGAATTTCTAGTATAGTCACTGGACCAGGATATTTTTCTGGGACTCTTTCAGCACTCCCAATGAAGGGGAAATGGAAAGGAGAACAACAATATTAACTTAATTCTAATTTGTGAACAATATTATTTATAGATTTCTGGTCAAAGAGAACTGAAGTGAGCTATTTTGTTTTGGAGAGCTCAGTCATTTTTGATATTTATGCTGCTAATCAAACTATCCCTCTGCCAACGTGAGAACATCTTGGCTTTCTCACTGCCCACTGTACAAGGGTGTCTGCAGCTCAGCCCCTGGCCAGACAGACCTCAGAGCCTGCTTCTCCAGCCTTAGCAGGGATCTCTGCCTCACCCTTGGGCATCTCTAATATAATGCTTTTTCTTGTGATTTTTCAGCAGCAAATTGCACCCTTGCCTTTAAATGCCCCGGTTTGTTATGGATGGATTGCACTGAGATTCTCCAAATCTACTTGTTTGTAATTCATCTAATCAAACAGCATTTGGAGACAAGCTGGAAGTGGACCAAGAGAAGGTGATAGTCTCCTGGAAGGAAGTGGAAATGCGCAGGTTCTTGAACCTAGAAGCCCAGTGAGGCCCAGAGATGTGGTTTCTTATGGAGGTGGCCCTTCCTCTGTTTCTGGGACTTCAGTTTCATGATGTGGTGGCAGCCACAAGGAGAAAACCTTCCTTGGTCATGGAAGGTTAGTGTTGGAGATCATCCTTGCCAGCCTCCTAAACGTAACCTTGGAAGGGAAGAGGCTTTCACAGGGTCACCAAGAGGGGTGCCAAGTCAGTGGAAGGACCCTAATTCCGGTAGAACATAGGAAAGGTGGACAGGATTTGTCTCGTCCTAATTCTAAGTGCATGAAGTGCTATGTGTCCTGAGCTCTTTTCCCACATAGTAGATTATTGGCCCAGGGGGTCATGTCACCAGGTCACTTTAACATTGGTGGGGCTGAAATGATATAAAGTTGATGCTTGCTCTTCTAAATTTATCATACACGCAGCCCTCTGAATTAGCCATGTTCTCTTGACATGGAATAATATTCAGATTTGAGTGCCTCCAATAACCATAAGCAGTCTCTTTCATGTAAGCCTTAATCTTTCTTAATAACACCAATATAATAATAATTGATAATAATAATTTTAATAATAATATTTATTGAAAATCAAACAGGTGCTCTCCCACGCCAAGTACTTGGCGTACATTCTCCTGTTTCCGTTTTCCAGTAACCCCTATGAAATGGATACTTTTCCTATTTTGCACATAAGGAAGTTAAAGCTTGAAATAACTTGCCCAAGAGCTACCTGATTGCAGAGTGTGTGTTCTTCTCTTAAAAAGCTTTTTATTGGTGTATAATGGACATATAATGCAATATTAGTTTCAGATGTACAATTTGATATTTGTATGTATTACAGAATGATCACCACAGTGAAGCTAGTTAACATCCGTGACCATACATACTTACAAAATTTTTTCTCGTGATGAGAACTTTTAAGAAAGTTACTCTATGAGCAACTTTCAAATATTCAATACAATTAAGCTCAGTGTTCGTGATCACTGCTTTGCGATGCCTCTTTAAACGGTCTACTCCGTCCTCGCCTAGAACAGAGAACCAGGAAATGCCAGGAAGTTGGCAATCCCTTGAAATCGAGTCCGGCCTTCCCTGGGCTTGGGATAACTGTATTGCTAAAAGGTACTTACCTTCCTGGGGGATATACAGAGCTCGGCCTTGATCTTTCTTGTCTTTACAACTGTCAGTTTGATGACTCTGTTGACCCTAAGGTTATTACTTTTTTCTTAATTCCTCTAGCTTCCTTTCTCAACTCAAACAATTTGGAAATAATATTGTTATTTCTATTTGTACTGAGTTGTGGTCAGGCAAGATGGCTATAGAATTTATGCATTTTGAATTTATTAAAGCTTTCTTATTGCCTAATATTAAATCAAAATTTGAAATACTTCATAGGCCTCTATTCATATATTCTTGAAATGCCAAGTTAAATCTCTTTCTCTCTTTCACATCTATCTCTCTTTTTATGTAGTTCAAATATTCTGTAATTTTGTTTTTGATGTATTATAGATGAAAGGTGTCTTATTAAATTTTCTTACTCAGTTTCATTTCTGTCAGTTTTTTGAAATTAAAATAGTTTTTATCTTCTTTTAATAGTTGTAGCTTTTATTTATTAAAACATTTTTATTCATTGTTTTGGGGGAATGTTATCCCCACAAAAGTAATTTTTAAAAATTATTGCCTAATCATTAAATTATTCAATACATCAGTATTTAAGACTTATTCTATAATTATTAATTATCAATATAAAAGGTATTGCTTTGCTCATGGAATATTTTTTATCCTTTTCTGATGTTATTTTTATTTCAGCTCTAATTTTATTTTCATTTTCATGACACATATAGGAAAATCCTTTAGCTTTTAAACCTTTCTGTATTATTTACTTTGTTTCATTTATAGGTTATATATGATTGTTAGGTTTTCTAATTTAATCTGAGAAGGTTTTCTTTTTCTTTTTACTGTGAGAATCTAAATTATTTATATTGATCTTCTATTAATCTGTTAGCTTTTCTTACTAGATGTTTATGAGGATTAATTGAGATAATAACTATAATTTCTTAGCACAGTATCTGGCACATATTTGGTACTTTTATTATTATTTGCTACATTTAATAGTTTCAAAAAGTATTAAGCACTCATTCTGGGTTAAAGAGTATTTAAAACTTTTTAAAAATGAGGACAAGAAAGATACAAATTTTAGTCTATTTAGTTCATTCAATTTTTCAAGTATCCTTCTAAGTTTGTTTTATATAACCACCAAAACACATAGTTTGCCTTATAGTTACTTGTGCACATGTCTTCCTCCTTAGAAGCATCTAGCAATTGCATTAAAAATACATATTCCTTGGCCTCACTCCATACTACTAGCCAGCATTTCTCAGAAAGTATCCTAATGATATTTTTGAAAACAAATATCCAAAGTGATTATAATTATCATTAAGGAAATTTGAGAAACACTACAGATCCAGCATTGAGACATTTAGACTGTATTGTTTTGGCTTTATTTAGTAAATTTGGTGTGTTTGTTAAAACATTTAAAGTATATACGTTCATCTTAAGTCAAAGCAAACAATAATATTTACATTAATTAGAAAGGTCCTTTAAAAATATTTTACAACATTCATATGTCACCAATATCTAACAACTTTCCTAACAGAGAAATGTGACTTGTATCCAATAAAATCAGAAACAAGACAAAGATGGCTGCAGTCATCATTATACAGATGTTCCTTGACTTAGGATGGGGTTAAGTCCAGACAAACCCATCATAGGTTGAAAATATCCTAAGTCAAAAGTGCAGTAATACACCTAATCTACTAAACATCCTAGTTTAGCCTAGCCTACCTTAAATGTGCTCAGAACACTTCCATTAGCCTATAGTAGGGCAAAATCATCTAATGCAAGGCCTATTTTATAATAAAGTATTGCATATCTCATGTAATGTATTGAGTACTCTGCTGACAGTGAAAAACTGTCTGGGTACTGAAGGGTGGTCAGTGTTTCTGTTCCTGACCCTCATGGTTGGGTGGTGGCCTGGCTGCCGCCACCCAGCATCATGAGAGAGGACTGTGCTGCAGATCGCTAGCCCAGAAAGGAAACAATCCAAATTTAAAACTTGAAATATGGTTTCTACTGAATGTGCATCACTTTCACAACCATTGTAAAGTAAAAAAATCATAATTCGACCTGTCATTAAGTCGGGGACCATCTGTATAGTTTGACAGCCTAGCTACAAGCTTTGTCCTGGAGTCGAAAGGCCCTCAGGCAGTGACCCTAGTTCCTCCACTAACTAGCTCTTTAATCCCTGGCATGTTCCTTCACTGTCCCTCAGTTTTCTCAGCTCTAAAGTGGGGATAATGAAATTATCCATTCACAGGATGTGAGGATTAGCCAAAGTGACGTGTATGACAGGCTGAGCAGAGTGCATGGTCCATCAGCACTTACAAAAGTCAGCTTCCTGAAAGTCTTGGTAATGCACAAATGGGCAGGTGGCTCAGAGAGTGTGGATTTGACCCAGGGCACCTGTCAGTGGATGTGAACTCTGCTTTGGGAGTCGGTCCAGTGCATTTCTCACTCCACTGCCCTGCTGCTGAAACCTGGGCTTGGAAGAGCTGAAACATGAGAAGCAAACAGCAGAAATAGATTTGATGTTTAGTGCAGGCTAAACTGCCCACAAGCCCAGAGGGTGAGCATCCATGCTTCCTGATGACAGGAACTGACCACCTGACTCCCAGAGTGACTTGGCAAAGAATCTTCTAGCACCTTATACCTCAGGGTGGGGGGGGGAGAGGGGAAGCTGCAGAACAGATAGGAAAGAGTGTGTCATGGACCCCATCCCAGCCTTCTCCAGTCCTAACTACCCTCAAGAAGGCAGCAGCAGGCTGCTACCCAGGTTGTGAAGCCACCTTGCATGGTGGCCTTTGGTGAAGTGGCTGGGGCTGTAGGTTTGCTTCCGGCAGGGATGGTTTGAGCCTGTCATCACCAAAACCATAGTTCAAGCTTGAAGAATGTGGTGAAATTAATTCTGTGGGTCTCCCCTCAGAGCTTTGAGCACCCCTCCTTCACATTAATGAATCACATAATTTCTCCTTGGTAGCTGACAATCTCCCCTGCCCAGGGAGGCAGGAAGTGTGAACATCTCTGCCAGGGGCCAGGCCACAGCAGCCAGGTGGGCTGGGGAGACGCCTGTCAGGTGATTGTGTGGGTGGGTGAATGAAGGCATGAATGGCTGCACAAAACCTCCCATGGTTTCCTCCGCATGCTCGGTTTTTTCCTTCCCACTCAGTTATGACAGACGTCTCACGCCTGCTCTGATGGTGGAAGAGGTCGAAACGGCTTCTGCTCCCATGAAAACCAATGATGCGGGGGTGAAGCTCGCCAGCATTGGGCAGTCCTACTGTGGGGGGCCAGCTCTGATTTGCCCCTCGTGGTTGTGTGGTTTTGGACCCATCAGCTCAAGGTGCAGGTTCCATAGAATGAGCCTAATAGTGCCTACTCAGCTGATCTCTCTGGAGGCTGCAGTGTATTTGACAATTCACCGAGAACCTTTGTTGAGGGCACAGTTCAATTCTTGCTTATCCCTCTCTCTTTGTGCTTGACACAGAAGAGCTGCTCGGTGCTTCTTTGCTGACTGAATGAGTAGGTATATGAAAGAACACTACATGCCCTGAATAACTCATGTTGAATGATCATGTTATGTTTCTGTATCTTCTACTATCCTCTGACTTTGAAGAGGGCAGGGAGGGCATCTTATTCATCACTGGCCTGGTGAACAGTCAGCCCTCGGTTCTTGGTTGTAAAATTAGTGAGTGCAGGACAGAGGTGATAGTTACCAAAAAATCTCTGGGGCCCCCGCTCCTTCTCTCGCTCTAAGTGTGTTGACTCTGAAAATCCTGTTTGGTGTTAAATGTATCCCAGTTCACTTTATCTGTGTCTCTTGTGCCTTCCCTAAACTGGGAGGTCCCAGGGGAGGGGAGGCTCCGTTCTATCTTGGCAGTTTTTCTGGCTCCTGAAGAGACGCCTTCAGCTTGGCGGGTGCAACAGTCGGTACAGGCCTGATTGATTGCTGGACCCATGAGTGCTTGAAAAAATAACATTATCTTTTCTTATCAATTAATACAAGCTCATGTTAGAAAATTTGGAAACTACAAAATATTACAAAGAAAGAAATTTTTAAAAATGTTACCCAAATCCTCCGACCCAAGGACTATGACACATTAGAGAATTTCAATTTCATTTGAATTTAGCAGGATAAAAAGAAATGGAAGCAATGACCTATTTCCTGACAGGTGTCTTCAGTGTAAGAGCCACTAACTCCTAAGTGAATTCTTGCTTTTGCTCTCTTTCTCTACGCAGGCAATCCTGACGAGGTTGGTGTTCGTGTGTTAACGTGCATCTTTAACCAGCACAGCTCTAAATCTCTAGCTAATAAAACTTAGCCAAACATCAGAAGATATCACTGATATTAAACAAGCAAACATGACAATTTTTGTTGAAAAATAAAAATACTTATACCAATTTTTTTGATTATTCAGTAGAGGTTAATGGGGAAAAGCTCATCTACAATAAAAATCTTATACAAGTGACAAAGTACTTGAAGGAAGATGAGCAGACACGTCACAGGGAAGGTTCTTACTACAGCCTCAACTGCGTTATTGCTCTCAGAGGACCACTTTGTTCTCTTTGTTCTTTTGAGTTATTTGAACAATAGAGTTTTAATTTATTTACTTATGCTCCTATGATGACTTAACTGAACACCTCACTTATACATGCCAGATAATATCCTAAATGCTTACCACATTTTAATGCATTTTATCCTCACAACTGTTATTTTGCAGATGAGGGATTGAGGTGCTGAGGTTATTGGCTAGGATCCTGCAACTGAAGTGGCAGAGTGGTTTGGGGTGGGAAAAGGCTTTTATTCTACCTTCAGGAGATCTGTCAAGGACTTCAGAGAGGTCATCTAGTCTAACCATCTTGTTTTGGAATCAGGAAACTGAGGTCAGTGTGGTTTAATGATACAGCTTCTCAGGTGGTCATCTGCACAGCTGGATAATCTCCGAGTCTCCTTATTCTGGGAGCTCTCTCTGTAATTCTGAGCACCATGATTACTGTCACATCATTTATCCTCAGAGTAAATAGCCCAGCTATCAGATCTATGTACTTGGACCAGTCGGGTAGGCCGGCATTTACTCTGATCAGTTGCACCTTCTTTCGTGCGTTGGGAGCTCCTGGACCCATGAGTCTGTCTGCGATGCTGTGAGTCAACAGTATTGTGTGTTGCAGATCAACAGGTTGCAAAATTTAGAGGTTTAGATGCCTGCTGGGTCTGGAAATGTGAGGCAGTGATGTGTGAGAAGGTGCAGGGTGTCATCCCCTTTCCAACTACCCTTGTCTCTTGGAGTTAGAATCACACGTGAGAAGGTGCTAGGAGCCATACAGCTACTGTGTTTTCTTAGGCAAATCACCGATGCCAATCAGCATGTGTGGGCACAGACCACGTGCTAAGCCTGGGAGAACGCTTTCCTTTGTGTCTTCATTTTCAACACCAGCTTCTTGTTTTTTAGCACAGTTTGGTAGTGTTCCTCAGGTTTCAGCCTTTCAACATCTGAATGTCATTCCTTTGGCTAACCAGGTTTTTTTCTCCACTTCTTCACTCGGTGATGACAGGAGAAACTGTTAGTTTTTAAAAAAGGTTGATTTAATGGTCCACTTGCAAGAAGCCACATAGCAACCAAATCTGTTAAGATTTGGAATTTATTTGATTCTTCTTCTCAGATGACTTATTGAAATTGTCTTTAGAATGTGTCTAAAATGGGTGTTGTGTGCTCTGCTGAGGGCACCAGACCCATAATTTCCATCCAGGTATTTATTTAATTGTCTCTTCTAATTATCTCCACTGACACTCATCTTGAAGTTTACTTTTGCCATTTTGTTGGAACGGCACTCCACCCCTGCCCCAAACATTTAACTCCTCTCAGATAAATCCAAGCCCAACCCTGAAATTCCCAGGTTGGCCCTAAATCAATGCCAGACTGTATGGTATGTTAGTAATGGCTCATACTTCAGGGAGAAGAATTTTCATGAGTGGTTTCAGAGATGCAGATAAAAGCAGCAGAAAGCCCACACTTTGGCTATAGAGACCATTACTTTAGACAGGGAGTAAAGATAGTGTGGAAGGGGAAGACATTCATTGTTAGAATATAAAATGAATATTAGGAGAATGTGTTAGAAAGCACAAACCTCTCCAAATTTAAGCTAAGCACTTTTCATTATATTTGGATTTGGTCGTAAGATCTAGATAGATTCAGGGTCTTTCAGAGGGAAGGCTGGTCTACTGGTATGAGCT
This sequence comes from Manis javanica, assembly GCF_040802235.1. Classification (NCBI taxonomy): domain Eukaryota; kingdom Metazoa; phylum Chordata; class Mammalia; order Pholidota; family Manidae; genus Manis; species Manis javanica. The sequence continues at coordinate 228,174,945 of NC_133156.1, forward strand.
GTTTCTTGGGGCTTCGTTTGTTCATGGACTGGCAGCTCTTCAGAAAAAGCACCATCTTCTTAAGTGTGTGGAGGCCACTTCCTGAAGTGATGGATCATGGGCTGGGCTTTTCTTTCCTTTTTGTCCACATGTAGGTGACACAGTCAAGCATTTTACAAGACCCATTTGGGGAAATCTCCCCTCTGTGTGTCAGTGTCCTTCTCTGCAAAGTGACTCGTGTAGAGTAGAGACGTTTTCAGCAATGTCGTTCTGTTCTAGCTCTGATCGCTTCTATACTAAGGTTTTGGAATCAGGAAGCTGAAAGCACCTCAGAAGTCATCTGGTCCAACTTCCTGGCTTAGTTAGCCTTTGCTGTGTACCAGACCATGCAGAAACTTAGGGGCTTAAACCATAAACAAAGGTATTATTTCTCAAAATTCTGTAGAATGGCCAAGCAGTCTCTCTTCAGCTCTCCCTGGGCTCACTCATGACTGCTTTCAGCTGGAGGGTCGGCTGGGTGGGAAGGTCGAAGGTAGCCTTGTTCACATGTCTAGAAGCGGGTGCTAGCTGTTGTGCCAGCCCCTGTTCCCCATGGGACCCCTCCTTCGCTTGTAGATTAGGCCAGCCTCTTTACAGGGCCATCTCGGGAAAGTGTTCTAAGTCGGGGAAAGCTGCCACGCCTCTCGAGGACTAGTTGCAAAAGCCACACAACCTCACCTTCAAAGCATCGATCATGATGAAAATGCAGGTCTCCTAACTCTGCCATTCTAGTGCTGTGTTCGATCTGTAACACACCGCTTCCCCATGGCCATTTTCACGTTCACTCATTAACCACAGTAAGTATTAGTGGGCGCGTACTGCTTGTCAGGAATTGTGCTGGGCATTTTGGTAGATTCAAAGTTGAATAAGAAAGCATTCATTTTTCTTCAAGAAATCTGTGGCTTCTGCCTCATGTGGTGTTCAAAAGGGGTTAACTGACCACATTTTAAATAAGGCACCACCTGTTTGTACAGTCTTTGTAAGAACCTGTGTCATAGGCAGAAATAAAAGCCCCTTCTTACCTTGAGTTCAATAGGGCTTTGCCATCTATTTCTACCACGTCCGTTGAGATTCTTTTCCACTTTCTACCATCTCCTCCGCAGTAAGTTTAATACATGAAGAAAGACAATATCCAAGTTGTCATAAATCTGTCGGCATTCCATTTCAGAACAGAGGCAATTGGAGCTTCCATGTAACTGAAATGTCGTATGTATCTGGATTACTGTTTTATCCTTTAATGGGGTGGACCTAAGGGTCAAGTTTTATTATATGCACCTCAAAAATGTAGAGCTGGAGTTTCAGAGAGGGAGGTAGAGAGGTGACCTGAGTCAGGGCGGGACATTAACCTTCTGACCTCAGAGACTGATGGATCTCAAGCAGCACTGGCCTCTGGAGGGGAGGCTGTTTTGGCACAGGGAGGAAGGCCAGATGCCCTGGTGTTTCATTTTAAGCTTTGAAAGGTTAAACTTAGGCTTGCCTTTGCCCTCTAACCTGGTAGGGCCACCCCCTAGCAAAGACCACCTTTAGAGTTCTCCATTTCCTCTTCTTGAACTTTAATTCTGCTCTTCCCCCCCTACTTAGGGTCCCTCATGCCCACTTGTCATTAGCTGCTCCATTCCATACTCGACTATCAAGAAAGAATCAGCTACCAATTACTCACACTTCAGTGTGGACGTCAGTTCATGGCCAAGTCTGATCCTTTACTAGGAAAAGAAAAGCTTCCTTCGTGGGGAAAGGGATTCTGGCTACCAGCAAGTGGATCATGAGAACATTGCCAAGGCCCTTGAGATCATGCTGCTGCTTTCTGCTCTTAATACCCATTCAGAGAGTCTAAGATTCTAAGATTCTTGAGTAATAAAATGTTAGAATTGAAATGGTCAATAGAAATACCATCAATACTGCTTTACTTTGCTGGTGACTAAACTGAGACATGGGAAGGAGTAGTGGCTTGCTAGGTATATGACTAATGAGAGTCAAGATTCAAACTTGAATCACCAGATCTTTAAAGAAGCAAAATTTGAACCAGATATAATGTTCTTTTCTTGAGAACTTGATCTACACAGAGCTGGACAGTTTTCAGTTGCATAAATCCTCATAGATCTTTTCTATGGCAGTGAAGGGTACTGGGGATTTTGAAACAGAAAAAGCGGATAAAGGGGATAAAGGAATGGGGAAGAAACTGTGGACAAGTTTCCAAAATGCTTCTCTTCTGTTGCTATAGTCACTGCTGTTTCATATGACTTAGGGAAGTAGCATCCAAAAAGTAGCATCTGATTGATCGTTTGAGTCTTCAGTTCCAGCATTCCGACATAAATCCTCTATGTGGTCTTAGCAACTCACATAACCTCCTTGCTTATCTATTAAACAAAGAAGAAGGGGTCCTCTGTAAGCAAATCCATAGACTTTCCAGCTCTGGAATTGGGAAAAATTGAGGTCCTGATGTAGCATCCAGAATGCGCCCAGGCTTGGAGTAATGAAGGAGAGGTGGTTGGAATAATGAGTAACACTTGTAATAATGGTTATTAACTGTTTCAGGGACAGCAAAGAGGACAGTTTGACTAAGAAGAATGATTTAGGTTGGCAACTTTTAGTAAAATAGAGATAATAGTTACTCTCTTAACATGATAAAATATGCCTATCTGCAACCAGGAAACAATGCTCACTCATTGTCAACATGATTAAATGTTGCTCTGGAAGTGCTGAACGATGCCATTAGTTCTCTGATATGTCTTGGTTTTGGACTCTTTCAAATTTAGGGAATTATGAGTCCCAGTTCCTTCCTTAAAGAAGTGGCTCTTTAATGGTAAAATTGTGGGCATCATTGACAAGCAAGTTGTAGGTAGTTCTAGATAGGAGCTTTCTAGATAGTCTTTAAATCATACTTACACATCTCTCTTCTATCTTCTCAGTGGGGCATTTTCAAGGGTAGGCACTTTATAACAGCTCTTCACCCACAATTCTCCCTGATTTAATAGGACAGCCCTGTGAAATAGGGCCCTAATCATCTCAGGTCTGTCACTTGCCAGCCAGGAGGCCCTGGCCAAGCAGTTAATACCACCAAACCCCTGGATGCTTTTGTGAAAACAGATATAATGATACCTACTCTATCTGCTTCACAAAATTGTTCCAGGGATCAAGTGAAAAAAATGTTTACATGAATGTATTTTATAATTGAAGGGAATTTGTAGATTTGAGGGGCAGTTCTTGTTTGGAGCCCTCAATCCTGTGGGTCTTCAGTCTTTGGAGAGCCCATGGAGGTATGCATGAGCACTCACCCTACAAAACTGAAATCTTTTCCTAGAGCACCCAGGCCCACATCACTGAATCCCATACACCTGGAGCATATGGCTTTCTGAGTGACAGCCAGCTTGGAACGGTGTTAGCAGAGCAGGTACAGTTAAAAGGCCTGGGGCCTTGGAATTTTTAAAAGGGAACCAACACCAACATCTCTGAAATAAATTGATTTGGTTGAAACTCTTCCAAAGAAATTACCTTAATTCTGAGACTAAATATGCTGTGTTCCAGCCCAAATGGACTTTTCTTGGCCGATCCCCTGAGAAGTAAACATTCAAGTTTAATAGGGAAAGGGCAGTAGAACTTGCAGTTTTAGCTCACTGATGTCACCCATCTTTTTGAGCCAAATAACAAGAAAAATCCAACACTTCCTTCAACTATGAAGGCGTCATATGGGAATGATACAAAGATGTTGCAGTTTCTATAGATTTTCGTTTAAAGAAAAGCACAGGAATTGAAGAGGATACATTTTTCAGGATCTTGACAGACATACGAGCATCTTTCAGAGAGGGGTGTGCCTGGGAATCTTGGCTGTCCAGGCTTCTTATTCCTCGATTAAAAGATATGATTTTTTAAAAAAAGCACGGACAGGCTAAATCATGGTAGAGCTTAATGCTAAATCAAATCTGCCATAGTCAGATCCAGGGACAAGATTTTGGTATTAGGGGATAGGACAGCTTTTGAGCTAAAAGGCAAGTGTTTGTTTTACTGAAGAGGAAGTGGCAAAATTAAGATTTGAGAGAAATCACAGAACTTTTGCCATCAAGGCTAGACAAGAACACAGAGCTTTATGCACCAGGACTCCTCTTAGATTGTTTGAGAGCAAATCATGCCCTGATAACAAAGATGATTTTCAGGCCATTCTGAGCGGTAGTGTTCTCATGCTCCTGGCAGCTATGCCAGTAAGTCACTAAAATGGTAGGACAGCAACACCTCAGTTCGTGCAATGAAGCAGGTAGAGTCACCTTGCAGTGGCAGCTGGCTAGAGTCAAGACCTGTATTCCAGGGCCTTCTCCTGGGCAAGTACCTGAAACTGTCAGTTCAGTACCAGCAGAGCTTGCATTGTGAACCATCTCTTACAATTTCCGCTGGAGATTGTGGAATACTTTGGCGAATCCAGTTGGATTCTGTTAACCTTAAGTAGGCACAACAGAGCCAGGCAGGTATTCAAAAGTCAGGAATCTGATCCCAGGCCCAAGGGCTTATCCAAAAAGGGTGGCAAGAATTGAAGTCCCTTCTTCTTTATATCATGGCCTCCAAGACCCAGAATGTATTTTTAAAATATTTGGTGATTGAATGGTTACATGTTAGGCTGATGGTAGAATTGCTCTGAGTATGGAGAAGAGGGGACAATCAATCTTCCTGGAGTGAAGAAAGGAACAAGGTCAAGGAAAGCTTCAAAGCTGATATTCAATCTGAGACTTAAAGGAAAACACATTGCAGAACAAACGATCATCCTTGTCTATTTAATTTTCAGGGCATATAGATATGATTCTTTAAAGGGGGGCCGATTGTGTGCACGTAAAGCACTCAAAATTCTCTGATATGGAGAGTGACCCCTGGGTCAAGAGCAGGGTGGAGGGGTGCCCAGCTTGTTTGCATCAGAGCTACCAGGTCTGCATCTGGGGGGAGCTTCGTTTCCAGGCACTGGTACTGACCTCAGGCACTGGGTCTCAGCCTCTGGTGGCCTCACCTGACTTCCTGCTCTGCCCTCATTTGGATCCTTGGGAAAGGCTGTTGGACTTGGCCTCCCTCCACCCCCAGGGTATGCAATTACTCAGAAACTCCCAGCTGTTCCCAAGCCCCACACTGAGTTTCCAAACAAAACCTGTGAAAACAGAGCTCCGGTGGCAGCTTCAGCCGCATTTGGCAACTGCCCATGTCCACAGTCCACCAGCAGGCTCTGCGTCCCAGACACTCCACTCCAGATGCAAATGAAGCCTGGATGGACACTGTCTTTGAGACATATCCAGGAAAGATCTGCCGGGGAAATCATGGATTCAGTGTTTTTCCTTTGGCTCCATCCAAACCAAATGGAGCTGAATATCTGCGCTGTGGCCTGTCCCTGGATTGCAGGCGCAGGCTCAGACCTCTGCAATCGAGCTGTAAGGAGAAGCTCTCCCCCTACCTGCCAGGCCTCATGGGTTTCGGAATCTCAGCTTCTCCTGTCTGGGAACCTCTTGCTTGGGTGTGACCCCGCCCTGTCACTCCACCACCTTACTGATTGCCGGGTCCTTTCTATAACTGAACCTGCTCTGTCTTTTCTTCTGCCTCCTTATCTTCCCACCATTATTACCTTCCTTCACGTCTTTACTTCTTGCCTGCATTACCTTAATAGTCTCCTCCTATTCTCCCTTCCCACGCTGTTTCCAGCCTTCAGAGACATGCTTGCAGTAGATTTCTCTTTCCAAAGTTCATGCCTTTGATGATGTAATTCTCCAGCTCAAAACCCTCCCAAGACCAGCTTACCTACACCACGATGCCCTGACCTGTTAGTGTGCTGTGAAGACCTTCTCTGCTCAGGACCCTGGGGGAGAGGGGACCCCCTAAAACTTGTGCTCCCACCTAGAGTGTACAGGTGGTGGAAGTAGCTGCTGGGATGGGACTGTATTTCCCATGTCTCCCCTCTCCATCTCCACCCTGCATTTAATTTTGTAAATGCGATGCATGTCACTTCAGGGCCGAGGTTGTTGAGATAAGGGCACACCTTTTATGCCCTCACATTCTCATTCTGCCAGCTCGAAACAGAAGATTCTATGCATGTTGAGGTTGAGAAAGTACAAGATGGAAGGAATATGGGTCCCAGGAGCACCACTTGGAGTAGACCTCAGGACCTTGTTGCTCTGTTCCGTGAGGTAGAAGTGGCTGTGCATCGTCATAAGCCACTGGAGGTGGGGGGGTGTTATTTTTGTTTCAGCTAATGTCATCATGACTGTGACAGCTTCAATAGCCTTTCTGACTTTCTCTTCCACTGCTGTCCTTTATATCCAGTCCAGACAAGTAGCTCTGCACACACCCGTCTGATGCACCTGTGCGCACCTCACCTTCCCTGCTTGAGTGCCCTGTCCTCCCCTGCAGGAATCCACATCGTCCTCGAGATGGGGGCGTGAAGTGTCCCCACTCCACTCATCGCCCCCCGTGGGCTCCTCCGCTGGCCTCGGAGCCCTTGGTCTCCCTGTCCCTTGTTCTGCTCTTCTCATTCCACTGTGTATTTCCGCCAGTGTTTTATGTATCTTATTTCCCCTGCCAACTTGTAAATTCTTGGAAATTAGTAAGGTGTAATGTTAAAGAAAAAAGCAGGACCTAAAAATATATATAAAGTACAATTATAATGATGTAAAAAATACATGTAGGGAAAAAAGACACTTCGATAGTTTCAATAACTGTGGTATGGGATTTTTTTTTCTATTACCCAAAATTGATGCAATAGCCTTTTATTATTTTCAGAACATCTAAACATTTCATTTTTCATATTGGTAATCATTATCATCATAAGATTTTTAAAGGCTCCTCATTACCCACTCTAGGATAAGGGAAAGCACCTCATCTAGGCACTTAAGGCCCCCATCATCATGCCCAGATCTTCCTCTCTCTCCCCATTTCCTGGAACTTTGTGTTTTTGTGCTCCTTATGTTCTCCTCAGGCTGGTCCTTGCTTGTATCCGAGGTAGAAAGAGGTTGCAGTCAGTGAAGGAAACACAGATCTTGGAGATGGGCAGGATTCAGCGACCCACCTTGGCCAATTTACAGCTGGCTGACTTTGGGGGTATTACCTTCCCCCTGGAGTTGCTGTTCCCTCATTCATAGAGTGAAAGATAATACTTCTCTCTTGCATAATGACTTGCCTTTTTATATGTAAATGTTGTAGAATGCTTAGAGATTTCATATATACATGAGTACATATGTATGTGTATATATATATATATATATGTATGTGGGTATGTCTACTGCTGAAGGCATATATCCTGCTTTGCATTTCTTCTTGCCCTATTCAGCATTTTTGAAAGACATGGGGATGCTCAGTTATTGTTTTGTGAGTGATTTAGATCAGGTTTTCCAGCTTGCCTGATGACTTGTTAAAAACAGGTCCCCCTGTGCCTTTCCCTGGAGATTCTGACTTACTTTGCCCGGGCTGGGACTCAGCCTATAGATCTGCCAACAAACCTTTCTTCCTTAGTGTCTCAAGAGCAGTTTGGTCTTCTAATGTCCCTTATTAGAATATGCATGCAGTTGGGGAGACGAAAATCAACTCAAACTTTTCCTGAGGCTTACTGATCAACACTCTTAGCCTTTATTGCTTCATTGCTAGTCCAGGGCAGATAAAGGGGACCTGGCTGGAGGTTGTGGGTGCTGGGAATAAGATCAGAATGGGGGTGGTCTCTGAATGACAAGATCTAAGAGCAAAAAACGAACTTGACTGATTTTTAATCTACACTGAATCTATCTGTTGTACCCATGTTTTTGGACTCTGAAAATCCCTTCAAAAATCTTTCATTTATTTACACAAATTTCAGGACAATTCAGCAATATGGAATAAGTATCCATAAAAAGATCATGAGCTGAAGAAACATGTATTCTGTGAAGGTCTTGATTACAGCTTAGAAATAATAGATATAATGGGTTCCGCACATTGGGTGCCCATATGTCAGGCACTCTGCCAAGTACTTTGGTTCTAATGCAGATGGAGAAACCTAGACCACATGACTTAATAAATGGCAAAGCAGCTATTTGAACCCAAATCACTTTGGGTTTTAATGATCAAGAGCATAGTGGGTTCTCTGTAAATACCAGTTAAATGATTGAGTGAGTGTTCTGTAGCGTTAGGCTCCTGGTCATTCTCAACATAGTGTTGGAGGCCAGAAGATTCAAAGTAGGAGAAATGCCTAGAAAAAACTTTTTAACAAAAAAGAATAAAGGAAAGGTAGAAAAAGTAAAACAAAATATTTAGAGGAGGAGGAAAAATGACTGGGGTAATTACACACGCCGATGAAAGAGCTGAAGGCAGCCCTCTAAATGGTGCTTCTGGTTTATGGAGCGAGGAGCAGCGTAGCGAGAAAGGATGCGTGGCTGGAGGGACAAGAGGGGGCCTCGGATAATCGCCGCAGCAGCCTGGGACTTGCCGGCCTCTCGGGCTGAGCTTTGTGGAATGGTTGACCACGGGATTTTGGATGGCAACCAATGCTGACTGCTGAGAAATGTACAGGGGAGGAAAGAACAGCAAACCTCACCGACAGCCCGGTTCGTGATGCCTCATTCCTGTGCCTGCCCCTTACATATATCATCCAGTCTTCTACCAGTCACTTCTTCCCAGCATCAGTCTTGTCTATCACAACAACTGGAAATACCATTATCTGAATATAATTGCATTTCTGCAAAGAGACCTCAGTCTCAGTGGATAATCTGACATCATAAGCCATGATGGATCATTTCGGACCATATGCCCTGAAAAGACACATACCACAGTAAAGCCAAAGATTATGTCACATGCACCCTGGTATCTCCATTGCAGCTCATGTCGTCAACAGGTTGGGCTTCAAATGAAAGCATGGAAGGCAGCTGAAAGCCAGGATATTCAGCCTGGTTATGGGGAGCAGTGGAGTTACTACAGTAGTGGCCAGCACACTGGGGAGCCTTGCTTCCCACCTCCTCGACCCTGCACTTCCTGGGGGGCCAACTCTCTTACTCAGCTTTCTCTCTTATTTTCCTCTGTCTACTTCTTCTTTTATTTTTTTTGGAATCAAGCAAATTTAAGTCCTTTAGTTGTAACTAGTTGAAGTAGTTAAAAAAGGTATATTATTTTTATCAAACCTGTCATACATGAACAAAATAAAACAAAGCAAGCAGGAAGGTTTCCAGCTGGGGAGCAGCATGATCTTCTTGGTTGCAAAGGCTTCAGACCTTACTAGGATCATCACAAAATTCCCTTGATGTCCCTGGTACCTGGATTGTGCATTTGGAGCTCTTCTTTTATTGGAAGATTTTAAATGATGTCACATAAGGAGATTCCCAGTGAACTTGCAGCTATGTGGATTTACAGTTCTCTTGGTCCAAAAGATAGCCCTTGGGTGGTAAGCTACAAATAGCCAACAACTCAACTGGGAAAATATTTGTGGTTCATGTGTGAATCATGTTCAAGTTAAAACCGTCCTTTAAAGCCTCCATCAGGAATCTCAAGAGCCTCCGGTCGGAACTGACTCTGCATCTCCTGGATTCCACTGTCCTCTCCACTCAGACCACTTGTTGGAGGCGGCCTGGACCCACGGAGTGTAAGGCCATGGCACACTCACTTGCGTCTTTCTCTGCAGGCCTACCAGAGGGCCTTGCACTCCATGGGCGCTGCAGAGCTGTTCTGTGAAATCCAACCTTTGTTTCAGAGAGGAGTAGAGTGCCTGAGAAAACCCTTTAAGAAATTAAGATGGCAATAAATGCCCAGTTCCCTAGTTTCTAAAATGAAGAATGAGCTCAGTGATATTGCAACTTGAGTTTGTAGCCAGATGTGGCTACACCTATATTTGTGACTAACTTACTTCAATCTGCAGAGGAACCTGAAACTTCCTAATGCTGAAACGCGGGTGATCACACACTGCAGCCGTAGGAGATGTCTGTCACCCACGTATATTTCATCATTCTCTGGAGGTTCCAGGTAAACAGAGATATGGTAATAGCTTCCAGATATGTGGAGATTGCTGCAGACTTGGTGATTGTCCCCATCAAGCTGGGAGATAATGAAAAGTACCTTTTCTTTGGCTCAAATCACTTCCTCGTATTGGTTAAGTTTTTGAATTATACAAAGTCATGGCTATGGTGTGTTTGTAAAGGAAGAGTTTCATTGTTAATATCACTAATGCTTTTTCCCCAGGACAATTTCACTAAGCAAATTTATCATTATGAAATACATTTTTAAAATCATAAAGACCTATGTGGAATTTGAAATATTTCCAATAATTATATCACAATAGCATATGTATTAGTAAATAGTATAGGGTGGAGGATACTAACAGAGATATTTACAGAAAAAAAAGTACACATGAAATACGGTTTGGCCAGGTTTAATACACACAGAACACACTTTAATACTTTCATATGGTCTGAATAATATCTCCATATTGATTTTTTCCTTGTTTCTACCAACTCCACAGCAAATGTACGACAATGGCTCATTGATTTATTGTGAGTGTAGCAATGGGTTTATAACGGCATGAATCATGCCGATTGCTCAATTCACCACATGCCTTAATAAAAGTTTCACTTTAATAAAACTGAGCTAAGGCAAATATGCCCAGAGGCTGGCCTGACATTCCTTATACATTACCCTGCCTCAGGAAATTATTGCCATATATTTTACAGCAGCTACAGTAGGCTAGGGGATCAGGATTAAAATGTACTAACTACTGTGATATTTAACAGAACTCCTGTGTTCCCAGTTAACCCTCATAGGTACAAAATGAGCAGAACAATTAGGAGAGAGCACGGTGTGGGGAGCAGAACTGGCCTGGGATGCAGGTCTTGGGGGATTGGTGCTGGCCCTTGTGACCCCAAGAGGGTCCCTCAAGACTCTACACAATGGAGGCAGAAATACCTCTCCTTGTTCCCTTCCAAAGTTACTAGTAGCTTCAAAGAGAAGGAGGAAGTGTAGTGCTTTATAAACTACAAATGCAAAACAAGTGTGAGGTGGGGACATCACCATGAGTGACACTTCGTAAGGCACACACATCTCATCCCCTCAGTACCATGAGCTCTGACTTCAGCAAGACTGATCATTGTTGTTAATAACAATGTATTTGGACAAATAACAGATCTTACTCTATTGATAGGTGTTTAGGGGTTAAAAAAAAGAAAGAGCCAATCTTTCTAAAAGAGCTGTATTATTCTTTTATAACCTAAAAATTGCTGTTTGTCTTCCCTAGCAAGAAGTTGAAAATGTCCCAACCGCACCTGCGTCATGCTACAAAAAATGAACCGGGGTGTGAGAATTTAGCCAAAAGGAATTGCAGGCACTGTTCAAGTGACTTATACCTGCTCACGGCTGCCCTGGCAGAACTGGCGATCAGGCGATCCGTTGCTATTCAATGCCAAGTGGGATAATGTACGTTCTTACAGAAGACCAAGAAGCCTGTTTGGCCGTCTAATCAATACCAGTCCTTTAGTCTGTGTGATTGAGTCAGTGGGGTGGTATGGTCCTGTGGGAAGAGTCAGTCAGCTTTGGACTTAAGTGTCGCCTCTGCCACGAACTACCCCCTGTATGATCTTGAACCAGGTACAAAATCTCTCTTGGCCTCCAGTTCCTCATCTGTAACATGGGGGGTTACATTTGTTGGTGTGACAAAAGTAAAGTGCCTGGGCTCAGAGTAGACCTTTAAAAGTGCAGTTTCCCCGTGCCTGTGCTCAGCTGCTCCATGGTAACTAGTCTCTAGCGCCCTTTCCCATTTCCCCCGGCTCTTGATTCACCCACGTGGCTGCCAGTCTCGGGGGCACTATCATCCCAGTGGCCCACTCTGGGTCTCATGGCTGTCCCCAGCCCCTGCCACACCTTCCTCTGTGCTCAGCAAACCGGCTTGTGCTAAGCTCAGTCCTTGGCTTTCTCCCCAGGTAGGGCCTTGAGAGAAGAACCTGCATTCTGTTTTTCTCAACGTTATTTCCGTCACGTTGAACATTTTCTTTGGCACATAGAAGATAGTATTAAAAAAGGATGAATGAATATATGAATTGATATACAGCCAGGTCCCACCTCAAAGAGCATGTGCCATCACAACAGCAAACTTGATCCTTGATTAGAAATTTTAAAAATGAGGGACGATTCAGGAGATGCTGGATGAGCCAAAACCCAATTTACAATTCAAAGTCGCTGCTTCGGAGGTAGGATAACAGCCATAATGTGCGATGGATTATTTATCAGCTACTTTCTATGTACCAGGCACTATGCTAATCTGCACACCTTGTGTCATTAGCGCTCAGGATGTCTCTATAGCAAATGCACCATATGATTCCCGTAGTACAGCTTTGTACGCTGAAACTCAGAGAGATTAAATAACTGTGCCGAGGCTGCGTAGCTAGGCTGAGCTGGTCTTTCCGAGTCCAGAACCAGGGCTCCAGCTCCTAGGCTGTACTTAGCAAAGGGGAGTGGGCACACACTGTCATCTGCAGAGGGGTTAATGACTGGCTGTGAGGCTCAGAGTCCTCGTGAACAGAGCTCACGGCTGCCTGGTTCTCCACAGGAGCCTCCCTTCCCCGGCTCCATGTTCTGCGGCTTTCCCCCTCTTTCTCACTCTCACCCCCAAAGGGACACCAACAGGGGCAGTTGAAATAAAACCCACCATCATCCACCAGGAACTGAGCTGTCGAAAGAAATGAAAAATCCAGGGGCAACTGCAGTCTTACCGTTCATTAATGGGTTTATCGGTAACTCTCTTGACATTGAGCTCTAACTGTGGCGTTTAAGAAAATCCCAAATTTGAAAATAAATAAGTTGGCTGACATATAGACATTTTACATATGAATTTAATAAAATAGATTTTTCTTTTTGAAATCTTTGGTAATCTCTGAAATATATCAACTGTAACCCAGGAACATTGTATCCCAAGTTGTGATTCATGAAATGAAACGGAAATGTATTATGTAATTCAATTTGGAGAGCCTAGCACAGAGCTCATTAGGGCAGTTGCTGGTGATGTGGACTGGAGTCCGGAGGCCCTGTGGTTTGGGCAAACCCCTCCCAGTCCTTACCTCCCCTTCCTCCGAGGACATTTCAACCAAATATCGTCACCCTTTAAAAATAGCATTCTTGAGCACTTTGCCCACAAATGAGGATAATGCAGGGGAAATCTTAGGAAAAACTGAGGCTTGTTTCCTTCTCCTCGCGCTTTACCATTAACCCATCTGTGATGAGTCAGGCTCAGAACCGACTCATGGCTTTTCTATGTAGTCCTTGGACCCAGACCAGGCCCCACCCATACATCGGGCAGGTGGACACCAGGATGTCATCTGAGGTAACTGGGGCCCAGAGAAACAAACATGTTCCCCAGGGTGACATGGCTCTTGAATATCAGAGCTAGAACTCACTCTGTAATCTCTGGCTTTTTTTTTTTTTCAGTTCATCACATAGCCTGAGGTTGTAATCCAAGCATAGTTTTCACTCATTTCTAGGAAAGCAAATGAGAAAATGAGTAAGAAAACACTTTCACTCCTACGTGATTTTTAGGGTTTCGTTTTTTAAAAACTTTTATGGAGATTAGAAAAATTGCTATTTTAACCACTTAAAGTGTACAATCTAGCAGCTTTTATTATATTCCCAATGTTGTATAACATCACTGCTATCTAATTCCAGATGATTCTTATCACTGTGAAAAGAAATCCTGTGCCCAGCAAGTGTTCACTCCCCATTTTCCTGTTCTCTGAGCCCCCAGCAGCCACGAATCTGCTTTCTGTCTCTACGGATTTGCCTGTTCTAGACGCATCCTATAAACAGAACACATGCTATGTGGTCTTTTGTGGCTGACTGCTTTTCCATAACATAATGTTTTGAAGGCTCCTCCATGTGATAGCATGTGTCATACTTAATTCCTTTTTATGGTTAAATAATATTCCATTTTATATCTACTACATTTTATTTATCCATTCATCAGTTGATGGATCCTTGGGTAGTTTCCAGTTTTTGGCTATTAATGAATAATGTTGCTATGGAACATTTGTATAAAAGTCTTTGTTTGACTTTTTGTTTGTTTGTTATCAGTTTTCTGGGGTTTACCTAGGAGATAATTGCTGGGTCATATGGTCATTTTATGTTTAACTATTAGGGTAACCACTATGCTGTTTTCCATAGCAGCTGCATCATTTTACATTCTCACTAACCATGTCTGAATGTCAATTTGTCCACATTCTCACACAGCATTTGTTACTTTCTGGTTTTTGTTTTTGTTTCTGTTTTTTTTTTAATTGAACCCATTTCAATAGGTGTAAAGTGTTATCTCATTGTGGTTTGATTGGTATTTCCCTAATGGCTGATGATGTCAAACATCTTTTCATTTGCTATTGGTCATTTTTATATCTTCTTCAGAGAAGTGTCTACTCAAGGCATTTGAGCATTTTTTAATTGGGTTGGTTATCTTTCTGCTCTTCAGTTGTTAAGAGTTCTTTATATTTTCTGAATACTAGTTCCTTACCAGATATATGGCTTGAAATATTTTCTCCAATTCTGGGGGATGTCTTTTTACTTTCTTGATAGTGTCCTTTGCATGCAAGTTTTAAATTTTGATTAAGTTCAATTCACTTTTTCTTTGTTCCTTGTGATTTTGGTGTCATATTTAAGAAACCATTGTCCAATCCAAGATTGTGAAGATTTACAGCTATATTTTTTTCTCAGAGATTAATAGTTTTCACTCTTGCATTTCATCTCCTTTGAATAAATTTTTACATATGGTGTGAGATAGTGGTCTAAATACATTCCTTTCCATTTGGATATCCAGTGGTCCCAGCAATATTTGTTGAAAATAATACTGTCCCCACTGAATGATTTTTTTCATTCATGTCAAAAATTAATTAACCATAGTTGTATGAATTTACCTCTGGGCTTTCATGTCTATTCTATTGATCTCTGTGTCTTACCTTATGCCAATACCACATTGTTTAATTATTATAGCTTCATAGTAAGTTTTGAAATTGGGAAATGTAAGTTCTCCAACTTTGTTCTTCTTTCTCAAGATCATTTTGGCTATTCAAGGTCTCTTGCAGTTTCATATGAATTTGGGATCAGCTTGTTTCTTTATGCATAAAAGGTCAATGGAGTTTTGATTGAGACTGGTTTGACTCTGTACATAGATTTGGGGAATATTGCCATCTTAACAATATCAAATCTTTAAACCATGAACAAACACAGGATGTCTTTCCATTTATTTAGGTCTTTTAAATTTTCTTTCAACAATGTTTTATTTTTTTTAAGTGCACAACTCTTACATCTCCTTGATTAAATTTATTCATAAACATTTTACTACTTTTGATAATAGTGTAAGTGGGATTGCTTTCCCAATTTCAATTTTGGATTGTTCATGGCTGGTTTATAGAAATACAACTGATTTCTTTATGTTGATGTTGTGTTCTGCAATTTTGCTGAACTTGCTTATTAACTCTAATAGGTTTTAGCTCTCACAGTGTTTTTTCCTTCTTGTGGTTTCTTCAGGAATTCACAGGGGCCATTTCTTGGGGTCAAATTCCTGATGAGCCAAGTGGGAAGTACTGGCCATGCTTTCCTTCTCCAGGCATGACCCTGGAAGGTGTTAGCTGGAGAAAAGAAGAGAAGAAGAGATATTGCAGGGATTTAGGCCTGAGCTAAATTAGAATCTAAACACCTGTGAAATTGGGTGGTTCTGAGGGAAACGTCCCACTTTGGATATCAGCTTGCACTTACCTTACCCCAACCCAAGGCCAGCAATGACAGGGCACTCTGAGGAATTCCTTGCAGCTTTGAAATGGACCAGCTGTGTTGGAACTGCTCTGGAATTAAGATTTTTGATAAGGTTGTCATGTGGTTAAGAACAAAGATTATTAATTTTGCATGAGAACTTGGGAGAAAATGCTAGGCTTTTGTATGACTCTCTAGATGCTAAGGTCTGTTTTCTATGAGGTTTGTCTTTTCCACTGTTGCCAAGTGTATATAAGAGTGACATAACAGTATAATGAACTAAGCCAAAACAAAATGTGTGTGCACATACACACACACACACACACACACACACACACACACACACACACACACACACACACACACACACACACAGCATTGGACAATGAAACAGAAGCCCAGAGGTGAAAGAAAGCAAGAAGGAGTCTTATTCCCCCAGAGAACATGCAGCCACATGCCCCTAGAGGTTAGCTTCCCCATCTGAAGTGAGGGAGCATTGGCACTGCCTTCCTCCACCCTTCTGGCATGGTGGGAAGAATGAATAATAAGAAGATCCATACCTATGTATTCTGGAAGTAGAGGTGTTGTTAAAAA
This sequence comes from Manis javanica, assembly GCF_040802235.1. Lineage (NCBI taxonomy): Eukaryota > Metazoa > Chordata > Mammalia > Pholidota > Manidae > Manis > Manis javanica. Next base: position 228,191,244 of record NC_133156.1, read on the forward strand.
AAAAAAAAGATTTTTAACTAGTCAGTTAGAAAGAATCATGTCCAAAGACATTTTCTATAGACCTTAGCTGCCCTCCAGGTAGGAAAAGAAAATAATAGCAGTAGCAACGACAATAAGAAAACAGATGTGACAGCCCAAGTCCCAAATCGAGTTTATGCTCTGCTATTTCGCTGTGCACTTCTCTGTTGGTAAGGTGCTGGAATTCTAGCTTCCACAAATAGCCTTAGTTCACCTTCCCCTCTCGTGCAGAGGTGTCCCTTCCCTGTACTCAGCACCGATGGCCTGGAAGGTCGGTACCTGGGACCCACTGCCTGCTGCTGGCTTCTGGTATACCCAGTCTCCACGAGCGGTCCTGAACAACTGGCAGTTCACTTTACTTTATCCACCCACATCTGCCTCAGGTTCCAGCATAGGGCTGAGAGTGAGTATTTTTTGATCAATTGCTTTATAAATAAAAATACTTTTAAAAGGGAAAATAAGTTTAGAAAAAACAGCTCAAAAGATAAAAGTGGCATGACCTTTTTGAATGTACTAAAATGGAAACTTCCTGGCTGAGAACTACTAACTTATCTCCTAAACACACAGAGGTAGAAACATACATTTAGGCTTCATAATTCACATTTCTCTAGAAGGAGTTGTCATTTTTACTATGAACTCTATGTAGACCAAATCAACACTGAACTATAGAACAATGACAACATGCATGAAATCAGTAATCTACGTTTATCTTTACAACACAAATGTATCTGACAGATCTTTTTTTCCTCAACAAATTGCTATTTTTTAATGTTGCAAAAAACAACAACAACAACAAAAAACAGTGGTGTGAAGCGCTGGAAAGAAGACTGGATATGGCTTTTAACTCTTAGTATGGAAAGACCTTCCCTGAACCTCAGTTTCCCTAATTACAGTATCCATGTGGTAGTAAATATGTCCACACAACCTCTCAGGGTTTTTAAGGACTCCAGTAATATAATGCATGTAACTATGATTTCTAAATTCTAAAGTGCTTCACCATATTAGTTAATATTATTACAAACATGAAACAAAGCTCTCCATATCTTTTGTGGAAAGGGGGTTTGGCATTAACCATTATCACTGTATAATTTCAGATAAGCAGACCCACTTAGATCAGAGTTGGCACTCCAGGATTTTGAGAAATGAATGATCTAATTTCATTTTTGTTTTTGTAAAATCGTCAGACAAATTGTTTGGTGGTGTTTTTTTTTCTTTCTCTCTTAACATCTGGTTCTATCAGAACTAGACATACCAACAGAGTGTAAAAAATATTTTTGGGATATATTTGCAGACACTAGTCATTTGGATCTTTTTATGCATTTTATGGGCTCTTATCTCAGCTCAGCCTAGACACTTGAGTCTTTAAATATTCCTCATGTACAAGATGATGTAGTTATCAGGTGACCGTATTTCATAGTCAACATAATTAAGAAGTTTGTTTAGACTGCACCAACCCAAATTCCTTTATAATAGGAAGGTGGTGTCCAAAGTTGTTCAAGTAATTTCCTATCATGGTATGGTAGGGAGAAAACCTCCCTGAGAGACTGCTTGTCATTTGTGACACTGAGCGAGAAGCCATGCGTCCTGTCCTGACTGGCGCTAGATCTAGTGCCCTCGCAGAACTGACTTCTGACCTACATGAGCAGATCTGTCCCTCACTTTTTCACAAGCATGGATACTCTGAGGCTCAAGTGTGATTGTCCTGGTTGTTGAGGCAGGTGTGGAGCTGGAGCTGGAAAGAGTTGTCCCCGAATCCCTCTTCCCTTCCTCCAGGCCAAGGCCCCCCCACCTCCCTACGCTTAGACACGAATAGCCAAGTCAGGGAGGATTCTGTCACACTGCACACTCTGACTGCCTGGATTCCACTGAACTCTTAGAAGTACGCAGGAGAAAGTCAGATTATTAACCTCCTAGCCAGTGTAGTCCATGGCCTAAATGGGTGGGGTGTGGAATTGATGTGCATCGATCAAACCGCTGCTCAGCCTACCAAGAAATCTCAGTCTACAAACAACCAAGAAGTCGGTGCTCAGTATTTAGACACTAGATTCTACATGAATGAAAGAGCCCACTGAAAGATCCACATGAAAGATCATTTTGTACATGTTGACAATGAGGTATCTTGGTGTAGACATAGAGTAGGCATTTGGATCCATGAAATTAGGGCTCAGAGGAGAGGCCACGGCTGGCATGTAAACTCGATAGCCATCGTAGACCACCTAGGTGGTAACTGGAAGCATGGAAATGAATTAAATCCAGTGAAGTGAAGGGAGGTATTCTGCTAACTGTCTTGCTTGACCTCTACTACAGAGCTCTAGGTCCCCAGTCACACATTGAGAGCTGCCTTCTCAGGCCACTGATGTTGTTTTTCATTCAGTCTTGGCAGGCTTCTTTTTCAATTAAACAGGAGTGTGTGTGTGTGTGTGTTTGTGTGTGTTTGTGTGTGTGTGTGTGTGTGTAGGTAAAGGTTTGTTCCATGAATCCAGAGTTGGAAAGTTACCTCAGACTGAGTTTGGATTTTATTTTCTAATGGTCTAGTCTGCCAAAGTTTTCAAAATGGAGGGAGTCGAGTGGTTTTTCCTGAGGCATAACTTGTTTCCTTTACTCTGGGCTTTTTACAAACCTCACACCTTCTTTCTCCAAGGTTCCCTACTGCTGAAGACTTTAAATAGTCTGATTTTGTTTCTAATTTTCTCATAAATTCACCACCCACAATCAACTGGATAGCTGTATTTTTTTCTTCTTCCAGATAGGTTTACTAGGACTCGAACACATACTCTTTATTTTCCCACCTGCCTTGGCACATGAATCTGATTCCCAAAATGAGCCTAGTGGTCACAGCGCTGCATGGGGCTGGCACTGCATCCCCGCAGGTGCCCAGACATTCCGTTCCTTTGGAAAGGCACAATCAGAAGTCTTGATCTTTCCATCGGAATGGTATGGCTGGATTTTCACTGACTTTTACTTCCTTGGTTTGGTTTGTATTGATGGGGGGCACACTTTAAAAACACTTTCCTCATCATATTACTCAGGTGGTCTTTCTTCCTGATTTTTATACATGTCTTGAGGAAAAGGTAGTTTTGAAATGGCCAGAATGTGGTTTTGGAAAAGATGAGAATTCCTGCTTGTGGCTGATAATTAAGCTTATTCAAGGCTAAGATTTTAGGGTCTGTTTTTATTTGCCCATCATCTTTTAGTTCTAGTGTGAAGAAACATCTATTTTGCTTTGAATTTAATTACCAATTAATGTAGGGTGAGTGCTCACTATAATCTGCTCACTGTATCCTAGGGATACCAAAATAAGAAAGAAGACGTAATCCACACCCTCAAGACACATCTTTGTATAGTAGAAGAGACAGAAAGAAAATGACCAACTCTGAGGTGCTATAATAACAAAGGTAAAGGAATAACTAACATAAGGATAATAAACTATTCCATTGATGATTTTAAAAGCTACATGTCTTAAGGAACTGAATCTGGGTCAGCCTACATAAAACAGACATATTAATTGTTCACTATGTAGAAAAAGAGGGCAGTCTCCTCAGACAAACTGTGTAAACAGAATATATAGCCTAAAAGTAGAATGTGGACCTAAATACTCAGAAGATCCTTTGTCATCAGATTTGTAACAAAAATTAATATTAATGGGATAAGTAATTCCAGTGGAGTGGTGGGTGCATAAAACATACCAGTGTTAGCAAAATGACAAAATTCATTTAGCGTTAAAGTTGAACTTTAACATGTGAGGTGTCTAATGATGGCTGCCCAAAGAAAATATAAGCCTTCCATAGCCACCAGGACAAATATACACCATCTAATTTTAGGGGATCTCAAACTTGTCTCGAATCAACAATCTTCTACTCAAGTAAAAATCTTGATTGGATATTACAAAAAAATAGACCCAGTTGGTAAACATGACCAAGATATTTGTAAGAACCTATTAAATAGATGCCCACCCATTATGTTTCAGATAAGAAGAAAAGTACAGTACAGGTTCTTCCCTCTTGTGAAGCATGGCTGTTTAAGTGTCAACCTGGAGTACTTGAAATAGAATTCAGGTCTACGAGATGAAAGCATGGTGAGAAATTTTAGATGGTTGTAGAAATGTGTGTTCCTGGGAAGTAAAAATCATAAGAAGGAAAACAGAAAGGGCATGCCTTCTCCATCTTGTTTAGTCCAAGAGCTGCAGCCGAAATTGTCTAAAGTAACAGAGGTACAATGAATGTTGTCACAAGTTGTGTTAGTTATTGAAACAGTGTGGCTGATGACTACTAACAGCATCAAAAATATATACAGGATTGTTTTGATACCAGCATCTATTAATAAAGAGATGGCTGGGAGTGGCAGGTTGAGGAAGCTCTGTTCAAAGCTGTTCCTGTGTGCTAGGTTACAGACATGGCTGTAAATATTTGTTTACAGTCTTTAACAAACCAAGCACTTAAATTTAAGAGAAATCAGCAGAAAGGAAATTGATGTATGGATATGTGATTTGGAGATTAAAGTTACTCTTAAATAAAATGTGTATTGAGAAAAAAATAGTGTACTTCAAGGTCTAAAGGGACATTGAGGAGGGAGGGAACAATTAGAAATTCTCTACTGTCCCAGAGGACATTACCGGGGCTTAGAATTCATAGGGAGGTAAGACTTGGCACTCTGGAAGGGAGGAACATCCCGAACACCTGAGATACCCAGAGCGGGAATGAGCTGCTCAAGACAGTGAACTCGCAATGACAGCAGTGTTCGAGCAGATACCGGGTTACTGCCTGTCAGGGATGTCATAGACGTGGCTGATTTGTGTGAGCGATCGGGCTGCACCAGTGACTCTCAATTTATTTCTAGGGAGTGGAACTTTTTTTTTTTCAAATCATCTCTTACAAAAAAGCACAAAATTTTAAAAATAGATAGCAGACAAAAGGAGGGCTGCTTTGGCAGCCCCCCCCCACCGCACCCCCGGGCTCCTCAGCTCTCACATGACCGCCCCTTGGCACTGCCTTAGAATTCCAAGGCCTTGAACAGCCCCTCTCCTCACTACATAATATCTAAGGATTTATGGTTCCTTTTGCTTCCAGGATTCCATGATTATTCTGTATAGGAATTGTTCCTGTTTGAAATGGTTCATTAGCTAGGTTTCTTTTCTTTCTGCTTTAATTACTAAAACATATGGAATTTCACAAATTAGGTTCAGAAAATTTGAGCCTGAAGTTTAGTTTAGACCTATCTAAGTACACATTTTGACTAGGCAGGATACAGAAATTATGGGTGCTTTTTTTTTTCCAGAAGAAGATTTTTTTTGAGATCTAATAATAGATGTTTTAGATTCAAACTACTTGAAATCAGATTGTATGACAATGAGGAAGTGCAGCATTAAACAACCAGGTCTGATAACTGATCAGCTTATATTTAGTGTATTATGGAATTATGTCTTTCTTTCAACTCTGTCTGGCTATAGAGGATCGTTTGAAGCTCACGTGTAGGCAGTTAATCTTGACTGGATTCATTGATTTATAACAGCGAGAAAAATGCTCTTGTGAATCCAAATAACTTAAGCTTGAAAAAGTTTCAGTCAAGTGATTTTGTCCATAAGCCACTAATAAAATTAAAGAGATGTCAAACAGAGACCAGATATCTTGCAGGGGGGGGGGGTCACTGCTCTGCAGGTGCAAAAACTTGAGTTAACCAGTTAATCAGCTTGGGAGACTCAACATGCTAACTAACCTAAACAAGATAGATGTGTCTGGCAGATAATGATTTATTAATCAGAATGGAGAAAAAGATGGCAGGTCTGTTTTGAAAAATGAGACTTTTTTGATCAGTCTCTGATGTGTCTATACTCTCAGCAGGCCAAGTTACAGGCAATTTACAGAAGAGGGAAAACATTGACAATATGGTCATTGCTGCCTTAGCATGGTAATGAGGAGCTGAAGGCTTTCTGGTTGTGCATTGCTGGAGAATATATGGATAAAACGTGGTAGTGTGTTCACCTTGGAATATTATGAGTGATCTGTTAGAGCAACATACTAGCAACCTAACAACACAGATGCACTGAAAAGACAAGAGTTAACATATGGTTGCCTACAGTGGGGGAGGCAGGAAGAATTGCAGCTGAGGAATGGGAGTAAAAGAGAATGAAGACAGCAGTCAAACAAATTAGTTGTTGCACAGTGTAAAACTAGTGGTATATAGAAGAAATGTCCAAAGTAAAACTTTGAAATGAAGAGGAAATTGATCAAATCTGTGAGGATGGGAGAAGACTTCTCTCTCAGAAGAGGAAATATGTGCTTTGGCTCTTCACGCATAGAATAATACGGAAAATATGAAGAACTTAAATAATTCAGTGTGACCATAACATACTATATGCATTGAGGAGGAGGAGGAGATGAGACTCGTGCTAAAGTAGAGTACAGATCACAGACGGTTTGGTATGCCATTTAAGCAAAATTGTATTTTATCCCAGAAGCAATGCAACTAATGGAACTTCTAAGCAGAGAAGAAAATGTGTTGAGTGATATATAGGCCACTCAAGAGGCAGGGTAGAGACTGGATTCGAAGAGCAAGAATGGAGAGAAACAAATCAGTTGGAATATTTGAAGAAGTATGAATAGAAGATGAGTGTCTGAATTAAGGAAGAAATGGGGATGGATCCTGGGAAAAGAAAGATAAGGAAGGTAATAAGGGGTAAAATCGACGTGACATTGTGACTGATTAGATAGTCAGAGGTGAGCAACAAATTTTAGGCTAGCTCCCAGGTTTCTGGCTTGGATGACTGGATGAAAATTCAGGTTATTAAACAACAGAGGGAATTTAGGAGGAGGTTAGGAGGAGGAGTCCTAGTTGAGTTTAGCACGTGTTGAGAAGGAAGCACTTGTAGGGCCATCTGAGCGGTGATCTCTAATAGGAATCAGATCCATTATCAGGAGAGTCATCTGAGCGTGAGACGCAGATTTGGGGATTGAGGTGTTGGAAGAAGCACTGCCTTTGAAACCTGCAAAACAGAAGGAAAACTAGGAGAAGGTGATGCATTGGCAGTCCAGGGAGCTGAGGACTGGACGATGGAGGAGGAAAGGCCTTCTTCCAGCCCGCACATACGTCCATTCACAAACCTGCCGATGGCATCCCCGGAGCTCAGATCTCCACTGTTCCCCACTGCCATCACCGTACCCAAGTCCGTGCCACCATCAACCCTCTACTGTGACAGCTTTATAGAAGTTCTCTCACCTCTCCTGTAATGTTCTACTTTAGCCAGAGTATTTTATTTAAAACATAAAGTATATCAGGTCACTTACCTGCTTAAAAGTCATCAATCACTTCTGCTGATAAGTAGAAACCCATATTTTATCATGGCCTGCAAGAACTGGCAACACCTGTCCCCGGCTGGTCCCTCTGACCCATCTCATGCCGCTTTCTCCCTTGGCCTCCTTGGACCTCCATTCCGTCCCTAAGATGCAACAAATTCCTCCCACCCCCCACCCCAACACTTTTATTTCCCCAAAGGTTAGTGTGGTTTGTCCATTCTTATCTTTCATGACTGGACTCGATACCACATGTCCAGAGTAATTGCTGCCCTGGCCACTCTGTCCCTCCTTACTCTAAGTGTTGAGTGAGGGTGTTTTGTGAGTAGTTAAGGAGACACTCAAGTGCACGACTCACAGGAGGAGGAGAGAACTGGATTTTTCTCTAAGCAGGAGGAGATCTGTAGGTTTGACCTACACAGACACATCTGTGTAACCACTCTTCAAAACAAGTTATACACTATATTTGTCACCACCCAGAATTCCCTCATGTCTCTTTCCAACCAATCCCCTTCCTCAATTCCTCCGGAAGAGGTGACCACTTTTTTATTTCTGTTGCCAGGCGTTTGGGCTTCCCCCAGCCTCATCAGATGTCTCATTGGGAAAAATGGTGGTATGTCTGGGGCTTGCCTAGATTTCAATCCCTCCACATAGTCCGTGTGACTATCAATACTCCACTGCCTGTCTTTCCCATAGTAAATTACCTGTACCTCTTCTGGCGCCCATGATTGCCAAAGCCACTAGCATAGAAAGTAGCCAGCATTTCTCAGCTGGCTCGAGAAAGGACATTTTCTTCTTTGGAAATTTAGATGATTTAGCCATTTTTGCTTTTATAGTTAAGTGATATCTTCAAAAATATTATTTTAAAATATTTTTCTGTTTTTTTTCCCTAATTGTTGCAACAGAAATGTTGGGTTACTACATCCTGCTATATACCACTTGAAAGTGGATTTTAAAAAGATTTGCCAACAAGCACCTATCGACCACCCATTTTATTCTTAGTATTGTGCTGAAGGAATTAGAAAAAAAATCTAAGAAATGATCCTTAACCAAGTAGCTGACATGTATTTGAGAAGAAAAAAATGTAGTAGATATCAGAGAGCATGATAGTATTGTGAATATAATGGGAAAGTATGTGACCTTGGTGAAGTCATTTTGCCTTTTAGATTGCAGTTTCCTCAGAAAGTGAGAGGTTTGAGTTCTATTAGAGATTATCAGACATTTACGTTAAATGCACTGAGCCAGAAGGCAGGGCTGGCCAGCGAGTAGCTGCCCAAGATATCCATCTACATGAGGTTCTTAAAACAGCAATGGGAAAAAAATAAGATGGAGAAAATGGAATTTATCAGAACTCTTCTCAGGAAGAATGCCATATGGGGTGTTAGAGTTAGCCATTTGGGTTAGTGGGTGAGATTCCCAGGGAGCATGCTTAAGAAACAACGGATGAAGAGTAAGCCCTTCTAAAGAGAGAGAATCTGGTTGAGTACAGTGTTTGTTCTGTTCAACTACAAGCTTGGGACCCACCCAAGATGTCTGGGACAGTGCAGGGGAGGCTGGCCTCACCATTAGCTGTCCCATTTGTCTGTCCCTTCATTCAGTGTTCGGTATTTCTACATAAATGAACAAATGTTTTAAAAATATAGTCTGGATGGGATACAAGGGTTAGGGCTACATGCCTCAACCTAGTTCTCTAGCAAGTAACTCCTTTAAAAATGAAAATGTACATAGAACCTCAGTACAAAAAACAGGAGAGAACGACTCTGTTTTAATTACATGTGGGACTTTGTTCACTCAGCTGCTGAGAAAATTTTGTCAAATCCTGGTCTTTAATGAAATACTGTTTGAAAACTACTGACTTAGAGGATTTCCACTTTCTTAACACTAATCTGTGATTCTATGGTAAGATAGACATCTAGAGAATCAGAGTGTTATGCTTTATTTTTTAAATTCTTATGTCATTCATCAATGTTAATATTATTAACTGGTTCAATAGCCCTTATCTGAGAAAAATGCAACATTTACATTTAAAATGTACAGTCTCCCTTGACTTTTCCCTTTGTCTTTTAAAAAAGGTATGTTCTGAAAGTTTTCCTAAACTCCTTCTTTCAAACCGTGCATTCAATAAAATGCTTTTATTTTCATGAAGTCTCTTGCTCTTTGATTATATCTTTTAAAAAAATAGTAATATGCTCTTGTTTTATGCGTGCCCACTCTTAAATTTCTCTGAGGCTATTAGCCTTCTTTTGACATTTATTTCTCTTGTCTAGATTACCTTCTGTCAGTTTCTCAGTTTTTGATTCCATTCTACTCCTTCTCTTTTGAACAGCTGGTTCCCTGCAAGTTTCCCAGAAGCCCTGACTGAAATTCACATTTAAGAAGGAATATGATGTTGATTAATAAAAGTAGATCTGTGATTTCTTTGTTGCTTTGGGCCCCCTTTCAGAAGGAGAAGGCTATTCAAATTCTGAGGGACTCGACTGCCAGGCTTCCCACCTTCACTTCCTCTACACCCAAATGACAAGAGTCAACTCTGGGGTGCCAGCCCTCATGGGCGGGCACAAGCTCCTCCCAGGAGGATTGCTTAATTCCTTTAGGAATTCCCGCAGAGAAGACGCTGCTGCCAGGTGGGGCAGGGCGACTGGAGAAGGGGCTGTTTCAGGCTGACCCAGCACAGGTCCACGGGCTCTATCACCATCCCAACCTCTGCGTCCTCTCCAGTTCTGTCCACCCTTGCTCATTGCAAAACAATGCAGTGAAAAAGTGCTCACGTGGAAGGCTTCCTCCCCTGCACACCCTGAGCTGTGGCCTCTTGCCCTCTAGTTCATTGGGCAAAATGATCCTATTGTCTCGGATATTTTTTTAAATGACTGTTTCTCCCATTCTCAGTTCTTTCTATATATTTTTTCCTTTTGTATTGACTGCAATGGCATACTAATGATGGGGAAGTTGGAAATCTCCATGCAAGGTATAGGCAATAAGGGGTACGTTGCCAGTAGAGAATTTATAAACAATAATAAAACCAACTGAAAGAAAGCCTGGTTTTTATTACCACCAAGGCAAGGTCAGAGATAAAATGTTCTCTCTACGCCCAAAAAAATATCTTTTTAAAAATGTCAGTTCTAAACAATTGCTTTGATTACTATAGTTTCAATTATATATATTTACAGATATGTGTGTGTGTGTGTGTGTTTCAAATAAGCCCCTTTTGTAAGTATTTATTCTCTAACAAATATTGGGTTCCATAGGGAATCTATAAACCTTTCAATTATGTAGCTGATTTCAACACAATTGGACTCAGCCATACATGTTTGTTTTGAGGGTAAGTTGGTAAAGTTTTAGAATCATCTATAACTGCTTTTGGTGCCTTTTTTGTCTCTAAACCCTGTGGTGCTACATATTCCTGTACTTAAACAGTGGATTTTAAAGTATTATAAAGAAACAAAACTTGATATACTTTAATTGTCTCATTCTACATGACCATTCTGAGTTTTGTGTTTTGATTGAAACCAGTGAATATATAGAACTAACTGCAAGGTGTAATATTTTTTGACAAGCGCAAATTGCAGTCCATGCATGAAATCTTTTATTAACTTAGAATAGTACCTTTAAATGTAAATTTCTTGTTTATGAGTTAATTATTTGTTTTGAACTGTGGAACAAACCAAGGAAATAATGACTATTACTAAAAGTAATTTTGTCAGAAAGAAGAAGGGAGTGTTAAAAGATGATCCATTCCAAGTGTCAAATACATTCTGCACACCACTGCTTTCTGTCATAGCAGTGAGTTGGGTCAAAGAAGGAAATAAATGCATGTGTTCAGTCAGCCATTCTGAACTAGAAGCATAGGTACTATGAGGAAACGGACAACTCAAGAAGATAAATAACTTTTTGAGCAATGTAAGTCAGTAGTGGAACTTCCGTTCCACTCCCGTTCTTTTAGCGGAACTGGTCTTCGCACTTCATGTGACTACTCAGCCTGGGGATGCACGTGCTTCCAGCTCTACCGTCCCTCTGAGCTGAGCACAAGACCCATTTTCCCTGCTGGGGCTTCTCAGACTGCTTTAGTCCAGACACCTCCCAACTCTCACGTGTCTCATTCTTCATCTCTACTTTTTATAATATATCTGTACTTTACTTCCACATGAACTGCAAGCTCTTTAAGGGAAGGGACCCTATGTTATGAATAGCTACATCCCTTGCAGCACACAGCCTATTTACTATAGGTTCCCGGGGGTGACTAATGATGGGCATGGCTCTAGTAAGATTGCTAAGAAGGGCTAGTCTTCAGTGGTGACCTACTTTGAAGTTGGATTTTTTTAAAACTGGCCAAATCATTGGGAAACCAGACTGAAAAGTATACTCTGAAATCTAAGTGCTTTTAATGTCCTGGTTGAAGTGAAGTACAATGATAAAGCCATGAGATTTCCTGCTAGCTTAATTTACATGGTGGTTCTAAAGCAATTTCCAAAAGGGTTCTAGGCTACAGCAAGGTTATTGGCCTATTGCATATAGCCTTCTCCAGAGGGATTACTCTGCAAGATAATACTCATTAACTCTGCTGGTTTGGTCCCTAAACATCTGAGGTAATGCCACTTTCTTAAAGCACCAAGTCACACTGAAGGCGCTCGTTCAATCTGAAATGTTATCAGAGATTAAAGGAGAATGCAATTTGGTAAGAGAGTAACAGTTTTACTCCCTCTCACTTTAGGAGAAAGTCATTATTGTAATCAGATACCTTCTGTTCAAATGTTGCTCAACTTCAATTCCAGAGAGAAATAGAAAGGGTAGGGGAGCTGTGGCTGACAGGAGAATATTAGTTTTTATCATTAAGATCTGCCTTAAGAAAAAGAAGTCCAGACAGACAGTTTAACAGATTGAGGAAGCGCTGGGAGAAGAGATAGCTGTGTGAATGCAGTCTCAAACAAAAAGACCCTTCATTTGGAAAGATAAGGCTGTGTACGGATAAAATCAAAGTTTCTCAAGTCTTGATGGGGTGCAGAGGATAAACCGAGGCTTGTGGAACAAATACTAGATATTCAAGAGTGGTAAATTTAGGATAAATAAAAGGGAGATATAATTTCAACAGAGGAAAGTGAGCGTACTTCTGGAACCCATTAGCCTAAGAGGTGGTACTGGCTAAAATATAAGTGGACTGCAAAGAGGTTCAATTCATTCATGGATGACAGGGATAGCACGGATTATTAAGGGCAGCCAGGGTGACCAGGCATTTCACTGACCTCCCAGGCTGATGGCAATGTGACATCCTCGCCCTCTAGGACTCACCCTTGGAGTCATTATTGGAGACAGTTTCTGGGAGGGAGAGAAGCAAGACACTGGCCCAGGGGCACAATTCTGATGTTCTCATGTTTCATCTTACTGGGCTAAATATTAACTTTCAGCCTAAAGTGTCTGTCACCAAGTCATCTGTCTTGGTAAATGCTGTTGGGGTCTCAGCATTGTGTGGAGGCAATGAATCTTCCCTGCTGACAGTGAGAATATCCACACCAAGCTGCCATAGAGATTTCTGCTTCCCACAATGTTTATGACAGTAAATTAGGCTACACAGTGCACCAAAGATTGTTTACATAACCCCTGATACCTGGTATATTTGTCAGCCTCACTCCGTGGACTGTGACTTTAGTAGAGCCAGAAAATGTTTAAAATGTAAGGCTAGAGATAATATATAAAATTATTAGAGCACTTTACAAGAAGTCACACTGGTTTATTTCAACCTATTCCTCAAATCTAATATATTTCCTTTCTTCCTTTTCTTTTTGGTCCTCTCATTATCTTTCCATTTCTCTCTGGCTTTTCTGTTAGTTTCAATTTCACACCCAGAGTAGTGTGAGCATTCATTTGAATTTTTCACTGGATCCTCTGCTTGCCTTCCTGCGTAGGTTTTTGTGGAGGAAGCTCAGTTATGCACATTGGCTATGTGTACATGTGATTGTCACATCTCTAGATCCTACCCTGATGTTTATCCTAACTCTCTGCCTTGTGCTAGTTGTTTTCTTGATAGCTCTGTGCTTACACTTACAAGTTTCATCTTTAGCAGTAAATCCTATGTTGCAAGGCCTGGTTGCAAAATAGACTGTTCCATAAAACCATCTTCATTGAGTGTCATTCCAATCAAAACAGAAACTCTGGAGAAATATTCATTTATTGAGTGCATTTCCCAAAAAGCGTTTGGAACTTGTGTGTATACCCCTCATTGTTGATAAATTTGTCCCTTGACACTGGAATCTGAATTTAAGAGAGTCAGTTATCTGGTTTAGATTGAGTAAATCTGGGGGCAAAAAGCCTTCACAAATTTAGGTAGTTCCAATCTTTATACAATTCTTACTGCTCTCAAGTTAAATTTTGTTTTTTTATGCACCTTATTCCTTTGCATAATTGAATGGCTGCTTTGTTCTTAGAATTGTTGAAGAGTTGCTGATATTGACTGAATGATACACAGATAACATCATTGAAGCAAATACTTGGTCTGGAAGAAAATTTTGAAATCTTGATTCTAACAATACATTATACCCACTTTCTGTGGCTCTAAGCAGGTCAAGACTAATACATGGATTGTGAAATTTTAAATTTGGCGCTTACTGCCTGTGATTATTTGTTTTTAATGACAAATTAAAATAATTAATTTTATGATAAATTAATTTTACTGATAAATTAAAATTATTGTTTTAATTATTTGTTTTAATGAATGGAATGACATAGAAGAGAATGGATATATTTTTCTAGCTTTGCTGAGATATAATTGAAATCGAAGTATTGGAATGGTCTGGAATAAAATAGGATTCTGGTTCTTTTTAGGATGTGGAAAGACACAAGATAACTTTGCCCCCACCCTCGTAATGAGGAAAGACTGTACAATCAACAAAGTAATCATTTTCTTAAGTCTTTAATAAAGTTGAGGTCACAAAGCAACCAGGCAAACTGAATTCCAAAAGTGACAGGTCTCTCCCAGGAGAGAAGAAACACACAGACTATTTCACCTTTGGCAGAACATGAGAAGAAGAAGTGGCTGTCAGGAAAGGGGAGAAGAGATCTAATATTTTAATGAATTCTTAGAAGCTGAATATGGATTCAGATAGTCGGTTAGAGTAACTGGGAGCCCAGAACAAGGGAACCAGCATTCACTCACCAGCTCATTTCCACTGATGTCCAGTGGGTTCTGAAAAGAAAAACTGGGAAGGGCGGGAGATGGGGGTGGGGTGCCCTTTGGTGGAGCCGACGTGTAGGGATCAGTGGCTGCTGGTATGCAGGAGTAAAGCCCTGCGAACTCCCCAGGATCCTTCTCACATACCTAAGAAAAGTCTTAAGATGCTGGACAAAGGGCCTGAAACCCTCTCGGATCCAGGGTTCTACACTGATACAAAGCAGTGATCTTCTGTCCCTGAGAGGGGGCAAGAAACTCTACCACCAATGCCCCCACTCCTACGGACACAGGCAGACTTTGGCTATCATGGCAAGAAGGACAGGTGCCCCAAAAAGGCTCAGTCCCAGAGGGCCAGGTGTACAGGGCCCTCCTAAGGTGAAGTCTGGATCCGAAGAGCCAAGGGCCCCCTGTGAGTCTAGCACCAGGGAACAAGCACAAGCTGTCCTCCCCTTGGGTTGGCAGGACCTTGGAGGCAGAGGCCTCTGTGGTAGAGACTTTCAGGGGCTGCTGAGCACTGAGAGCAGAGCAAGGACCCTGGAAGCCTCCTCAGCACTCCGTAGCCCACACCAAGCACGAGGTGACAGCAGCTCCCTGAAGGAGGAATGTGAGTTTGGCACACCGAAGGTTACTATGCAAAACAACAAAAACCCAAACCCACATCAGTCAGATCAAACCAACTCCCCATATTACTGGCCTGACAGAGGAAGAGGCACACCCATTGCAGTATGCAAAATATTTTAAAACTCCATCTATATGTTCTCCTGAACAATAAAAATTATGAAAACCCCCCAAATCCAAACTTTGTGAAGAGATAAAGTGATCATTAGAGACGACATAGATGCTGGAACCATTTAATTCATATTTTAAAATAGTTGTGATTAAAATTTTTAGTTATGTCAGCCACTGGAGAATGTAGACAACATGCAAGAATACATGGAAACGTTGAGTAAAGTGCTGAAAACTGTATATTTAAAAAAGAGTTCATAAACAGATTGGACCCAGCTGAAGAGAACAAATGAGTGAACTCGTAGTTTGAAGAATAGAAAACATGCAAACTGAGTAAGAGGAAAAACCTTTCTCTACAAAGAGGAAAAACCAGCAGAGGCAGGAATGGGAGGGGAACAGAGCGTCCACGAATCACAGGGCAATATCCAAAGTCTGACATACGTGAAGCGGGAGCCCCAGATGGAGGAGAAATTAACAAAGCAGATGAAATGTTTGGAAAGATCATGGCCAAGACTTTCCCAAAATTAATTAAATGTAATGAACCAAAGATTCCAACAGTTCTGCAAATCCTTAAGCAGGATTAATTACCCTTCCCAACACACCTAGGCACGTTGTATTCAAATTGCCGAAAACCGAAGATGAAGAGAGAATATGTTGAAGGCAACTTGAGAAAGAATATACTTTTATAAGTTCAAGATGTTATAAACCATAGAACAACCACTAAAATGTATAATTAAAACAGAGGAGTACATAATGAGTCAATAGTGGAGATAAAATGAGCACAAAAATAACCAAAGAAAAGGCAAGAAAAGAGGGGAAAGCTGTCAAGAACAGATGAGACAAATAGCAAACAGCTAACAAGATGATAGATTTATGTCCAACCACACCAATAATATTAAATGGCCTGTACCCTTGTTTACTTTATGTCTCTGCTTGGGGACCTCAGATGTATCTCAAATGCAACATGCTGCAGATGGACCTGGTAGTCCTTCAGTGGTCTCTGTCTTGGAGATTGTCTTCACCATCTGTCTAGTTGCGTCCACTTTATTGACTGAATATAATATGAGTTGTAGCTAGTTATCTGGATATATAATGAAAGAATATAATAAAAATCATCCTGGATGCCTCCCTCATCTCATCCCCAGGTACCATACATCCCAAAGATCTCTCCAATTTATCCATCTGTTTTCTTCTTTCCCCCACCACTCTAGGCTCATTTCCTACTAACTTTTGTCTACATTATGCAATCAACTCCAAACTTCCCATATCTACACCTGTGTCTTTCCATTTTGTTCTTCATACTGTAGCCACTGTGGGTCTAATTTTACCACTTTGCCTACCCTCTTAAAACCCTTCACATTGACCTCCACAAGTTTGCCAGCCTCTTCTCTCATGCTGCCTTAGGCTCCCTCATATGTCTTTCCATCCTTAAATGCGTGGACCCCTTGTTTACTGCAGGGCCTTTTTGCATGCTGTTTGCTCTGCCTCCGATGTTTTCCTACATCCTTCCGTTCCCTTCTCCTGATCTAACTTAACCCAACTCAACATGAAGATCACAACTTCATATCACCTGAATCCATGGCTCTTCAAATATCCCTGTTTTACTCTTGAATAATGCCATGCACCCCTCCTTTATCATATCATATCAGAGATTTCATCATAATTGTGATTTGATGTTTATTTGAAAGAAGTTATTTAGGCCACAACTATCTCTTTCACCAGACAGTAAGCTTCACAAAGTAACCTGTGTCTTTCTGTTCATCACTGGATCCCCAACACTTAACTCCATGACTGACACGTATTGGGCAATCAATAAATATTTGTGAAGTGAACGAATGAATACTATAAAATATACCAATAAGAGGGGATTCAGGGATACTAAGACCTTCCTGTTTAGCTGCAGTTGAATCTAATCTTGAACCTCTTTAACTGATGATTCAATCACATCACTAAAGCCCAGTGTAATTCCTCCTCCTTGCTGAAGTCATTTCTGTTGATAACCAGAGTATAGGGCTCTTACTTTCCTTTAAGCTCCTAGAACCTCCATGGATTGCCCAGCTCTTTGGGTCTTGCCTTGGCAATCACAGCTCCAGCTCACTGAGAATGCCAGGATTACATCAGCTGTGCCTTAATTGGCTGGCACCATGATAGCAAACCAAGTGGCCTCATTGAACTGCCAGCTTTAGAGCCTTGTCTTCTCAAAGTCTCTCTTATTCTGCTGGAGAGACAGGATCACTCATGGCTCTGTGCTCCCCAAGTGCTTGGCTTCTCCACTTTGGCCTATGTACATTCATTTGCACTCAGCTTTATTTAAACAAAAACACACAAATACAAACTTTCAGGTGTTTATATGGCACTTGCTTCATTTTGCCCTTTGGGTAGTTAATTGTATGCCTGTCTCATATCTCTTGCCAGACAGGTGTTTCTGAGAAGCTGGGTGTTCTTGTTTCTTTTCCCTCTTTCAGCACCCTGCACAGTGCATTTATGGTGGTCCAAATGAAGGTACCATTGGCTGACTGGAACTGACTCATGCAGACACTTAGATTGCCCTACACTCTGGTATAGTTACTACAGAATACTAGATTATGAGTCAAGAAATGTGGGTTTTAGTACTAGTCACCTAGTCTCAGATTTCTTATCTGTAAGCAGAAAAAATCATTGCAATTAGTTGTTAGGATCAAATAGGATGATGGGTATGGAGGTATTTTGTAAAATGTAAAGTGTGTTGTAGGTGTAAAGGATTATGCTTCTAAATGTGAATGTGCAAAGAAACACAAGCTAACGTAGCTAAACCTTTAACTTGCTGGCCCCTCTGAGCTCGGCCTATAACTCACCGTGGGTGCCAGAGGCAACTTTGGCTTTGTTCTTTATGTAGCCAAAGGGAAAGATTCATTAGTTGCTGTTATGAGGCCTATATATGTAGCACCATCTGGACGTGTGGTCAACTGTGCCAAAGTTATTTGGTGACTGGAATTGGAGAGAAATGCCTGGAGCACATCACCAGTGCTGGGGTGGTGATGGCAAACTTCCTTCTGAAGGACTAGGACATTAGATTTAATGCTGACATTGGTTAGAGATCCTGTTGAAAGTGAATGAGTAAAGTTTAGAACAGGAAGAGCTTAGAGCCTGCAGCAAAGGGTCCACCACACTCCGACAAGCCCCATGCACGTCTGAGTTTGCCATACTTCATTCACTGCGATGGTTGGTTTCCTCCCAACTGGCCGTGAATTCTTGAGGACAGGGACTGAGTTTTGGTTATCTTTAAATTTCCAGCCCTTGAGATCTCTGAGTGCTGAGTATGTTCTCCAAAAACATATTCTGGTACCTATTTAAAGGATGGAAAAATGAATGATGGCTAAGACTAGGTTTCTGCCCGGCAGCAGACCTGTGACTAGATTGTTACTAAGGAATGTGCTATGTGCGAGGATAGAGGCTCCCTTGGAAACAGGATGTTTGAATTGTACCTTGAAGGAGAACGTTGAAGTCAGGGCAGGAACAGGGAATGATGGTTTGGAAGGTTCTATGATGTTACACACTTAAGATGCTCAAATGTTTCAAGGTCCTTTTCCATCCAAAGTCTCAGTTCTCACAGAAATTTGGATGTGAATGGTGTAATCCTTACGGCCACGTTCAGTGATAGGGAAACCAAACCCCAGCTGGGTTTAAGGATTTGACAAAAGACACAGCAGCAGGTCAGAGCGAAAGCCCGAATGGGAACGCACTGCTCTTGTGCTCGTGCAGAAGCTTTGACTCTGCATTTGAGGCTCTGGTTTTGAGTGCATTGTGCATTGGATGGACATTCTGGAAGTATGAACTGTTTATCAGAGTTTGGAATGGAGACATTTATTTGATAGCTGGTGCTTTATTTACAAACAAAAGGAATTCACTGCTTACAAAGTCATCCCAAGTGTAGTAAAGCAAAAAGAAGTCAATTCATGGTGACATTAACAAGCTAAGTGTGCGTGGAGAGCAGACCTGAATCTGCCAATTGTTGTCCAGCATTTGAATCAAACAACAAAATTCCTTTTGGATTTGGGAAAAAATTCAAAAAACCAAACACCTCAAACTTCCTTCTATAGGATTCTTCTGCATTTTCTTCAGCTCTAAACTCAGGAATATGCAAAGAAAAATCAGATCCTTATGCCTTGGGATTCACAACATTTAAATCATAAAACAGCATAGCATAAGAGCTACTGGATGTCCAAGAATTAGCATGCTTTTGGTTTTCTAAATGCAAGTTCACTTATAAGACACGACTCCAAAATGTTCAAGTACTGTGTAAATTCTTAATGCTCATGGACTTTCTCAGATTAAATGTGTGATCTGGAAGCATGTCGTTTTAATTCTCTGGGCCTCAGTGTTCTGATCTATAAATTGGGGTTCACTGGCTCACTGTGTGCCCTCCCAGCTATCATATTACATGGTTCTGGCCATGTGGACATTCTTGGCTCTTAAACACAGTGAGACTGTGGGTTCACGCTCTGGCTCTGCCATGTATGCGCTCTACGTGATCCGGTTGGATTGGCCTCAGTTCCTTTATTTATGAAAATGCAGTAATAGAGCCTGACTCACAGTGTTGGGCAGAATGCTGAGATCGGGGTCTGGGACACAGAAAACATTAAATGTGAAAGTTATTATTGCACACTCGTCTTCTCTTTGCTTTAGGAACAGCGAACATGCACTGAGTGCTGCCCGTCTGGGCCGGGGCTGCAAGCTTTACCAGCATGCTCTCCGTCCGCCCTCATAATATGTAGGTAATATTTTTATCTCTTTTGAAGATGAGGAGATTCAGGCTCAAGTAGTTTGCTCCAAGGCACACAGCTAGTAAATGGCAGAGCCGGGAATTAAAGCAACTATCTGGATGTCGGGGTAGGAGTCGCTAGACACCACGAAATCCTGCCATATCTAAGTAGAGCATTGGGATTGAGCATCAGAGGTGGAGAAGGGGATCTGCTGGCATTTGAAAACCCAGTCTGAGCCAAGGCCAGAAAACATGATTCAGAAAGGGACTAATACCGATTTGTAGTGCAGAGTCACGTGATTCATAGATCCTCAATGATTCTAGTTCATCACCTCATAAAATTCACTTTCCCCCTAACACCAACTTATTGCTTATTTCCGTTTCTGCTGAATTGTCTCCCCGTGATTTGCTACCCTGCAGCTAAATTCAGCCGGCTATTCAAGGATATACCACTGTGGATCAAGAAGAGCGCTGTGACATTTTTTTATGATAGCAAAACCAAAAATAAACCCAAAACACCCAGCACACAATCTTAAAGTATATCCATACTATGTCCACTCTGCTCCTGTTGAAAATCAAGAGGTAGCTTTATGTGTCTATACATTTCTTAACTAAATACATAAGGAAAACCATTCTGTGGGTATTTTGAGGCCACGGCAGTGAGAGACGTGAGCCCATGCTCCTCCGTCTCTCTCCCCAGCCTCATCTCAGGTCAGCCTCTTCCCCTCTCTTTGGATTTCAGTGGCATTGACCTTTCAGTCCCTCAAACATGCTACATTCCTTCTGCCGCAGGGCCTTTTTAGCACATGCTTCTTTCCCTCTGCTCTCCCCAAATTTCCTCTCACTTTTGGTCTTTGCCTTGCTGATTTCTGTTAATTTTCCAAAGTTCAGCTCAAATTGCCCTTGCTCAGGAAGGCTGGACAGAGTTCCTCTGCTGCACGCTTTTTTAACACCTGTGTACTTGATGGTGGAATGTCAGTTGGCTGGAAGGTAAGCTCCTTGGAGGCTGGGAACTTCTTTTCTGTAGTTTATATGCTCAATGATGAATGAAAAGCTCATAGATGTCTAGGTGGTGAATATTATGTTTTACTCCTAGAACCCATGCAATTCAAAGTTGAATGCTTACAGAGATGCCTGGGAGGGAGTTTGGACCCATTTGGTCCACACTAGCAGATAGTCCCTTGAGCACCGTGGTAAATCAGAGAGCGCATGTGTTTTAGAGTCAAGACCTGATTTGAAACCCCATTCATTTATTGACTGAATAAGTATTTTGAGTGCCAGACACGGTGCCAGATGCCAAAGAGATAGCAGCAAGGAGGACATGTGCCTGCCTTTGAGAACTTTGTGTTCTGGTGAGGGAGAGACAGGTGAACAGGCAGTTGTGATACACTGAATAGGTGCTAAATTAGCCAAGGGTGCTCCAGGAACCCTCACATCATCTGGGTGATGCATAAGCCTTCCTGAGGAGGGAAGGGCTCAGCTGAGACCCGGTGGAGGAGGTCACCTGAAGAGCAGTCAGAGGGGATGGGGCGCATCAGGAGGCATGGCTGATGGGACAAGCTGGGTGATAGAATGGGTGGGGCGGGGACCACCCCCACTCCAGGAGTAGCAAGAAAGCACTGGAAGGGGGCATCTCTGAAGGCAGTGGGCTGTCAAGATGGTTCACAAAACTCTAAAACATTGCTATATTCTTTCTCTTAGATATACAGAGAGTGGCTGATCTTGCCTTCTTTCCTGCCTCGTTAAGACTCATCCTGAAATTTAAAGCACATGATTTTCCCCCCTGTGTTATTTCAGTGCAACTGCAGAGATCAGAGATGAGTCCCTCGTGACATAAAAAGGCTCAGCAAACACCAAAACAATAAAGCTAAGCAAGTGGGTGACAGCACAGAATTTTGTAAGTATTCAAAGTTAATTTAGGGCTTTTATATGAAACCCCCAAAGGTCCTGATAATAAATTATCATTCTCTTTTCCATAGCCACCCCTCCTTCCCCATCCCAAACTCTCCCGAACTTCAAAGCCTTCCTGGGCCCCCAGAGGAGGCCTCTGCATGAGCAGGGTTGTGAGCATGGGGAACTGGCAGATTTAGGGCCCCATCCTCTCCCCTTTCAAAGTGAGACTGCCTGTCAACTTGGGTCGCTGTCCTTTGGATGGAGGTACATTTTAAAAACACTCTGAGGCAATGACTCTAGACATTTTGGTCTCTTGTTAATATAGGATAATAAATTTCTAAATTCAGAATGACAAATAACCCTTCGCAAGTTATTAATACTTCATAAAACAAATACTCCAACTTTTGTTTCATTCCTGGCTTTCTCTTGCTCTCTCTGCTATTGTCCTGCCTTCTCCTGATTTTTCTTCCCTCCTCTGTCTTGCATCTGTCTTTTCTCAGACTCCCTTCACAGTTTTAAGTTCGGTTTTGGTTGTTCAAGTGTTGTTCCGAGTATACACTTTGCCAGCTTATACCTTGATAACCTCTTTGAATTTCCTAAGGGGCTTTTAAACAATGACTCGTCTTTGCTGAAACTGCTGTACTGTTGTGGCTTTGCTTCGGGATTTCTTTTACCCTTGGGTTAAAAGGGGTTTTATCATTTGTAATTTTTTCTTTAAGGCTATTTTCTACTTAACTTGCTCCTTCTTCTTCATGCTTTATTCCTCTCCTAAGCTTCCTTTCCACGTCTTTCTTCCCTTTCTATGCACTATATCTCATTTATCTGGCAGCTGCCTGCCCCCCGCCACCCCCACCAGGCCTTCTGTTTCTCTCCAGCCTCCCTTCCCTTCTCTCTGCTGTTGATTGTCTCATTGATAAGCTCTTACCCTATGTGAGGCGAAAGAGGTTCTGATATTTCACTAGAAGCCCCACCAGAGCAGACCAACTGTGACTAGAAGCAGTAAGGGTTTCCACGAAGGTTCTTCCAAAATTCACTTACTAGAAAGAGACCCCTTATAATAAAAGAGAACAATCTGAAATTCTTAACAAAAGCACGTAAGAATTGCTTATGCAAATGAGCAGCTCTATTACACAACTAAATTCCCTCTGTTGTCTTGATTCGAGTTCTGCGCAAATATGAGTTTAAGAACACGCGCGGAATTTAAAAGCCAGTCTTCCTGTTTCAAATATCCACACCCTGCAAGTCACAGCACTTACCCTTTTAAGCAGGCATCACTAGTGCTTTCCTGCCACTTCTTTGCTCTCCGTGTTTTATAGCCTTCCAGGGGGTCTGACTGCGTAAGTACCCCTCAAGGCAGGATGGACAGCATCTCCAAATATCTACCAGATGTCGTGCTGTATCTCAGGATGAATCCATTATTGATTCAGAACTCTCACTAGGGGAACTTCTGCCAGGTTTCCTTTCACACTTGTGATGAGGAACTGGACGGAGCATCAGTAAGGGGACAAGACAATAACAGTAACAATAAACAGACACGGGTTGAAAGCAACGCAGTAATAACAAAAACCACCCTGGCCCCCTTGACAGTTGCTCTCCTTCCAGCGCCAGGTCGCAAATCACTTTCTGTTTCCTTCTCCCTGAGCTCACACACATTCTGAGACACAGGATCTGAAAACATGCCCAGTAGCGTTCTTGTTCAAGGAAATATTTGGATAAGAGAGACAGGACTAAGGAAATTCAGATTCTTCTTGGAGGAAGTTATCAAGAGATGGTCGTGTTAGGCCTGCAAAGTAAAAAGGACGACTTAATTCTCTGTTCTGTCTAATCAGAATCACTTGCAGCCTCAAAAGCAGGTCCTTATTGCAATGGATGCCAAAGGCATGTTTTCCACGTTCAAAGCAGAATCCATCATCTCTCCACCCCAGCATTTCCAACCCTGCAGTCTCGCATCCAATTTACCTAATACATCACTGTCATATTCGTTTTCCTAAAGCTCTTTGCTCTTGACTGCCTTGGGTATTTTTAGGAAGTTGGTGTGATAAAAATATATGAATTAGTTTGTCTAACTATTATGGATCAAATGCCAGCCATAGGACTACAGAGAACAATAAGAAATGCTGGTGCCCAGTGTAGCAGGAAGGTGATCATGAAACAAGTACAAAGAAATGCGAGAAGTATAGTCACAGAGCAATTGAGAAGAAGAAAAGAAGCTGTTAGCTTAATAGGCAGGAGAAGGCTGGAAATTATCAGGGAAGGTTTCATGGAAGAGGTGACCTCTGAGCTGAATTTCTAAGGATCTGTGATGTTTTCCTGGACAGACAAGGAGGCTACTCACACAGAGGTATAGAGGTGTGAGAAATCATGGTGTGTAATGGAACAGTGATAAATGCCAGGTCAAAGCACAGGGGCCCAGGGATGTGTGCATGAAGGGATTACTGGGTGGACAGGTAGGTAAAGTTCAGAAGGTGACGGGCCTTGTACATCATGCTGAGAGTTTGGACAGGAGCCTACTGATGGATATTAAGCTGGGGGATGATGTGATTGTATTTCTACTTAGGACTGGTGACCTGAGGGTAGGGGAGGAGATGAGAAGCATCATAGAGCTGTTCTGACATGGAAACGCACTCAGGTGGAGCTCTGTGAAGAAAGCCCTGTAGTAAGAGTATAAGGTAGAGTTGGCAGGGGTTGGGGAAGCAATTTGATATGAAAGGTTGAATAGTGGTAAACAACACATTAATGTAGGCCACTCACCTGGTTTTAAAAAAACAACCCTCAGTGGTCCCTCATGACTTACTAAATTAAGTTGCAAATATTTAGCCTGATACTCAATATCCTCAAGAATTCGGGTCTAATCTATCTTTCTGACTTTATTTCTCAATATTCCTCTACTGGGAGAAAATGGATACTAAATTTCTTTCCTGTGTTTTTCTGATTCCCTGTCATTGCTCAAGATTGCTATTCTACATTGAAAACCCTCTTAACTCTCCGGCCAAAGCCTCCCATGGGCCACTGCATCCGTGCTCCTTTGGCATCCCCCAGATGAACAGAATCACCCCCTTGGAGATCCTGTGTGAACTGGAGCATATTTCTCTCATTTCACTTATTTCTGTAATGCTTTGTGTTTGTGTCCTAATTGTCTCTCCATTCCATCCCCTTTATCAACTAAGACAATCTTATTGAGGGCAGAGATTCTCCTTTTCGTGTTTTTATCCCCTTTCATACCTCATATATAGAACATTGCACATTACAGTTATAAGGTAACTTTTTCCAAATTAAAGATTTTTACTTTGGCTAAATTTCCCTAATTCCATGAAGTAAAGTAGGAAATTAGAACATTTAGGCAGATAATTCAAATGAATATATCTAATTTGACCATATCTGGCCATTGTTAAATGAAATCTCATGACAATATTAACATAGACAAGATTTACTAATAGAAAAAGGAGAACGCATATGAAGTTTTATGCTCCAAAATATTGTATCCATCAATAAATCTTGGTTATGTTTGGCATATCTCAAAGGGCCCAACAGGTTGTAAAGATATTATTGATAAGATTCCATAAGCTTATAGCCTGCTATTAATTTTTATACTAAATTCCTATTGGCTTTAATGAGAATTCTGATTTTTTTAAAAAAGACTATGACTCCATAAAAGTTCTAAGTGAATTTGTTTTTAGTTCTATAGTGAGGTATGTCTGGGTATAAGCAGAGAAAAGTGCTTTTGGATATTTCATGGGCCATATGTATTTATTCTTTTAGAGATATTTCAGCAAAAACTCCCCTCAAAGTCATGAGACATTACATGAATGTTTGCGCTATTACTATTTTATTCCTCAAGATGATTATCATTATATTTACATGGTATTTGTCTTTGAGCAGCAATGAACACATTTATTAAAAAATTTTTTTAAATTTCATCCCTACATGGTTCTTAAGGATCCGAGGTGTTGCCATTGAACTAATGTGGAGCCAAAGGACCACCAGTAGGAGAATGAAGCTCATTAGGAGCACATGCGAGGTACTGTGGGGACTACCCTTGTCGATGAAGATTTTACCACCGCCTTCAAAGCCTAATTCCATCTCACATCCCCCCCATAGGTCTGCCTGGTCATCCAGAGTCACACCGATCAGACTGTGTCCTGCATCCTTAGGTTCATGTCACTCTCTGTTTTGTGAGTGTTGGTCTTGTCTGCCCATCTAGACTGCAAGTTCCTTTAGGGGTATGAAAACTCATGTTTACTGAGCTCTTAGTATTTTCCAGGTACCAGAAATAGAGAAAGGAACAAGCCAGTACAGTACCTTCTCAACCTCTGTGGGTAAGATAGAAAAGTAAGCCACAACTGCAGTCCAGTGTGAAGACTGCCTGCAAGGGGAAAAGCGTGAGTATCATTATCCACAGACGGGGCCCGTTAACACAGGCTGACCATCTATGGGTGATGGAACAGAGGCTCACAGAGGGCAAGTAACATGCCCTATGTAATGTCCCAATAAATGGCAGTTGCAGGAATTGAACCCTGATTGTCCCAGGCTTGTTTTCTGTATCAAGTTACTCCCCTTGCACACCTACCTGTGTCTCCCCTGTGTCCTCCACACCTACACAACAGTTACCAGTCCATAGGAAATGGTTATTTTTTTGAGTTGTTGAATAGGAGATGATGTTGTTTATTACTGTATTTTGAGCCAAATTTAAATTAATACTAAATGACTCACTAAAGCATATGCAGGTTTTCAAGAGGTGAAAATCATCATGGAGGCATGCTTTTCTCACATGAGGGAGGTTGGCAGGAGGTCAGGACAGACTATCAGGACAGAGTGAGATCGAAAGAAACAAACAACAAGGCCACTGTTCAACCTACATGGAGGGAAATGGGGCAGAACTGGGGTCTTGCAATGAGCGATGGGGAAAGGTTGTTGCAAAACTCACAAGTGGACTTAGAAAGCATGGGGTTGGCTGTTTGTATCCTTTATCAATTTCAGATATGTTTTTATGGGTATCAGACAGGGAAGATTCAAGTGCAGGGTAAATTTTGGATGTAAGTGGCCCATTTCTTATGCCCATTGCTCTGTCATTAACCCTCCCACTCAGTCCTGGAAATGCAAAGCCTAGTATCTTCCATCTGCTCCACGTTATTTATGATGATGCCTCTAATTATGTCCAATTTAGTTGCTGTCGATGATTAAAGGTAATAGGTAATAATAACTTGGCCTCATCATTACCACCATTATTATTAGCTCATTGATTGCAATAATTTCTAAAATTACCCCTTGGAATAAAATATGTTAAACACCTGGTTTATCCTTCTTAGGAACATCTGCTCTAAATGTGTGATAGTGTGGGACTGAATGCATCTTGCTCTGAAAGGAAAGCAAACAGCGTTGACATTGGGAGTCTTGTCTGTGCTGGTATGGATATATTGTGAGATGATGAGAGGAGGAAATAATGGTCAGTCTCAAGTTCAATGCTGGAATTAGAGCCGTTAAAAAATGGGGGAAGAAACATACACACATGCACATGCACACAAAATCGAGGATATCCTGCAGCTACTGCATTCTTTGCTCCTTGCTTGGAAAAGTTCACATCTTCAAAGTGGCCAGATCTGTGCCACAGGAGTGCCTCACCTGGCTTGTAGAATCAGCGCGTTGGGTATGTGGTGAGTGGGAGGGATGCAAGAGCCGCGTACGGAGATGGAGAGAGCAGCAGACTCAGGAATATGAGGGAGCTGCATTCCTCCCTGGTTCTGG
The DNA here is from genome assembly GCF_040802235.1 of Manis javanica. Lineage (NCBI taxonomy): Eukaryota > Metazoa > Chordata > Mammalia > Pholidota > Manidae > Manis > Manis javanica. Next base: position 228,218,809 of record NC_133156.1, read on the forward strand.
AAATGCTTCTACTTCCCTTTTGTTCATTTGGATTAAGTGTTGCCTTCTCATGCTCCTCTTTGGGAGTCAGAGTCTGTCCTGGGCCTGTGCATTGACTGTTTATAATGTTTCGGTCAGTATGTTGTCGGTCATTACATGCTTCCCTCCTTCACTGCGTTGGAAGTCAGTTGGAGACGGACACTGCATGTTCTTGGTGATGTAAGGTACTAAGGGAGTATAAGCTCTGGGACAGTACTTAAACTATACCTCTTTCAAACTTTCAGCCTACCTGCCCTGGCCAGTGAGGTAGCCACTCGCTACATGTGGCTATTTGTATTTAAATTAATTAAAATTAAATAAAACCAAAAACTCATTTTGTCAATCGCACCAAACTCATTTCAAAAGCTCAGCAGCCAGTTGTGTCCAGTGGCTACCATCTCAGTCAGTGAAAATATGGGACGTTCCCATCTTCACAGGAAGTGCTCTGGATCAGTGCCGGCCGACCGCTAGACTCATGTACTAAGGAATGACGGAATGTGGTGAACTTCTGCTAGGTGCTAATTGCTGATCTGCCATCAGAGCCCCACAAGTTGTCAGTAATTGAATCACATACAATCCATCCCAGCTCTAAAGGACTCAGAGTCTTAAGAAAAAAAGAAAAAAAAAAGACAGGCAGTATATATGTGTCTGTTACCAATATGTAAAATAAATGAGTGTTCAAGAATGAACTGCTTTCATATTTGTTTTCTCATTTACTACTCGTAATAATGTTGAGAAAGTGAATTGTGCCCATTTTATAAGTGAATAAGCTGAGACTCAGGAAGGCAAGATAATTTACCCAAGGCCATCCAGACCACCAGTGACAGCTCACATACTGTAAGTGGTATAGCCAATCAGGCTCTACAATGTCATTTCCAAGCCTTCTCCAAAAGACCCCACATGCCCACATGGAATTACATGCATATGTTCTCTCTGTAGAGTACTTACTATGCTGCAAGTGAACTCGAGTTTATCATTGTCAGACCACAGGCAAATTACATCTGTGAAATGAAGAGAAAGTACTTGTCATTTTTTTAAAATTTTGAATTAAGTCCCTTATCCAAATCTCTTACACTGGGTCAAGAACATGCAATTCATTTTTAAAAATAGTTCTGGTTATTGGTGATTTTAAAGTATGTATTGAGTTCAACACAAAACTGATTTTCTAGTTTTCTACATTTTGCTGCAATTTGGAATCACAAGGGATGGAAGTTTAACTTCCTCTCTAATTTTAAATCTATACTTTTTCTCTTTGCTTGGACCAGATCATCAGTTCCCTGCAGCCAAATGTGGTGGTTCTGGGCGGCTCCAGGACCCTGTGCCACGGTACCTCTGGCTCTTCAGGGGCTGTGCATATAAACCTTCTGATCGAATTCACAGAAACCAAGGAACATATATGTCACTGGTATATAAGTACGTACGGAACTTCTATGTGACTCCAGGGGTATGATTTGGCCCTGGCATCCAGTCGCTGAGTACTTTCAGGGTCCCTGAAGAATGTCATGTTTCAGGAAAGAGCTCTAGTCACGCTGTATCATTAACTTTATGGAGTGTTGTGGAATAACATTTAGTTTGATTCTGATCGACTAAAGGTGCAAATCCACAGGCATAATTTAAAAATAAAAATCCCTTCTCTGGTATCGTATAAATACATGCCAGGTGTGAAAGAAACGAAATGGTCTCCCAGGATGTTCTCCTGATGAGGAGGCTGGCCAGCTTTCTGCATCAGCCTCCTCCAGCCCCTGGGGCATTTGTGTGGGTTGCTGCCCATTGCCCCTGTGGCATCTGATGTGGCTCCTAGGGATTTTTCCGAGACCCCTTCATTCTCCTCACCCTCTCTTTCTCCACCATAAGTAAAAATCAAAAGTGAATTACGGAAGGGAGATATCCTCAGACTGGGGTAGCTTGCCTCCTTTATTGGGCTGTGATGCAGGAAGGATCAGATAAGATGGTGATGAAAATTCTTGGTTAGCTTGTATGCTGCACTTGTGCAGGGGAATCAGTTCCTTCTTTGCAGAGGAGTTTAAGCCTCAGGTCAAGAGTTGGATGCTAAGAAACTCACTGGTAAGATGGAGATTTCTGGGCTATTAATAATTCCAACACATTGAATGGGTAGTGTGGCTGACTTGGAACCATGGAATGCGAATGTATCCGACAGCATTTATGCCAACGCTCTCTCCCTTCTGTCCTATCAGGCATCCTTCCATCAGGGCTGGGCCTGGCTGAGTGTGAAGGGGCTACCAGGGCATAAAGTCCCTCCTCTGAGACCCAAGCAGTGGCTGTGAAATCTTGCCCTCTTTGGTGTGGGCTTATGTCCTTAGCAGTATTCACAGGTTGTCCGCTACACGCTTGGGCCTACCCTCAAGAAGGAAGATGGTCCAAGTTCTCCCCAGCTCTTCCCAAGTCCCCCTTTTGGACCCTTTGTGCCTCTTTTAGGTCCTCACCTTCTTTCTTGCCTCACTGCTTGTTTGTTTGTTTTTTGCTGCTCAAGGCCACCCATGTCATAGAGGAAATAAATATAATCATTTCTTCATAGCAAAGTGCTGGGGACTTACCCAAGCCCTTATCTGGGAACATCAGCTTTTAAAGGCAATGCTTTTGTTCAAAGCGAGGCAAATGCTTTGTTCAAAGGAATGAATAAAGTCAAAGTTTTAGGTACTGTAGCTCATGAATCTGGGAAAAGCTGCAGGTGGAGATCTTCACAGGTCCTGGACTCTTCTGTAGGTTTGATCATTGTCCTCTGAGCTGCTGCTTGGCTGACGGAGTGGGGAGGAGGCTTCTGTGGGTCTGAGCATCAGTCAGGAGGGCCTAGATGAGACGTCTGGAGTGGGGGAGGCCCCCAGCCACAGAGCACTTGGAAGAAGAATAGGCACATGTGGTCCACTTGTGATCTGTGTTTACTCGTCTGTCTGGTGTGTCTGAGAAGAGGGCGCAGGCCAGCCAGAGGTCGGCAAGTCAAAACCCTTTGAAGACAGACCCAGCTTCTGAAACAGATCTGGCTTTGCTGGCTCCTCGTCCTGCAGTAGTCTGCACGCTTCTCAGCCCATTCCCTCCGCACGTGTGTTGTCTACACATTTCACTGGTAGGAATGCAGGTATGCAAAACTGTGATGTTCTCTCATTTTCTGCAATGAAGTACTTAGACTCTTGAGCCCCTCTCTGCCTGCAAGCAGGCACTTCAATCCAGTCACTTCCAGGCGGGCTCAAACTGAAACCTGGTCAGTCGGGTTTCCCTCATCCTGTTAGCCCAGAGTGGGCTAAATATTTTGGAAGGATTAGTGTGCACATGGTGGCATCAGGTGTGAAAGAACCGAAATGGTCTCTTTCGGTTGTCCTTGACCTTTGAGGTCATCTGATGGGGTTTACCTCATTCACAATGACAGTGACCTGTGTCTCTGTTGCTGGTGTCCGGGATCCATCCAGGGCGTCAGCTTTGTCCCACCTGTGTTGCTGCAGCCAATGGGGGCCCCTGTCAGACTTTTGATCCAAAACCTCCCTCAAGAACATAGGGTATGTTTGGATGCTTTCTCACACCCCTAGGACCATGGGACATTCCCAAGACTCTCAGTCTCTTTCTTCTTAACTAGTCCCAACTTTCTCTCTTTCTTCCCTGTCCTGAGGTGCAGAGCACATCTGAGAGGCTCTACCTCAGTCTGCTGACAGGAGGAGAGGTGCCAGTCTTCTGTCTCACAAGAATCCACCTCCCTAGTCTAAGCATAGTTGATATCCATCTTCCTCCAGGGCTGGGCCTGGCTGCATATGAAAGGACGGCCGGAGCATGACATCCCTTCTCTGAGACCTGTGCGATGACTGTGAAATCTTGCCCTCTTTTCCATCTCTCCTCTCTTCTCCTCCAGAAAACTGAATTTATATGATTTTTGGAAGAAATCTGCCTTGTTTGTAACACTGCTATTTATAGTATAAGATTTGTATTCTGATTCCATCCAAGTTGTTGAGGATTCAAAAAATCTTTTCTCTATCATAAAGGCCTGGCTCTCACAATGAAAGCCTGGGCTCTTGAGGTCGTGCTCTATATTTGCAGAGTCTATTTGAGAAATAGGTCGGTATTTGATTCTTCTACTCTCTACTGTCGAAAGAGATCATTTTGTTTTTTCTACTCTTCTTATTGCATCTCTCTAGAGCAATAAACACAGTCCAAAACAAAAAGCCTAGGTTTTTAGGTAATGGTGCCATGAAGAAACAGAGAATTGATAATAATGCACTGATAACGATTTCATAGAATTACCCTGCTACACTCAGAATCGCTTTAATTCACTTTGCCCATTTTAGCAATGATCAGATTCTCATGAGAACCAGAGGAAGGAAGGTGAAGACTAGTAGGAGTACCAAGGAGACAAAAAAAAGGAATGTTCCAAACAATGGAAATGGAAAGTGAGTAGAGGTTGAAATTATCATTACCTCTAGGCACCTTTGTGAAAGGCATCATGAAGCAAACTAGAGCAGAAATGTCTGCTGCTTTCAGCTCTATCATTTAGTAGCCATGTTAACATTTGACAAGACAACTACTGGTTTCTTCATCTGTGAAATGGGTATAATACTTACTGCCTTGTTGACTTCAGAGATATGTGTCCACATAGAAATCTGGGGAGATATGACTTTTAATAAGCTTTATTCTCTACATAGCAGACATAGCTAACCTGACAATGGTTCTATGAAACAGGATTAAAGAGGATGCATATCCCTTAAATGAAAGGTGATCTCAATTTTAAAGTACAGTCATTTTCAAATCTATTATTTCAAACTTAATAATAGGTATTTTTTTCTTTCTTCCTTTCCTTTGTTTCCTAGAAAGAATTTAGGCAATGCCTACTGTACCGTAGGCATTTCATTGTATTCGTCTCCAAATCCAACACAGAACTGTAGTCTGTTTGGACTTTTGGGTAACTTATCAGTCACTGGGCATTGGAGAAATATGAGTGCTTCGTAAATAGGATGTACTCCACAGTGGATTGTAGGGAGTAAAAATAAAGAGATAGTATTATGGTCTGTGCCCTTGAGAGATTCCAGGTTTTACTGGGGAAACATTGCTCAGTGATTTATTCATTCAACAAATATTTATCAAGTCCTCTCATGTGCCAGGCACTATTCTAGGTGCTAAGATGATAACAGTGAATGAAATAACAAAAATATTTTAAAAATGGGGCTTACATTGTAGTGAGACTGGATCAAATGCATAAAACAAAGTTTTTCAAAATGTAATTTTGGTAAGTCATGTGGTATAGGATTAATGCTATAGAAATGAATGTGGAGGTGTTGTTTGCAGAACATAAATTTCAAGCAATTACATTTTGAGCTGGAGTTGCAGTTTGCAAGAAATCTTTCAAATGACAGGCAAAGAAGAAATAGAATGAGAAGACTCGAGTAAATGGTTATTTTGGGGACACGGAGGCATCTTGCTTGACAAATGGCGGGTGAATTTCAGATGGGATTGGGGAATTTGACTAAAGAGAAAATGTGGGAGTCCATGACACCAAGAGAGAGAAGTTTGGTTTTAACGGGCTGAGGGCTAAAGGGCCATGAAAAGTTTTGAGTAGGTGGCAGTAGGTTGTTGGGGGTACAAAGGCACATGATGTGACTAACAGTGCTTTTAAATAATATAGATTTGGTATGCTCAAGATTCAGGCCACAGGAAGGAATGTACATGACTTTTCATTTTCAAAGGTCTACATACCATGGGTAAGATTGGGAATTACTAGAACAGGTGGTGATAATTCTGAATTAAAAAAAAAATTCTCCAAAGTCCAGATGATTTAATTAATTAAACATATTTTATTGTGCCAGCCCCTATCTAATGTATACAGATACATTTAGCTATAGCTTTGTACATCCACCTTCATGACATTTACATATGGGGCAATTGATGTGGATCTGGTGAAATGATTTATGATTTATTTACTTGGAGTTACCAAGTCATGTTTCCACTGAACATCGGTTACTAACAGTAGAAATTTCAACTCTTTAGGAACAGTCCCACCACACACAGGGAAAAAGGAGGTATCAATTTAAGAACACTTTTCTTCTTTTTGATCCAGTGGCCAAAGGCAAACTGGTGACCAGGCATTATTTTCCAGAGACGCTTAAGGAACTTATCACTGAAAAGCTAATCAGTTCTCTATTGAGAATTTAGACCTCAGCAGCCATGTGTTTCATAAGCCTTTGCTTTATTCAGGGAGGAGGTTTCCTTATGCCATTAAGACAAGCACTTGGTGAGGGATAATATAGTTCAGGTTTTCTCATAATTGCATGGAAAGTCCCTGGGTGAAATGTATGGATCTGGAAAAGATCAGAACTGACAATGCTCAACGGCTTCTGATTTTCCAGTCCATCAGAATGCCCAGTGGTCTCCCCTTGGATATCTCCTCATCAAGTTTTAAGTTGGTAAAGTCCTTAACAGGTAAAACAATGCTTCTTACCATATGCTGTCACTGAAATCTAAAAGGAATAGAATTTGTGTTTGGTCAATGGAATTGGCAAGCGGAGCAGGCTTCTGGGGCATCTGGACATTGTTCATACTGAAACCTTTTATTTGTTCACTTAGAAGTGAACAATTAGGAAAGCTTCTGCATTCAGGGGATATTTGCAGAATGAGTTCTTTCAGGTTGAGTTTGGCTACGGTCCCATGTGAAGCAGTCACACTTCTTACTCAACAGATTTTGGATAAACCAGGAAAGCTTGGCTCCTCGAATTGCTCGATCTTTGTTGCATTGCCCATTTTTGCAGATTCTGACATCTGGAATGTAAATTAGAACTACATATTCAATATTTCTGTTTAATGTTCATTATCGGTCTCCCCAGAAGATTGTCATTCAGATTGGCTGCCAAGGGCCTGCTATTCTAATTGATGGAGTTCTCGGCCAGGCTTCTGGTCACTCCTCTCTCTCCCTGAGTAGACCAAGGACAGGATAGTGCACTTCAGTCTTCATTAGAAACAGTAAGTCATCAGAGCTGTGTAAGTTAATATTTGTGCTGAGCAGCTCATAAATGTTTGCGAATGAACAATTCCAGAGGTTTCTATAACATTTCTGTGTAGACAATTATTTGCACTCTAGGAATGCTGGAGAATCAGCATTCTAAACCCCAGGCACATCATGTTATGCATCTTGTTTCACTCAATTCTATAACATTTAATCAATGAATACTAGACAGGCACTCTTAAGGATGTAAAGAAAAAGGAGTGACTTCTACTTTTGAAAATTGTATTAGCCTGCTTGGGCTGCCATAACAAAATACCATGGACGGGAGGGCTTAAACAACAGAAATTCATTTTCTCAAAGTTCTGGGGGTTGAAAGGCCAAGATCAAAGTGTTGGCAGGTTTGGTTTCTTCTGCCTCCCTCCTTTGCTTGCACACCACCACCTTCTTGCTGTGTCCTTATGTGGTCTTTCCTCTGAGTGCACACTTGCATCTCTGGTGTCTCTCTGTGTGTCTTAATCTCTTCTTATAAAGTCACCAGTCAGATTGGATTAGAGTCCACACGATGGACTTGATGTTAACTTAATTACTTCTTAAAAGACCTTATGTCCAAATACAGTCACATTCTGAGTTATTGGGGAATAAGCTTCAATGTATGAATTTGGAGGGGATATAGGTTAGCCTATAACAGTACTTTTTTGTAGTAGAGGAGAAGCTTAGTGACCACTATACAAACATAGAATAGGCAAATGTATGAGCAAAATTCCATTGGGATTGACAGAAGAGAGTGTCCCAGTGGTTCAGAAGAACTGGGGAGGAAACCTTTGTGGGTGAAATGGTTTTGAGATGGATATTGAAGAACATATTTCAAAGAACAAACTATTAAATTATATTATATGAAATCATTGTTTTAAAAACCCATACAGTTAACTATCAGCAATTTCATATGGTATAACAATATTTATTTTCATATTCCTGGTATAGAAAAGAGGGTTGGCAGATTTTTTCTATTAAAAGTCAGATAGTAAATGTTTTAGACTGTGTGGATTCTGTGGTCTTCCTCACAACAACTCAACTGTGCTACTGCAGTGGGAAACCATCCATATACAATATGTAAACAACTGTGTGTGGCTGCGTTCCAATAAAACTTTATTTACAAAAATAGGCGGCAGACATAACTAGGAAGAAAAAAGAGAGCAATAACTTAGGTCCCCTGACTTCTAAACTAAGGTCCCTTCCTCTGCACTATGCTAATTGTATCTCCTAGGAACTAGCAAGGTTCTAAGTAAATAATCAGGTTTTTTTTTTTAATCCAAAAATGTCCATTTGGGAAAACAAAAACTTTGAAAACTGCTCCTACTCCCTCCAAAAAAAGACAGCAGGCTGGATTTAGCCCTGGGGCATAGTTTGCTTACCTTATTAGGGGAAGCCTTAAATTCCCTAACTCTTCCATTTGCTCAAACTTGGGTTCCCTGATGCTGGGATGTCCCGGCCCCCGCTGCCGCGTTCCCCTTCTGAGACACGCCGATCCTCTCTGTCCCGAAGCAGAGCTTTCCAACAGCCAGAGACTGGAGAGAACAGAAAATATCTTGGCTCCAACTCAATCCTGTCATGTGGTAACAGACCACAAACCTAAGCCACTTCCGCCTTGTTGTTTAACTTTTGGCACATACGTGTTTTGTTTCTATTTTATTGGCTGTTTAGTGGAACTGAAAAAAGTCGTGTGGTCTCCTTTCATCCACTGAGGCAAAGCAAGCGGCCATCTCTCTCCTCACCACCTCCAGGGTGTCCCTAATGCAGAAAGGGCTCTTCCACATTATCAGATTTGTCCAGATAACTGAGAATTCCATCAAATAACAAACAGCCCATTGTGGGTGGAAGATCTATTAAACGTATGTAATTGTTCTGGTCTCTCCCAGGGAGGAAGCTCACTATAAGACACCTCCCAGAGAAGACTCAGTGGTATCACTGGGGACCCCCGGTTCCTTACAAATATTTACAGTCACTACTCCCCGCCTTTCTAGTAGTGGAGGCAGAATGGTGACCAGTCAAGGCAAGACTGCAATTTTTCATGGAGCTTTCATTCAAAGGGGAGAAGACAGAAAACAAACAAGCTGAAGAGGATACAAATCATATAGTTTCCAGTGATAATTATCATTTAAAAAGAAAATAAAATGGGGTAACAGGATGCAGATAGAGAGTGGCTATTTGCACAGAGTAGGAGCTTTGTGATGATCTGCCTCTGGAATATTACACGAAAAGGCAAGAACAAAAGCGGTGAGGTGAGCACAGGCTCAGTGCAGTCCCCAAACAGCGAGGCCAGGGTGGCCTGAGGAATGACCCACAGGCAGAATAGTGGAGAGTGAGGTTGGATACCTGCTCTGAGACGGGGAGGCCCCAGGACACTGAGTCAGGTAAGGTTCTGTCACAGCTCCAGATGGCCTCAGATTGCTACACTTAAGAGTTCTTGTGTCTTTTTAACATCCTTTTCTCCTTTCCATTTTTATCAAGTTGCCTTACCTTATGTCTGCTGTTTTAATGCTCTGCCTCTAAGCCTGGAATGAAAAACTAGATAATTAATCTCCATGTAACCTAAATGCGTAAGATCAATTGACCTCCAAATGCGGATGTGAGAGTCTTCTGTGATAAAGTCCATGGGGTTATTTTCTAGCCTTTGAAAAGCTCAGATGTCTTTTTCATACTGGACTCTCAGTTGTGTCCTTAATAGTTAAGGCTCTGAATATCTGACTTCCAGATGAAAGTGGAGATGCTTACGAACAGTCTCTTTCCCTTGTGGTCACGTCTCCTGTGCTCCTGTATCTTCAGAAAGAAATCAAGTAGATTTCTAAAGGGTTATTGCCACGTAACTGTTCCTTTCCAGGATTCCAAATCCACAGGAAAGACCAGGGAGGCTGAACACGGGCTCTAATGTCCTTAGAGCCAATGTCCCCTTCCTCCTCTTTTTCTCGTTGAATTCACGTGAGAGTTAATAAAGGAAGACATCTTTTCTCCCTACTTCTTTTACTGCAGTTAGAAGGTGAACACAGCAAAATCTGTTCCTGTCTTTCTGGAAGATGCAGCATTTGAACAGGGCAGGATTGTAATCAGGAGGACGAAGAGATGAGAGGCACGCAGCCCTTGGGGCCTGAACATCTCCGGCTCTTTGTCGGCTTTTCTGTCGCTCTTTTCTCCCTCATGTTCTTGTGCTATGATGTCACACCATGGGCTCCTTGGGCCAGAGCCTGTCACTACTGTGTTTTCCTCTGAAAATGTAGTTTTCAAAGTTTTATTTTCACTGCTTTAATTGTTTTAGAAGCAAAGAAGACCAGAATACTGTTTGGCAGGACCAACTTTGATTTTAGCACCAGGTGCAGGAGGCAGCCACCATAAGTGACGTGGGGACATGGAACAATGGAGCTGCACTCTCCCAAACCCTTTCCTGAAATCTCATCACAATGGCCAGAATGCTGTAACTTTTTTGTTTCCCACTAAAATGTAAATGCCCAGTGGAAGAATAATGCCTTAAGCCTTCTCTAAGTATTTATCCCGTAGGGGGAGTTGGACATTTTCCTGATATTAGGTTTTTATAGGAGAAAGAAAGGCGAGTCTGAGAACATTGGAATGCCTAAAACTCAGGAAGTTGGGGTTGAAATGTGGGGGTAGTTTTGGGTGGAGGTGAAGGGAAGATTTGCAGGAAAGGACTCAAAAAGAAAGGCTAGAACACCAAAAGCAAACTTGGCTGCCTTCACAATTACCTCTAGCTCTGGCCTCAGGAAATATCACTGCGCTTACTGTTCCCTTCCTTGGCTCATTAATCCTGGTCTCCAGTTTGTGCTGGTTTCCATCTCTCTGCCCAAGGTGCCATGTCACAGCCAAGCAGGTGTACCCTTGTGCCGTAGGATTTGCTAGGATCTCTGAGTCCACGTTTCACTGAAGCCACATTTCATCTCAAGGCTCGGTGGGTTTCTTCTTTTGCTTGCCCACTGCCCCCGACTTCGATGTGTATTGTAAAAAAGCTGCCCCAAAGCTGGCTGACCACATTCTCTTACTACTACCCCCTCCTCTATTCAGAAAATCCCTCTCCAAGTCACAGAGGGCCTCCCTGTCTTTCCTCCATCTCCCTTTCTTGAGCCAGTGTTTTTACCTTGCACCCTACCTTACCCACATTCGATGGCTCTTCTCCTTGACCATTAATCCCAGATGTGGAATCTTGTCAAATCTTCTTTAAAATCAAAGTACTCTTTATACCAGCACTAAATCTCCTTCATCTTTCATGACAGGGATATCTTCAAGGAACTCCGTCCGATTTGTTGAACATGACCCCCCTCTGCCTGGGTCCTTGCAGCCGTCCTTCAACAAAGTGGGCTTTTCCAGGCGTTCTCCTACCACATCCTTAAAGAATGTTTCCCAGAACTCCCCTACTACACTCCTTCTGTCCCTAAATAAACCAGATGTTCCCGGGGCTGATCTTCTATCTCCCTGCTTGTCTTACATGGGATCTTAAAAGAAATATGAAAGATGAATCTGGCTGTTTTCAAATCCTCGGGAATTACTTCCAAATAAGTGAATTTCAGTTACTGCCTCTTTACCTCATCTGTTTGTCCCATGATTGCCAATTAAAAAAAAAAAAGGTAAAATGAAGAGCCATGTGTTTTCTACTGCTTTACATGATGTACGTATGTCATTTTTTTGAAACTTGCCTCCAGGTCAGTTATCCTGAAATGTAAGTTTGGGGTTTGAGGCAGCTCAATACATAACATTCTTCTCAATACATTACATGCCCCAGTTCACAACCAATTGAGAAATGAACATAGGTACGCTAACAATAAACCATCACTTTTACCATTTTGAGTGAGTGGATTGGATTTTCTATTGTTCTGATCCTGTATCTGATACACTTTTCTCTGGAATGGTTGGATAATCACAAACTTCCTCTCTCAAGGTAAAGCTCACCCCACAGAGTGAAGTGTACTCTCTTGGCAGGCAGGCAGACCCCAAAGAGAGGACAGCCATGCAGGGTCAGAGCCAAGGATGCCCATTTTACTTTTCCAAGTTCACGACTCAGGAAAGTCATTCCTCCTTCAAGACCAGGACATATAAGGCACAGCAGAGGGGGCAGGAGAGGAGTTTCTCTCACAGGACGATCAAATCGTGGGGAACAGGCTCTCTAGGAGGATCAGGTTCCCTAAGAATTAGTTGTTTGTTTTAAAATGCAGAATCCCCAGGCCTGGTCTGATTGAAGATATGGGATAGAGCCAGCGGCACCCAAATATGTAAAAGAAACCCAAATGATCACAACGCAGGTCAGTGAACCCCACCTGGACTAACACTGCTTGACAGTCTTAGAAGATACTCTCCAAAAAAGGGATTATTGTCAAATGTTTTGGAAACAGTGGATTTAAAAAAGTGAGCACATTTCTTCTTCGATTTATAGCATTATAAAGGTTTGAGAGGAGGGTATGCAGTATTTTCCAAACTTCTCAGATATCTCTGAATCACCTGAGACACACTGTTGGGCTAACACAGTAGGAAAAGTTGAGTGTCTGCAACAAAAGAAATAACAATTATAATCTGTCCTGCTCAGAACACACTGGAGGCTCAGTCTGAGGCACTCTTACCCTTGAAGAGAGTCGCTGAAAACCCCGGAGCACGTTGAAAGAGCAAATAGGATCTTGCAGGGTTTGCTAGTCGTATCACTTGAACAACGGTTGGGGAGCCCAAAGAGACCCCCAGGCTGATGGCAGCTCACGTGGAAATTCGTTTCCTGTCCAAACCCCTCTGAAGCCAAGGGAGAGAGATTCAAAGAACTGGAAAAGAAAGAGAGAAGACAACAGTCACATTTGGAAGCTAGAAAGCATACGGACCAACAGAAAATGAGTCAGCAACACCAACAGCTGAATCCGAAACCGGAGTGGAGAAAGCTACCAGTCACCGTGTCACCTGCCACACATTCCTCAGAAGGCACTGGATGCACGGCTCTGGTTTCCCTTACAACAGGGCGTAGTGGTGGGAATGAGAATAGATAGGATTGAGTGAAACACATTGGCAAAGCAGTCATATCTCTGGACTTTCCCAAAGCTATGCCCTGGGTAATTGCCCCCCTTTCCCCACCACACCCCAACCCCAGAGGGGACTAGATGTTTATTGTCTGAAGAGGATAAAATGGAAGAACTTGGGATTGGGGATGGCTGGCACAGATGCTCGTGCAATTGAAGATGGGTGTCCTGCTGCAAACAAGGTGACCACCAACCTCTCTACATTGTCAGCTGAGTCCTTTTTGTCGCGCCAGTTCCAAAAAAGTATCTCAGAATACAAATGCCCCAAGCAGGCCATTTAAAAATATGCTTGAAGGAATATGATTATTCCAAAAGGAACGACCAAAACCCAGGCTTCCCCACTAAACAGCCAACCCGATCACCCTGCAGGCAAGCTTAAAGTCAACGAACCCCATTCAAAATTGGCTACAAGATTCCCAGTCTCACATGCAATTCCGGAACCTTGCCACTTGCCATGGAGAGGCAGTACCTGTTTCTCCTCCCCCTGAGATGGGGTGGGATTCTGTGACTGCCTCCATAAACGGAATGTGTTGCATGATTACTTTTAGGCTAGGTCATAAGAGGTGATGCGGCTTCTGCCTGGCCCTTTCTCTCTCTGTATTCTTGACCTCTGAATCTTGCCATCATGCTGTGAGGGAGCTCATGGAGAGGACCAATGAAGAAGGAAGAATTGAGACCCTCAGCCAAAAGCTAGCATCAGCCACAAGACCCATGTGTGATGTAGTCCGGCTGTTGGAACCTTTCAGCTACGGCCTCTGACAGGGTGGGGCAGAGAGGCCATCCTCACTCAGCTAGGTCCAACTCCTGACCCACAGAATCCATGAAAATCATAAATGGTTGTTTTAAACCATTACACCTTGGAATAATTTGCTCTAAGGTCATTAGTAACCGGAATAAGAATTAACTAAACATTTAAAGAGTTAAACTTACAATCATTATTTTGGAGGTCATCTCTAAACATTTCAAGATCCTTGGGGGAACACATTGTCACCCTGCAATTTAGAAGGATTGTGTTTGTGTGTATGCAAGGAGCACGGAGATCAGATCACAGTGGAAGCTCATCGTATAGTTCTCTGTATGATCCGTAATTCTCTTAAAAGCCTTTCTGGAATTTTAAACTATTTTCTTTTTTCTTTAATAAAAAATGCATAGGGGATGAGACATGAACTTATTACAGAATAATAAGTTCAGGGTTTTTTAAAATGAAGAGAAAGTTCAGAATACTCTGAATAGGAATTCAAAGACTATTTATAATACATTCCAGAGCTCAGCAAACTTGTTCATATTGCCTGCTGTTTAGGATTGAATTAATCACTGCTGCATTCAGTTACAGGTGGGGACCTTATTTTGGAAACCTCTCTTTGTATTGTCTTTGCAGCCTAGATCTATGGACCATGACATTTTAGCTATTTAATAACTCTACTGTTCTAACAAAACTTCCCCCAAGGAGTAGTTCAAGCTCCCGGTGTCCACCAGCCGAAGCTCTCCAAAGGAAAAATGAAAATCCACAGGTGCAAGAAATCTGAGGATTCCATCTCCAAGGGGTCTCTCTTCACTCAGTTCTGTTTTTGCCTTAAAATAGATCATAAACTCTCTGGAGTTGTTAATCTTAGAAATTCAGAAATGGGCAATTAAGCTCCAAAGATTAAGTGATTACCTCAATATGTTCATTCCACGTGATTGTTAATTTCTTACCTTCTATCCTGGTGATGAATGACGACCTACCCTGCAACCTTCGCTCCGATGATTTTTGTCAGATGAGAACAAACATTTCCTTGTGAGTAAGGAAAATAGATATCATTTCTCCAAATGAACAGCAGAAAGACAAAACCACACCTACATAGCTTGTAAAAGGTGTGAAAAAGGTTCTGAAATTGCATGACTCACTCGTCTGGTGAGACATTGTTCGTCTGAAAGAATATTGTTTCCAGCTTGCATTTATTGTAAAGATTGGATTCCAATATTTATAGAAATAGAATATCTTTATCAGCCTTTATCCAAAAGAGATTTAGAGTTACTAAATCACTGGTAAACCCTATTGGTTCAAAAGATACTTACACTACTTTTTGGTGGGCTTTTTTTGACTGGTTCTGGAGAGAAAAAGACAAGTTAGATGTGGAATGTGCCTTCATTAAGTTGACAGTCTAACAAGAAGGTAAGTCCTATATAAAAATAACTAAAATCTAAGGTAGAAAGTGAGATGGGCTATAGAGAAGGTATATAGTTAGATTGTGTTAATGGTGTTACACTAGAGATTGAAAAGCCTGGAAAGGGCAGGAGTTTTCAGAGTGTCTCTCCGTTTGAACACTTACATCAACGTCGAGAAGAAATGCAGGTTGTTACCAAGGAATGCGCTCCAGTCCTAGCAACTGAGGGCCCTCCCCCTGGGCTTGCTTTCTGAGGGTCCTTTCCCTGTGTTCATGCTCTTTCCTCGGTCTCCCTACCGCCTGACCTTGGATATTGCCCTTTGCCACACATTTCTCTTTTCTCACTCTGCCCCATTCAAACATCTACCTTGTCTCATGTTTCCTAATGTTCCTTTGACCCTGAAGACCACCTTCTCCTACAAAAGATCCCCTCTCTCTGACACCACAGCTGTGAGCCCACCCCTGCTGCTCCCACACCCGACTCTGACTCACTGGCCTCGGGCTGGGCCAGAGCTGCAGGTAGGCCTGAGAGGGTGACAGGTAACAGGAATGAGCTCCAACCCCATCCAGACAAGGCCTCCTTGGTTAGACTCACCAGAGGAGCAAAGCTCTGGGTAAATTACCCTGCCCCAGCAGCACCAAACTCCACCAAACCCAGGGTACCAGTGATTGGAGTGCACAAAATTATTTTATATACCAATAAAAAAGAATAAATGCGGACAAATCAACTTAAAACACTCTGAACTATAAAATGCTTTAAATTCTAGAGTAATTTAAAAGTAGATATTAAAAAGTTACAGGTTATTGATTCTAAGTGTATTTTAGAATCAATGACATGAGATATATGAGCATGAAAATGCCATCATGTAAGAACGATGACCAACATTTTTATAAAACATTACAAAGCTGGGAACCAGCTGAGGTCAGCTGAAAGCACATGGTCCTTTAAGTTTGTAATACATTCACTCCTACCCCAAACATGGGAGGACAGAGAGGGGCAGAGATGTCCAACATTCTTCCCGGAATTTCTGGGACTTCGGGAGCACTTACATCTCCACGGTCACTGCCCACCATGCCTTTCTACTTCCCATTTGCATCTCATGCCCCAAGGTTATTCTCCCATGTCCCAAACTGAGCACAGCCTTTCCTCTATATTTTAAAATATTTCTTGCATTTTATTTTTATGTATATCCAGTTTTGCTGTAGGCTTGCAGTAACAAAGGTGGTTAATATTTCAGTGGGTAAAGTCCATGAGGATTGCACTGTTTCTTTATTCTCTTGTTGTTGAGCTTTGGGGTTGTTTTCCATTTGTATCTATCTCTGAACAAGGCTGCTGTGAATATTCTCATCCAAGTCCTTTTGCAGACCTATGATATTGTCATGTGATTTAAAAATTTACAGTATTTCTTCTCTACTGCTCAAGAAATAAGTCCATTTCTCCAAGCTGTTATCTAAATCTACAACTAATACCATGTGTAGTTGCCCAGAACAAGGGAATGAGGCCTGAATTCAGGATGAACAATGTCCCAGAGACTTACATGATTATCTAAACTTGTGATTATCATGTATGAGACGGTTTTCACAGGATCTGCTTTCCTCCTGAATGATACTTCCATTGTTTCAGGTTACCTAATGGCCCCTGCTATCCAAATTCTCATTATCCAATTTTGGATACTTTCTTTGAGATTGTCTGGCATCTCAATATCTCAACTCTCATTCCTATCTATCTGAGACCCCAAACCATCTGGTTTGGATACTGTGTTTCACAATCTGTGAATAAAATTTTCTAAACCTAAATGCAGCTTTCCAGTGACAGAACTGCTGAGGTTCTGTTTAGGACCATGTTTATTTAAAGTCCACCTCACCTTCCCGTGAAGAAGGCTAGTGATTCTGTCATTGGAAACCTCTGTTGTCTAACCAGGCAAGGTCGAATAAGTCATTTTGCTTTTCTAACCCTCTGTTTCCCTCTCTGTATAATGGAATTATCATTGTGTCATAGAGTTGTCTTGAGGAAAATTGTGATTGGTTATACGTAAAAGTTCAAGAGTACTCAGAACTTCGAGCGGCTGGTCTCTGTTTGTCCCTCTCAACCCCACTCCATCACCCTCCCCGAAACTGAGCTCTCTAGCCCGCACCCCCTGAGCTACCTTCCTTGACCTTTAGCTCCCAGTTGGTTTGGGCCAGTGAGAGGTGCCAGCGAGGGACTGGGGGCAGGGGGGAAATGGAAGTTTGGGCTCCTGCTGCTCTGGAGGCCTGGCCCTCCGCACTAGGCCGTGGTTTCTCAGTGGCACTGCATTCCTCACCCAGCTCCTGGCAGGTGACTCCTTTCCCATGGCTACGACTCCGGCCGGATCCCCTCTGGTCCAGAAGTCATAATGGCCTCCTACCACTCTTAGACCCTGAGAGCTCCCATTCTTGGCTGGTTTCTTTAACTCTGCTCATACCTTTGAACATAGTCCCTTTGTCCAAGTCCTTTGAGTTACTCCTTTAAGTGTCTCATCGGTGTTCTGCCAGGGCCCAGCCTGCACCCTCTCCCAGGCCTATAGCTGGGGGGTGGGAAGTTTGCTGATAAGAGGCTGTAGCTCAGTGCAGCAACGGGACGTCTTAGCCAGAGAATCCACCATTTGGGACCTTGCTTTGCACAGGCTTAAACATTTTGTTTATGCACTTTAAAAAAAAAAGGAGCAAGTCATTCTTGAAAAGTCATTCTTGAAAAGGGCAACACCCCTTGCCTCCCTCCTCTCTGACATACACACCTAAAAAGCAAATGGTGACCCTCTGGCTTGTATTTATGAGGGAGCTAGCTAGGCATGCAATTCTCTTTGCAAAGCTCTTCACACGGAAAGGAAACTGACCTTCGCCTTTACACAGTCCAGGAGGATTCCAAAACGAATTTAGACAGATTGGGAAGTCACCATCTTGGAGTGTGTGGGGAACAATCCTGGTGGGAAGATGTGGTGACACAGATGAGACAATCCACAGACACTAGGAATGTGCTGCTCTGTATGTGCCTCTGCACCTCACGGCCCAATGGGATTGTCAAAAACATGCATGTGGTCTTTATGGCATCACACGAGGAGGCCATCCAGTGAAAGCACTCCGCCATAAATACAAGCAGTATAATTCCTGAGTATATTTGTGATGGCTTAATGTCAACAAAAGGGTCTTTTAAACACAGCGCATTCCTTACCCTGCACTCACAGATGGCGCTAAACACATCCAAACGCCCGAACTGTACAAGAGGGAAGAGGCAGCACTGGCCCTGAGCGCTTCGGTCTCTGCATCTGGCCGGCGTCCTCTGGGAGAAACGTAAGTCAGAGTTTACCACGTGGATTACAAATGTGCTGAATTGCAAGAATGATTATTAAATGAAAATATCCATAGCACCTGCAGCTTGTCCCAGAAAACTCCCCCAGGCCATTGTGGGTGCTTTCTTAATTTTTCTTTTTTTTTTTGAGGAAAAATAGGAAGACGGGGTGAAATGCAAATGGCAACTCCAGCTGCTTATAGTAGCAACTCCATTAATGTTCCTGAAGGATTCACAGAGGCAATTCAATCAATCTGAGCTGCTTCCACTCCCAGCACGAGTGTGGTGAGGGAGGGCCTCGGGGAATATCATTAGCCTCTTTCCTTTGAGGTTCTGACTATCAAGAAAATGAAAATAATAGTAATGTAAATGGCAAGTGCTTTAAAAAACAAAGCACATCAGTGCAAGGGGAAGCATAAAGCTGGCTCTTCAGCTCTGGCCCAGCAGTAATGTTTATTCTGTTATAAGGTCAGGGCTTCTTCTGGAAACAGAAACTGAGCAACTATGTGGATTTTGTTGATTTAATACATGATTGTATATATATCTATAGAACACTCTACACATATGTAATATTTGGCTGTGTTTCAATGAGCTTCTGTGTGTATGAGCGCACGTGTCTGCACACACACACGAAAACAGAAAGAATAAAGTTAGGAGACATCCAGTGAAGTGGCTAGGTTCTGGAACTGGAAATCAGTTACCACCCTGCCCCTGTAATTCCGGGGCAAGTCACTTCAGTTTTCTGAGTTTCTGTTCCCTCCTGCATAAAATGATGCTTAAACCTATACCCATGTTATAGATCGATATGAGGATCAAATGAGGTCATTTGTCTGAAAATGCTCTGAATATGATAAATTGCTAATATTGATTATTACTACTGGAAAGAACTCCCTGCTGCTCAAATGCTCACACATAAATATAACTCTACCAAATGTATCCATATAAACGTAGTTCACACATACCTGGAAACTGGAATCTAAGCAGCACATCTCACATTTAGGTAACCTCTTTTCGTTAGTAGTAAACCTCTTTTTACTACTAGTAAAAAGAATGCATTCATTTAAGTTTATTTCTAGGGCTGGAAATCAAACAAATTGATGTAATATATCCTTGTACCTTTTCATAAAAACCAGACATTTCACAGCACAAATATGACAGATTTGTTTAAAGAATTTTAAAATGTATTTGTGCCCCTTTCCTGCCTCCAGCAGCCTCCCCGCCCCCTGCCAGTAAGTGCAGACTTCTAAAGGAGAGTTCTAAGGTGTCTCCTGGGCCCAAGAGACTGTGGTGTGAATCTGCCCACATGGCAAAGAGAGGGCTGAGAGGAGCCCAAGGAAAGCTGGGTGACTTACCTCACAGAAAAGCCAGAGGGAAAGCAGAGATCTGCAAGTGCAGGAAGGAGGCCGAGTTACGAAAAGGCTAAAGCCATTGAGTGTTGAGTTGCTGGAGCATTTGGGACAATTCTGAGAGAGTGAGAAAAGAGATTCAGTTAAGACTGCCATGCAGTGAGGAGTGACATTTTGGAAAGATGGTGGTTTAAAGGAGATTTTGAAGATTTTTTCTCCCTGTACATTGTGCATTGTCATCCCCCTTTGCCATTTGCTCAGACTTTCAGAGACAGTGTTTTGCAATTTCTCTTACATGTCAGCATGCCAGCCTCTCATCTGAATGTACTGGTACATTAAGCTGAACATGAGGCGGCTCAACTTTCTGTGGGTGATGTAAAGACAATAGAAACGTGACTTCCGTAAAGATTTTGACATACATTTTGATGTTGAAAGGTAACAAGTTACATAAGAGTCTGGCGTATTACATATACGCAGAGATGGAAGATTGCAATTCAAACGCGTATTTTGCTGAGGAATATGTGGTAAAATGAGAAAAAAGAAATGCATAAGACAAATGTGACATCTTATGATACATACATCTGTATCCATCTATATTGCCAGAGCAAAATGTGGAATGATGGAAGCCAAAAAGCCAGGCCTATTGCAAAGTCCCTCATCCCCTGCAGGCCCTCGGCACATGTAATCAGGTATCTTTCCTGCTGCCCTGCATCCTTAACTGTCTACAGGGAGTCCTGGCCCCATAGTCTATTCCAGCTGGAGAGATTGCTGAGTTCATCTACTCACATGCCCTCGTTTAATATACAGAATGCTCAGACGCAAAAGGGCTTTGCAGGACTGACCCCAGGTCATATAATTAGCTAAGGCATCTGACCCCACTGTTGGGTGTTCTTGGGACCACATTGTGGTTACCTAACAAAGTATCCTCCCCAAGTCCTGCAGGCTCAGGGCTCATCTAAAAGAGATACACCAGTGAGATGGGGGCTGGAGAGAAAACACCCTGGAACCACCTGGCAGAAGTGCCTATTGTCTCCTCAGGTCAGGTCCTGAACCCCACCGGCACCAGGCCCGAGCTGTTTCTGATGCTGCGTGCAGGCCTTCTGCCCAGAAGGCTGCCCTCCACCCCACGACTTCTCTCTAGGAAATGGCCGTCCCTGTCCGTACTGCACAAGCCTGCAGAGTTATGTTAATAATCTCCCTGGCCATTAACCAAGAGTTCACACCTGTACCATTCACCTCAACTTAATATGCCCACTCAATATTAGACAGGAAACAGCCCTTTCACTGCCTGGATGTAATACCACATAGGATTCCGTTTTTTTTTCTTACTTGTGACAGATTGGCAAAGGCCTGGGGGGACATGAGTTGATTGGAAAATCATAGTTTGAAATTCCTAGACTATCTGAAATCCTTTTCAAATCTTTTTCCTTTGCCTAAAACTTTGTTTTCTAGATTTAGTTAGAAGAGCTTCACTCATGGACTTTAAAAGAGCAAGTACAAACATACTATATTCTCTGACTATAATCAAACTGGAAACATCATATAAACATGTAGCTCTTATGTTTTAGCTCTTTTGCTTTGAATTGCAATCTTCCATCTCTGAGTTATGTGCAAACCAAAAGGAGAACAGTGGGAAGGAACTGTGTGGCTCTGTTAGGGTTCGGAGTGTTTGAACATTGACAGGCATAGAGATCGACAGGGTCACAGGAAATCATGAAAAATTATTTTGTGCAGTTGCTTCTTCTCTACTATGCATGCCTCTGAATGATTGAAGTTCTTTGGAAATTTCCGCTGGCTTTTAAAGGGGGCAGGAGACAACTCCTGCCTTTGATGACCCAGTGTAGCGTCCAACAATATTCACAGAAAAATACATAAGTATTTTCCTTATGTCCAACCTAATTTCTAAATATAGACTCTTGTTTCTGGCTATGGTGTAGTAGCTTGTGGCAAACTTAACCCTCCTGCCAAGAACAACTAGAAGCTTGATTTTTAAAAAGTGTCCAAAGGCACAAGAAAGCTACTGATACAACAAGGGCTTGAGGGAACAGATCTTGGAGAGAAAGAATGTTCAGTGAGGCGAGCACACTGATTTTCCACTCAAGGCACTTGGCAATTGTTGGCATGAGATCAGAGACTAGAAGTCAGTCAGAGGACCTCTTCTAGTGGGGGAAAGTAGTAGAGCTTTAGGAAATATTAAGGGCTAGAGAGCAAAAAGGGGGAATTGTGGACTTTTAAGGCAGGTAGGGCCTGAGGGTCAAGATCCTGAAGACAAGGAAGGTACAGAGAAATAAGCCCTGACATCTGGCACCAGGTTTTTTCTCCAGGCATTTGGCAATGAAGCCATGTTGGGCAAGAGGCTGAGAGGCTATGCAGAAAGCAGCTGAAAAGCCAAGCAGAGCTTCTGGCAATTAAGTGATGCCAAAAAATTAGGAAATCAAGTTGAGAACTTGGAAAAGAGAAGGGACCACTGCAGACACCCCAACTCTCCGTTGGGACCACTGGAGGATTACATTTTACTTGCGGAGGCCAAACAGAAGGAGCCCAAGCCTTTTAATGATGCAGTCCATCCCAAATCAATTCAATCACTGATTGGATTGAGTTAATCTGTCCTCTCTACCTTCCAAAAGAGAGGTTGAATCCTCTCCGAAAGATGATGACAAGATCAAAAGTATCAACATTTTTTACACACAATATCTGACATTCAATTAAAAATAACAGGCATGCTGAGAAAAAATAAATCAATAAATAAGTGGGTATGAGAAACAGATGTATTACAATTATTAGATATGGTTTCAAAATAATCATGAATTATTTGCTCAAAACAGAACATGGCAATATGGATAATTTCATCATAAAATGTATATAAAATAATCAAGTAGAAATTCTAAAACTGCAAATTCAAACATCTGATATTAAGAAATGAATAGATGGTTTTAGCAGCAGATTAGATGGAGCTGAAGAGAAGCTCAATAAGCTTGAAGATAGGTTAGTAAAAAATATCTAGATTGAAGCATGGAGACAAAGAAGATAAGAATTATAGAAAAGAATATAGAAGACACAGATATGGTGAAAAGCCTAGTACAGGATTTCTAAACCTCTGCTCTATTGACATCTGGAATCAAACAATTACTTTTGGTGGAAGTGTACTTGTCTTGGGGCAAATATCACCCCCAGTTGAGAGCCACTAGTCTAATGTCAGTCTAATGTCAGAGAGAGAATGGGGCAGGGGCAACACTTCAAGTGGCCAAGAGTTGACTCAAGAGGTACTACAAGTCCGACACATAGAACTTCCTGTCTATTAGAACATCTTATCTATGATTTTCATATTTTAAGTCTGAAGCAAAAATATCTCAAATAAAGACAATCACCCTACCCACCTTTAACTATTCAACAACAACAAAAAAAATTTGGATACTTGATATGGGTAATTAATTCATGCATGTCTTCATAGTCAGTCAACATGAAAGTGATTCTGTGCCATTCTCTGATCCAGTTGTTGATTCCCTTTTGAGCTCATTCTGTCTCAAAGCTAAACATGTAGTCCCGTCCCTCAAACAAAAAATCAGGTTTAAAAGATGATACAGATGTTAATGTGGTCCTATATGACTTAATTATGTAAATTATATTAATTCATGCTGACTTAAATTTAATTCATTCTGAAATATCTACACATTCATAACCAAATGCAATTGAGAATTCTTAAGGCAAATGATACACTGATTCACCCAGCAAATGTTTACTGGTATACTTACTGCAAGATACTGTGCTAAGCACTTCACAGAGTACATTATCTGAAGAGGAAAATGAATGAACGTGTACCTAAATAACTGTAATACTGACAATTGACACCAGAAAGGTATATACCATATAAGTGTTCGTAAGAGGGGATAAAACTTCTTTTGAGTAATCTTCTGTGGTCAGAAGGCTTATAAAATATGGCAAATGCATCATAAGCTTTGTGGGGATAAATGTGTATGAGCCTGGATGTATGTATGGTTGAGAAGGTGGCTTGAGGGGACTATGACAGTGACATAAGAACTAGATTCAATATTGTTAACCTAAAAGTTATCACTGGAAGATAGAAGAAAGGCAGTCACTAATCTTTTGTTAGATAAGACTGAAATAATAATACCAGCATAGCTTAAGTAGAAGTCTGTTTATGTTAAATGATGGCTTATTATGTTGTTGGAGAATTATAACACCATCTCTGGACAAGCCCATAAGGAGGACAGTGCCCTCTTTGTCCTTAGTACCTTTGTGAAGTAAATAGCAACAGGTGGGGGGCTCTTTCAATGGGTTGTACATTGTGACCCTATTATTCTGACCAATAGTGGTTCCAACTAAAGGTCAGCCCTCCAGCCAAAAGTACCTATTTCTTGGTATTCTATTCAATATGATAGCCACTAGCCACATTAGCACTGGAAATGTGGCTTATCTGAATTGAGATATGCTCCATGAGTAGCAGATGCACAAGGTATTGAAGACTTAGTAAGAAAAAGGAAGGTACAATATTTTAATAAATGTTTACTTAATACATGCCAAAATATTAATAGTTTAGATGTCCTGGGTTAAATTAAATCTTGTCACAGTTGTTTCACCTTTTTGTGTGATGTTGATGTGGCTAATAGAAGATTAAAAATTCCATAACCCACTTGCATTTGATGCTGGCACCATATTCCTGTTGGGCCCAGCTCTGCTGCCCTGTGGTCTGGACCAGCAAGCAGCTCACTGAGGTCCTGGTGCAATGGCTGCCCAACAGAGGAGGCCCATGTTGAAGGATAGCTTCTTTCTCTTGGGGAGTTTTGAAATGCACACACACGAGAGAGAGAGAAACACAGAAGCACAACAGAAGAACAGAGAAGAGAGACACGCATAGAAAAGGTAGTTGGGTCAGAAGAATTGTGGGGCCTCAGGTGGGACCCGTGGATAGTCACTTCTGAGGAAACAGGATGGAAGAATCATCAGAAATGCTCTCGGACTATAAATACAGTTCTGTTTTTAAGAAGCCCAGTACGTGGTTTCCCATACTTTATTTCTTCCCTCCATAGTCTTATGATAAGCATCTGTCATTTGAGGTAGCTTAGTGTTTCTTATTCCTTTACCTCCGAACAGCTAACTCCTCAAGCTGAGTAACAGAAAGGGTTAGAGAAGCTGGTATTTTCCTTGGAAGGAAGGAGAAATAAAACCGTCTCTGTGAGAAGGTAGAGGTCTTACGAGCAGCAGAACCTCACTGGGCGTGTCGTCCATGCTTCCAAGGACACAATCAGAGCACGTGGGCACATAGTTACTGCAAACTACAGAGGGCCGTCATCATCATTATTGTTTGGATAATTTTTATTGCATTTATTGTTGAAGAGGACTAAATGACTTAACACAGGTACAGCACCATATACAATATGCACTGAAGGTGGCTAGAAAGAGTGTAAAATTGAGAAAGAGTAACTTTTTTAGCATAAAAAGTGACTTAGCTCATATAATAAAAAACACCAGCATCTTTTTAAAGAACCTCATTCTCCACTGCTTGTACAAATCCTCCAATCCAGCTAAGTCAGAGCTTACACTGGACCCCTAACAGCCATGCACAATCCTTTCTCCATGTCGGTGGTTCTCGTATGGTGCATGGACCAGCAGCATCTGCGTGAACTGGGAAACTGTTAGAAATGTGCATTCTTGGACTCTTATTCCAAACTCACTGTATTAGAATCTTGGGGGCCCAGTCATCACTTTTAGCCAGCCCTGTGGGTGACTGGTGTACCCTCAACATGGACAGCCACTGCTCTAGGCCCAGCTCGAGGTGCTCCACTGGCCTCTCTCTCCACATTCAATCTTTGAAGCTAGCCTCTCACTCCGCTTTCTCTAGGACATCAGCCTAAATTTCCTGAGGCTAAAGGAAGTTTGTGCTATCTTGCTAAGATGTCAACATACCTGAGCTATTTCATATCCAGTTTTAACTTCTTCTCTAAATGGTTTCATGTGTGTAAGACAATGGCTTGAATATTCCTTGAGGGCAGGATTTCTGCAGACTCCCTTCCATCTCTCTAGTAAGTGTCCAGTAGGTATGTTTTCTGCACTGAATTGAAATCACACAAAACTCCTTTGTCTTTGCACAGCGAACAGTGCTAATCCTCTTTAAGGTCAGGAGTGACATCCCAAGACCGGCCTTTTTCTCTTCATCCTGCTTGAGATGAGACCTAGGTGAATGGATTTGGAAGCCTCTCTTTCCTCACTTCAAAGCTTTCTCCTTCCCTGGCAAACATGCCAGGAAAGCCATCCTGTTTTCTCCTCTGAAAACGTTGGGATGTAGTACACTACACAACAAGTGTTGCTGAATTTTTAAGAGAGGCTCTGAGAAAAGGAGATAAGGCTTAAAAGTCCTTAGCAATTTGCCTGCTCCCTTTAAGAACTTCAGGAACTCTTTAGGTACATTAAAATGTTTTCCTTTAATTTTTAATTTTTGTTTTACGATAAGGCTAATTAAAGCAACACCTGTTTGGAATGATATAGTTGGTGCTGGGTCAACATTTCCATTGGTTTATAATCCAGCTGTGAAAACTCAATTTGAAGTAAAAGTTGGGTGTATAATATCTGGACCCAGGGGATTCAAAAGAAACACTAATATACCAGCGTGCATATTAGGGGGCAAAACAAATAGGAGCAAAGTGGTTTCAGGTGCTCTTTAGCACTTGCGTAGTGTGCAAACAGTTTTTATGACTATGGTTTGTAGGCCTTCAGCTCCTCATGTAGGTGGGATGCCTTTGGGTATTTAAAAGGAATGAAAACAGGCCAGTTAGTCTATGTAAAATACCAGCTACTGTGCATGCCTGGTAATGAGGCTTCTCTCATCAGAGGGGTCTTAAGACATGAAATGACTACTCTCATGTTTCTCTGGATTTAAGACTCCCTGGAGGAATCCTGATGCGACATATGCCAGTATGTCTTGAAGACCAATGGGCTACTTCTGTCCCCTATCTTCAGTCGGGAGGCTGAAGCAGAGATTTATTGTCATGCCACATACAGGAGCTGGAACTTGGGTTCAGGTTGGAAATAACACTGTGGACTAGAACTTGCCCTACAGTGGTTTTCAAGCACATGTTAATACCTACAGAGAGACCAATAAATAAAGCAGGTAAAGGTGGAGCTGCTCAGATTGAATTAGGGGAAAGCCTAGAGCCCCCAGCTGCTCAGCTCAAAGACACTCAGAAGTGTGGGAGAGGCTTGGTGGAACCCCTAAGGCTGTGAGAAGCAAGTTCGAGAACTACTGTTCTGCCAGTGATATATATGAGCAGGTACCCCAATTCTGAGCTTTGTTTTGATATACTCTTCTGGGACAGGAGTTTGGCCATTTGATGAGGGAGGCAAAGTAAGTAAGTGTTTAGCAGACTTTGCTTGAAGATACCCTCAAGAAACCGCACAGCTCCAAAGAACTGTAGGGAGGGGACTCTGGCTTCAGATGACCCTGTGCAGTTTTGTGTGTGGGATCTCTTGTGTCACTGAGACCCAGGATTTTCCCCTAGGAAATGGGGATAGGAGTTCCTGCCAAGATCATAGGTTTCGATTTGTTGCTGTTGTTTTTGAGGGGAATGGGGAATCAAGAAAAACTATGGATTTTAGATGATTGTGCCGTTAATTAAAGCCATTGGAGGACTCTAAGACAAATAGAATGTGAGCTACTCTATTAGAAGTATAAGGCACAGGGGAGAGAGAGATGCACACATTTTTTCTGGAACCATTCAGAAAAGTTGTATGGATTGCATAAGGATAGTCCCACCTACCCTGTATGTGCCTTTATGTCTTCAATTCTCTTTTTCTCCTCATCTTTCTCACATCCTGGACATTCATGCTACCAGTGTCTCTCCTTTATTCATTTTGGAGAAATATCTGCTTAATCTAACATAACCATAGATCCTTTAAGCTCAATAAAATGTTTGAGGTGATGCCATCTGCCCTGTAATTTTACAGTTGAAAATTCCCAGTTTAGAACTCAGGTCCCTGGATTCCTGGCCAGGCTCTTCTGAATAATGGTGGAGAAGCCCAGTTTACTTCCACTGCAGTAGATGAGGATTTTGCCTTCATGACATGGGCCATTTCCTCTTGGTATCTCTTGCCCTCTCTCTGAGGTTATCGAGAGCCAGAGGATCTCACACTCTGAGATTTCAGCAGGAAGCAAGCAACTGGCTATTTCTTAAAGAACTTGTAGTAGGCAGCAAGCAAGGGTCCTATGCCAACTCTCTCATCTCAGACACATGATGCATTACCACTTTCTAATAATCTCCCACCCGACATCAAACCTTTCTCCTAAAGGTGTCAATAATGAACAAATTTGAGTAGACCCCCTTAGGGATTTTGTTTAATTATACATAAAAATTTGTGTCAAGATATGGATTTCTAATGGCTGGATTTTAAGTATCAGCGGATGTGTGAGATCAGCAGCACCATCTGGTACCTCTCTAATGCTGCTCTGCCAGCAGCCTCCGTGCCTGCAAATGCATTTGGCTAGGGGATTTCCTCACTTCTCTCTGCACCTTCCACCCGAGTCACAAGCAAGCTCCTTGAAGTGATGACCTATATCAGTAAGAGGAAAGGGGAGAAGACAGAATGTGCATGGCAGCCCTGTGTCCAGCCTCTCCCACACACTCAGTGTGATTGGTTACTCCCAGAAAGGTGTTAGAAATCACTGCAGCAGTGTGGAAATAATAATATCTTGCTACCAAAGCTCTATTTCAGAGACTGTCTTCACATCAAGAATAGCAAAAATACTCTTTGTCGGGTCATGTACCCTGATTTTTTTGAGTTTTACAAAAATACAGTTCATGTAGATGGGCAGGGAGTGGGCGACCCTCTGATGATTATGGCATATCTTGGGTTTTGGAGGTTAGGAGGCAAGAAAAATTCAAGAGAGGAGATGGGGCCGATGAGTGGCTTTTGTTTGCAGTTTGACAACCTGGTGATGGCTGGAGAACTCTCTGGAGGCCCCAATGGCTATCTGTCATGTAAGCTTAATAGCGAGCTAACCCCACTTGATGGGATGGGACTGGAGGCAACTGAGGGCTGCCAAGCCCCTAGACCCCTGGGAAGAAGCATGGACTCTCTCCCAAGAGGTTGGAGCCTCTTCTTTCCACCGGGCTTCCCCACATTTATCTCACATGACTCACCAAGCTGGAATCTGACCTGTGCAGCCCTAATTCCTTTTCCATGTGAGTCTTCTGAGATATGGCTTCCACAGAACATTCCCAAAGCCAATCACACTGTTCAGAGACTGTAACAGAGAAGCCCCAGAAGCACAATGAAATGGTAGCTGCTTAATAAAGCAGCTGGTAGGCTGAACTGAATTAGTGATGATCCGTCCAACCAATTCATTTTTACCAATGCTCAAGTTGAAGTATGGAAGCTGAACAATTAACCCTGAGTAAGTTAGTGGCAGACCTGATCCTGGACCGCCGGCCCCCTGCTCATCCTTTCCCGAGACTGGGCCCATCCTACAAGCAGAATCATGAGAAAAACAGAGAATTCTTGTTCAAACACATATCCACTGGGAGTTTCTGTGAAAAACGCCAGGACTAGGCCCTTTTATGAGGCATTTCTTTAGGGTGGGCTCTAAGCTTTCAAGCCAAAGCAGAACTTCCGGCCCCAAAGGTTGACGAGCAATTGAAGAAGGAATGCATAGGTCCCTGTGCCGTGTGATGTGCCTCTGGCCTGTATTCCTTTTTAACACTCCAGAGGCTGGCAGGGTCCAAAGAAAGTTGGTTTCCTTTGCTGCCCGTCAGCATTTACCTGGATTCAGGGAGGAGGATGGCATTCCACCTGGAGGAAAAGGTAAGGAACTTAGAAGTCAGTTGATCTGACAAAGTTACATCATTTATCACCTGTGAGTAAATTTGAGAGATGCCAAGTAGGTAAAAATGACAGGAAATGGTAGCCGAGTGGCTTGAGGAAACGGAGCAGTGTGGTAGGAATCCTGGACGAGGCACTGAGCTGTTTTGCTTAGAACCTTGAATAACTCAGGTAAGATAATGAACAAACAGAATAAAATCTCATAGGATTAAGTGGTCTGTTGTGAACTTCAAGTGTTGTAGTTTCATCTCCTTGATCTTAAATGAAGGAGACAATAGTGAGGATGATGGGTTGAGTTAGGAAGATCTTCCTCATCTTATAAACAAAACAAGAGGTGGAGCCTGATACCCAAACTCCACCCTCATCTCACACCTGAGTGTGGGTGGGACTTGGTGAGTCATTTCCAGAAAACAGGGTCAGGTAAGGGAAAAGGAGGCGCTATACAGGGTAGAAGTCATTACCTTAACCAAGGGATCAAAGTTAGTATCATCAGTGTTGCCATGTGGATCTCAGGCACCCCAGTATGAAATGATGAGGACGGTACTTCCATGGTATTATTTTCCCAAACCCATAACCCCAGTCTAACTGTGAGAAAAACTCAGATTGAGAGACATTCTACAGGCTACCTGGCCAGCACCCCTCAAGACTGTCAAGGTCATAAAGAACAAAGAAAGAGTGGCCGGAAGATATTGAGGAGATGGATCTTGGAACTGAACAAGGACATTAGTGGAAAAGTTGATAAAAGTCCAGATACTTCTGGAAGTGGGTTAATAGTAATGTACTGATGTTGGTTTCTGAGCTTTGATAAATGTACCGCAGCAATGTAAGATGCTAATGATGTGGGGAACTGGCCTGTTTTTGCAACTTCTCTGTAAATCTAAAATTATTGCAAAAATCAAAAAGGTTATTAAAAAACAAATCAACAACCCACCAACCAAGCAATACCGTCCTTCGGGCCTATCCCTCTCCTTTCAGAGTTGAGCTCCCTGAAGTAGCACATTCACTGCCCACATTTACTGTCACTTCCAATTCATTCCCCAGGCCACTGCTTTCCGGGTTCAGCCTCATAGGACTCCACTGTGTGTGGTGCAGGTGACACAGCTGACCATTCTCTCCCTGACTCTCTATCCTCCTTTGGTCAGTGGTTCCCCAGGGTCTCACGGCCAACCCTCCTGTCTGCTCATACTGCACTGCTCCCTGAGTGATGTGATGTTCACTGTGTCTTCATTTTCCACATACCATATACACCAGTAATTCTCCCTTTTCTTGAAAAATCTCCTGTCTACTAGAAACTCTTTTTGAGTGCCTTTGGCAGTGACTCATAATTTCCCCAAACTCAATTTCCTTTTCTCATGCTCTTTCCCTGAAAAACTCTCTCTACTCCTTACCTCGATACCAAATGGCACTGTCATTCGTTCAGCAAGCCAGAAACTTGAGCATTTACTCAAGTCACTCCTCCCCTCACCCCACATGGATGCTCGAAAGAGCTCTTAGCTTTGTCCTCTCTGCTCAGTCTCCACTTGCTGCCCTGGTTCGGGCTTCCATCCCCTCTTGTCTGCCCTGCTGCTGTGGTCCCGTGACTTGATTCTCTTCCTTCATTTCTGCATCTCTTCAGTCCAGCCTCCAAGCTTCTGACAATGATAATTCTAAAAAACAAAATCTCAGCCTATGACTTCCCTTCTCAAAACTTCAGTGATTTCCTTCCTATCACTTTGAAAAAAATACTGCAACTCTGTTGAGTGGCATCCGGTCACCTGACTCCCCCATGCCTCTTCAGTTTCGTCTGTTTCTGCTCTTCCTCCTGATTGGTTAGTGATTCCAGCCATAGCTGACTCCTGGGGATTCTCCACTTCTCGGACACATCTTGCCTCTCCGTTTTTTCTGACTTTTGTGTGCCTAGAGGGCCCTTGCTTTGCTCCAGCCTGCCACTTACCAGTCCATGCTTTATGACTAAACTTCTTCATGCCTCACCCTCTGATAAACAGAGGCACAGAGAGATCCAGTAGCAGGCTCCATTTTAACTGATGGGCAGTGGTCTTTCTCAGTGAGGACCTTGAACCCGTGGGGATTTTTCAGTATTGACTTGTTTGGTGATGACTTCCCAGAGAAGTCAAAGGGGTTGCAGTGTATAGCTTGTTATTACTAGAATGCTTTATGAAGGCAAGAAGGAAAAACTGGGGAGGAATAAGTGGCCCCTTGGTAAGTATGAGACATGTGAGATTAAGAGAAAAAAGGCAAAGCCCTTTGCAAAATGGCGGACTAGTCCCCAAATTTAAAACATCAATTTATAATGATAATCCCCAAAGAAAAACATCCACTTTGGCAAGTGATTCCCAAATTGGAATGGCTGATGGATGGCCAGGGAGCAACTGCTGAGATGAGGTATGGGGCTGTCCGTGGAGAAGAGGGGCAGACATGGGTGAATTATGGGCTCTAATTCCACCCGGGACAGCAAGTGAATAACAAAGTACCAGAGTGAGGCTCCAGATGGTTTGTGTAGTGAGTGTGACTGGAACTCCGCCGAGGAATTGGAGCCTGGTAATTCAAACCGGGCCTTCCTTTTTATGTTGTAGCAATTCATGAACTTGCCAGAGAGTGTCTATTGGGTGTGCTGGTGGCCTCTCTACAAAAACAGACTTCCTCGGAATCAGCTGATACCAAAATTTGGAGGCCGTGTGATATCCTGCCTAAAGCCTGTTGCTTCCTGGAAGGTGATTATTGATTATTTTAGAGAATCTGCAGGCTTGGATCAAAAAGCATGTGCACATCTCAGCCAGTCTCATCTATTGCAAAGGGAACGTTCTAGGTTGGAGGTGACATAACCAGAATAAGAAAGTGAAGTAACGATCCTTTTTAAACCTTACCATCATACCTCGTGTTACAGCCCTCACTGCTGGATCTATCGCGATTAGACAATAATGAGGCTTTTTTTCAGGGAACTGTGTGAGAAACATGGGGGGCCTCCAGAGGCCTATACCATCCGTGGGTCACAGGTGCAGCTCTCCAGCTGAAAACTAAGTTAGCTTTTCCCATGGCTCCTGCCTGTCAATCTCCAGGGGTCCAAGCACCTGGAGCAAGTCAGGTGGGGTGGGATTCATTTATGCTCCCTGAGTCACCTGGAGCAAGGAAGCCTGCAGGGCAGTTTTTTACAGCCGGAAGGAGGAAATAGAGCAGGCGGCAGCAGCCCCTTAGGCCAGGAGGGAGACAACACAAGTAGCAGACGGCTCCCCAGGGACTGCAGAGCCTGATGAACGACTTAAGGACAAGTCCCAAGTTGACAGCATTGACAGTGAGACATACCTTTGTCTGAGGACAAGGCACAAATTCTTCAAGTTGGAGATACACCATTTTGGGGTTTATTCCATCATTCACAAGGCCACGTCTGAGCATTTATTACCTGGAGGATCAAAAAAAGGAATCTATTTCTTGCCCTTAAGAATCATTGAATCAACACCGCCACTAAATGCATTTGGTTCACAAGGTGTTAGGTGCAGGGACTCAGAGAAGAAAGTTACTGTCTCCAATAAAGTGCTCACAAAGTGGCCTGAGAGGCAGATTTTTAAAAAGACACCTCAATCGAGGTCACTTGAAGAACCCAGTGGATCTTCCATGGAGGGACATTGAACACTCAATGTTGGAGGAGCCTCGGAGGGTTTTTTGTGGAGAAGTGATATTTCCAGTAAGACTTAGGCCTTTGAAACAGGGAAGAGGTTTTCTGAGAACCGGCAAATGTGTGTTCAACAATTCCAAGGTAAGAGAATCTGGGCTATGAATGGCTGTGCCAGCAGAAGCCAAGGATGGGGTGGGGAAGTGGCGAGAGGGAAATTGGTAGGGGCATCTGGAGATCTATGCCTTCACATAGGGCTATGCTGAAGATCCTGAGAAGTCCTGCATAAGGCCTGGTAATTCCATGGAAGGGCATGGGATGTTCACAGTGGTGTGTTGTAGCACTTGTCAGTTAGTAGAAGATGAGGGAGAGACGCTAGACCAGAAAACCAGGGGCAACCAAAGAATGAAGAAAATAAGCCACAGTGTTTCCTTAGTTCCTGCTCTAAACTCCCCATCTCTAGCAATTACACAGACACCCTAATATATAATGCTAATTTCCAACACCTGCCTGGAGCGGCTTAAAAGTAAAATGGCTGGTCCATCCTCGTAGATTTCCCAGGCTGCTTTCAGCAGGATTGGAGGCCCATCTGTTTCCTTGGCTTAAAGGGAAGAAAGCAGGGCAGGATCGACCTTCCCACATTGCCCTACAAGCAATTTGGAACCCCGTCCTTAGGTCCTGGGACGGGAGATGGCCTGGGTCACTAAGGGTCTCTTCATGCCAGGGAGGCAGGGGACTTGCTCCTGTGCTGGCACACGGTCTTGTTTTTCTCGTGGTGAATTGCTGGGGAGGTGGTTGAAATCGGAAGCGAAATGCCACATTGCACGCCCACTGAAGTCTGGGCTCAAGGGAAAGGAAAATGATTGCCAGAGTGTTAGCTGTTCCCAATCCACTCCTGGACCTTAAGCTGTCTTGAACAGAGTTGCCAAACAGCTTGGTAGAGACTGGCCTTTGGGTGGGCGTGGGCAGGGGAGGAGAAGAGAAGGGAGCAGTTGGCTCTCGTCTCCATTATGGCTCAGAAGCAGCTCCCTGCCTGCGAAGCTCGATATGGCTGATCCGCAGCACGGTGAGTCTTTGACTTTGTATTAAGAACTTGCAGTCAGAGAGGCAGGTTTGACTGCACACACAAATAAAACTTTGTTTAAACTGATGGGAAGATTTTCATCTCCCATTTGTTATTTTAGTTGGGAATTTCTTGGTAAGATCAAAATCTAGTGCTAAAGCCTTAGGAAGGAATTATACTGGGAAAGAATGGTACTGTCTCTCTGGGGATTTCTGGATGGTCTTCTGGGTTTTCAGATGGGAGAGTTGTGACTGGGCAGTGATCATGTGGACATCTGGTGGTGATCAAGCACCGTGGAAAGACCAATGTCCCGACTCAGTAGTTCGGGGTCAAAGTCCCAGTTCTAATCAAGTGTGTTACCTTGCGTGAGTTTCTTCCCGGCCTCAGGCCTTGCTTACTCAGGTGAAATGTGGTGTTGATCCTTTGAGTTAGTCCAGCTCTGAGATTTTACAAGGGAGCAGACTGAGGCCTGGAAAACCGACAGCTCTTAAACTAGGCCGTAGAATGAGTGACTGTCAGAGCCATCAGCACACTCATTCGCTGTATTCGGTACTGAAAGCACTTTGGCCCCTGTGCGGCGTGCAGGTGCGATCTGTCCTGGGGTCGGTCACCGTGATTTCCTCTTTTGGGTGGGTGCTGACGTGAGACTGGGCTGCAGCTGAATAAGACAGAGAAGTACCAGGGAGTGATGCAGCAGCAGCCTTCTAGCTTCTCCACTGGGTAAGGACATTGGAGAGGGACTGTCAGGGAAAAGGCACAGGGCAGAGAAGAGAAGCCGTAAGGGAGGGTCCTCTCTTGTCCCTGAATGACTCGTGAAGTCCCCAGACTGTCTGCCTGCTCCTTTCATTCACTTTTGAAACCCAAAGAGCTCTGTCTGAGACCGAGAAGGACAGCCAGCCCTCTCACCATGATCCCAGTGATCTCGGGTGATTTACGACTTGTCACCTTGAGAAGCCCAAGCCTGCAGTCAGCTTGGTGCATTCTGAACCGATCCGTGGTCTCCAGCCAAGGGAGGGCTGCTCCTTAGACATGTCTTCAGGGGTGTGGGTGGGGAGGGCAGAAGTCCAAGGCCTCTCAGTACCTCCTGTGCACTGACATTTCCCACAGGGGAGGAAAGGGGCAAAAATTAGTACATTTAGGGCAAGACTGAACATAAAATTCTAACACTTTATATGAAAAAAAGGCAGTGTTCAGAAGTAGACCCCAAAGCAAAATTTGCAGACTCTTTGACTTCCACTTTAATTTTAAATAATATGTGCATATAATTTAGTAATAATAATAGCAAAAAGTTATAAAACCCAAAGTTTTCTAAGTTCTTTAGCTTATTAACTGATTCAAGCATTATTATTATTATTCCTGTTTGAAAGGGGAAACTGAGGCATGGAGTAGTTAAGTATCTTGCCCAAGTTCACACAGTCAACAAGCGTGGGAGCTGAATTCCAAACCCAGGTTTGGGCTTGTAGGCACCTTACCATACTGCTTCTCTGAAAAGCAAAATCAAATAAGATTATAAACCTTATAAAACAAAACAGCAGTTCTGAGTTCTACCCTTTCCATCAAGATTTTATTCTGGAGAAGTAGCCCCCTGCAACCCTTGCTGTGGTTTCCTCTGGCATTTACTCCCATATTTCTGAATATCATGCTTATGCTGTCTTTCTCTAAATTTTTCCATTTTTTTAGACATTACCTATTGAATCTGTCCTATGGGAGATGAACCACGCATCTGTCCCTGCCCTAAACACATATACATCTCAGTCCCCCTTAATAGTTACAGCGCCATTTTTAGCCAAATCACTTCAGTATCTAGCATTCAATAATTATGTAAATATGATGCAGAGATGAACCAGGTCATATACCATTACTCGTTATCTTTCTCTAGAACTTTTTGTAGCCAGTAGTTCCTTCTTTTGTTTTGTATTCTCTGTATAAATAGCTCTTCCCCAGGTTTTCTAAGAGAGCTATAAAGCACTTCTCAGTATGAACAGATACTTCAGGCAATCTTTCAGACTCTTTTTTTTTCCTTAGAGTTATCCCTGCTGGAGCCATCTGTCCTGCCCTTCCCTGCCAGTCAGGATGGTTTATGCTCTCGGGCTGTTGCATCGCTGGTATCCTAGGATTTGTCTTGATCATCGTCCTGGGAATTTCCTCCATCTGTCTCCTCAATCCGATCCCTCGTTTCCTGGACCTCATGTCTTCCTCTTTCTTAATTCAGACCCTTATATCAGGGGGATCCTATCTTCTAGTAGCTTCCTAAGGAAGAAACACAAGGGAGAAAATATCCAATATCTGAAAACATCTTTATTCTATTCTTATATTGGATTACAGTTTGGGGACAGATTTCTAGATTGAATATAATTTTCTGTTAGAATTTTACCGCACTTCTCAACTGTCCCCCAGTGCTACTTTATGAAAAGAGGGAGGCTTCTCTTTATTCCTAATGCCGTGTATGGGAAAAATTCTTTGTATAGTTTTTCTGTCAAGAACTTTTAGGGGCTTTTCTCTATCCCAAATTTCATGCTCTGCCTTGATGGGTCTCCTTTTTAATTCAACATATTGGGCATGCAATATTTCCTGCTGATCTGGAAAGCCATATCCTTTGGCTTAAAAATATTTTCTTATATATATATGTGTATACCTATATATATAGGTTTTTTTAATAGTTTCTTTCTCTGATCATTCCTTCAGGTTAGCTCATCAGTGGAATGTCATTTTTTGTGAGTTTATCTTTTAATTTTCTAACTTATTATTTTCCCTTTACATCCATCTTTTTTGTTATACTTTCTGGATTTTCTTAATCATCTATTAAATTTTTAAATGCTAAGTTTAAATGCTATAGTATTTTCAGTTTCTAAGAGATTTTCTTTTTCCTTGTTCACTGGTCTTTTAATAACATTTATTCTTTCCTGCATATTTTTAATATCTTTTCTTATATTTGAGAATATTCATTCTTTTGAAAAAATGTTTCTTGATTCCTGATTGCATTGCTTCTGTTTCCTCTGAGTAACTCTTGTCTCTCTTTCTCTCCTTTTTTTTTTTTTTTGGTTTGGAGTCATATGAGAAACTTAGTGCAAATGTCTAAATGCTAAATGCGAGTGAATGGCACAGAGATTCATTTTTAAATTGAGAACCTAAGAAGCTGATCTGAACCTGCCTGGGAGTGCGTGCAGTCTGGTGCCTAGTGTTCTGGCTGTTGGGCCGGGGAAGATGGTGGGTTTCACTATTTTACATGTAGATGTTTCCTTACCTTCCTCTCTTTCCATTTTGGTGCCTTCCTCCTGCCTTTAACTGGGCCCGGGGTCCTCAAGTCCAGATCTCTCCGGAAGAGAAACCAGTTTGTGCCTGGCTGGAGGACAGGCAGTTGTTAGGCTGTGTGGCCTGGGAGAGAGTCTGGGTCTGTGTCTCGTATAAGCCCCAGCAATCCTCCTGTCTTCAGGCTCCCCACTTGGCCTCAGACATGCTTGCTGCCCCTCCAGTCTCCGTGCCTTTTCAGAGCTGTACTGAGGGAATCAGATGGCCTCATGTGGGCTACACAGTCCCTTTACTGCACTGGTTTAACTGCTTCCTTTTCCTAAATGGTATCTCATCAGCTACACATCCCCTTTCACTTTCTTTATCATTTGGGGTTTTTATCTTTTCTATTCCTATATTTTGATGATGTTGGAGGAGGGAGTAAAGATAAGCACCTACCTGGCTTTCAGCCAACTTCTTCATCCACTCGCTACTGTTTTTCTACATCTAAGCGGCTGAAGATATCAGCACGGCACCTCTGTAGGGTCATTTCCATGACTCACCAGCAAGTTTCCTTTCATGCACGTGTTCACTAGAAAGCGATTCCTGTTGTCCAGACCTTCACGGGATACAAGGGATGTACAGGCCCCAGTTTCTCTCCTCAGGAGAGGAATAATGGACAACTCCTGCAGAAGACATGGACCATGTGGGCTCGAAAGGGACAGATTTGGGGATGGGGTCACAGACGAGGGGTCACAGAGTAGATAAATTTTGCATTGTATCCTGAAGTTGGAGATGGGGTTTGCAGGTGAAGAGTTGAATAAAGCATTCTAAGTGGCAGGACAGTTCAGCAAACACTTCGGACAAGAATATACATGGCAATAGGGAAGAAGCAGTGGGGAGACCTCTTGAGAGCTTGCTGGGGAGACAAGACGAGAAGAAAGCAATTCAAAAGAGATGGCAAAGGAGATGCTTTGGCCTGAGGGAAAGTATAGATGTAGTCAAGAGGTATGGTCTCCTTCAGTTTTGTCAGGAGGTGAAAGGAGTACTTCCATTTTTTCATGGTTTCAGCTCCAGAAGTTGAGAAATTTCAGTAATATCCTTCAAAAGGCTGGAGTCAAGAGGGAGCAGCTGCCCAGCTGCTCCAACTTCCTGCTGGCCTTTGTGGATGGATGGAGGTGGATTCATTGTCAAGGGGATATCCCAGGAGAGGAAGAACACATGTCAGCAAAACCCAGTGACTTGCTGGGACCTCCTCCTGGAGGGAAGCAGAGAGGTCCATCGGGGGACCGTTGAGAGACTGAGTGAAGGGACGCCTAGTAAAACTGAAGGAAGATTCATGGGCAGTACTGGCGTTGTGAGAGAGGATGAACTCAGAACAGTTCTTCTGTGCCCTTGTTGACATGCAGGTAGGATGGGGATGCGGTGATAAATGTCTTCAGAGTTTTAGTATTTTTCATCTTCTCACACTATGACTTTGAGCCAATTGCTTCCTTTGCAAAAGTTTGGTGAAAATCAAGATGCAAACTTCTGTTTGCACGTGGTAGGCTGGATACCTGCATCTATCCCCGATGCCTCCTGGAACTCAGCCTGCCCAGTATCTCCAATCTTACCCTATCAGTGACAGGACTCCCCTTGTAATCATGAGTTATCAACAATTTAAATATTCTGCAAACTTTGGCAGGGGTGTAATTAATGCTTGCATTATTGAGTAAAGGAGAGAGAAATGGGTGCTGTTCTCTTACTCAAAGCCAGCAAAGAACATCTGTGAGGTGGAGCAGGCTCCATGAAGGGGATCATTTCTTTAATGTCTAATTTTCCAGATTCTTCTGGATTTCCAAATAACTGTTTGTAAAGGCAGGTATTAGTGCCCCTCATTACTACTCCCTTCAGTCCAAAGTCATTTTTGAAGTATGGATATGTTCTGTTCTCTGCAATCCCAAACATCTCCACACCATAGTTCATAGAGAAAGAGCTCAATTCAAAATGAGATCAATCTAAGTACTTAATTATATACTGTGGTTTCAGAATTATGGTTTAAAAGAACAGAAAAATTGCCCAAATAGTTGAAAAAAAAGTCACAGTAAATAATACAGCATTGGATTCTAATGCAAAGCATGAAATAAATATCCATGAGTTTATACTCATATAAATTAATGATGGAATAAAACAAATGGGGAGAGCAGACAAGTCTCCCCTGCAGAACTCCAAATAATTTATGTGGACACTCAGCCTCGAGGAAATGTACATAGTGACTTTCTTCCAAAGAGTAGAGTTTGGAAAGTGGGTAAGAAGTGACTTCACAGTGGAGAGAGTTGAGAAGCAGCTACCTTCAGGTACAGCAGCCAGATAATCAGGGCTAGCATTCTAGGTGGTTCCAGTAAGCTACTTTTACCATATATAAACTATTTTTTTAAACAAGAGTTATCAACAGCAACAACAGAAATTGACTGTTTAACCAACCAAATTCTATTTTGTGTGACAGAAATATAAGAGGGCATGAAGTTGAGCCACCTATTCATTATAATTATACATTTTTGCCATGGGTATTTTTTTAATTGTTCAGAATACCTAGCACAGGAACTTACAACAAAATTAATTACATGTTCAATAAGTATTTATTTAATTGGCTAAATATAGTTCACAACACTTTCATTAGTAGAAATAGTAGTTTTTCTTCCAAATGAGGTATCTTTCTAAAACACGTACCATAATGTTACTTTCATTGAGAAAAAGTTCCAAATTGTTACTATGGCATTCAGAAATCCTTTAAAACTGACCTAGATGACTTTACCAACTTCAGTCCCTATATACAGGGACTATACAATATTTGCTGATCCTTCCAAAATTCTTGAACTTTCTTGCCTCCACTCTTTTATTTTTGTTTTCTCTACTCAAAATGTTTCTTCTCCTGACTATCCTCCTAAACCAAAATCAAAGCCAATTTCCCATCTGGAACTACATGCATTTGTTCTTAGTCCGAGTTAACCCTGTGTTGTCTTTGGCATGGATAAAAAATTGTGTGTGGCTCTAATGTAGCACTTATAGTCTGCTGTGGACTCTGGTTGGCTGTGTGTCTTTTGCTTCACATTCCCCCCTTCTGTGCTTCTTGAAGACACACCCTCTTGCCTTATGCTCTTTTGAAAGTTCCACTGCCTTACCAAGGGACTGAGCTACAGTTAGTACTCAAGAAATATTCATTGAATTCAGTGGTTCTAGAACTGGTCTGCACAGTAGAAGAACATGGGATGCTTTTTAAAAACACCAATGCACAGACACCCCACCGAATATGAAATCAGAACTGCCAGGAGTGGGGCCCAAGCACTGATAAGCTGAGAAGGTTCCCCGTAATTTTAATGTGCATGCATGTAATTGAAGTGGGCAGGGGCATCAAGGAAGGGAGGGGAGCACCAAGGCAGGTCAGCACAGACGGTCTCCCCTAATCCACTATTTTGCCTAAGTCTGGATTGCTCACATCTCTGAAGACTCATCATGGCACGTGGGAAAGTTTTTGGCTTCACTATGACTTTGAAATGAACTTTAAGTTCTAAAGAAATCTATGATGACACAAAAGGCACGTAAGATATATAGTTGAGAGATTAACCCCCACATGTGGAAGTGGTTTGTTACACTCTGGAAGGTACCTGTGAAAAAATGTAGCTTTGAAAATGTTAGTAGCAGATGCTCCTGCTCATCCACTTGCAATTTACTGATTATGATGGGCAGTCACTTCCTCCCAAACTCCAAGTCAGTCATCTTCTGGAGGTGTTGCTACCTCAATCAGGTCTGCCGTGCTAACATGCGGACTGACCACACTACCCCTTCTGTGCAGTGATTCTGGAGGCATTCCCCAAGCTCTCCGGGGTTCCCAGTCCTATCTTTACAATAGTAATGGCTAAGATGAGAGCTGTTTCTCTGAGATGCCAGGATATGTAGTTTCTGTTAAGCAAGGCTACAGACACTTGGTGAGTGGTTCTCAAACCTGAACACCTATCAGAATCACCTAAAGGGCTAGATAAAACACACATTACTGGGCCCAACCACCAGGGTTTCTGATTCAGTGGGTTTGGGATAACACCTGGAGAATTTGAATCCCTCGGTTCCCAGATGATATCAGTCAGGGATGGTGGTCCAGGGAACACACTTTGAGAACCACTGTTCTAGACAGAAAATCAGAAAGGTAATGGATAAAGGGAGTAGACAACAATAGAACTGATTAGGTTTTTCAAGTGGTATAGATTCAGTTTGTAAATGCTTGTAAAGGCTAAGAAGAGAGAGTAATGGCTATGACCTTTAATGTTTCAAGAATTATTCTGGGGCTAACCTCTATTACTGTATGGTAACAAGGGATAAGGAGTAAATGTGTGCATGTTTTCAACCACAGGCTGCTCTGAGTTATGAATATGTGGATGAAGTTATACCTCTAGGTGAGAATTTAGAGGGAGGTTATGTCTTTGCCATAGAACTTTTAAAAATCACTAATGTGAAGTTTTATCACAGTATAAAACAGACTTTTCTAATAAGCGTACCAACTGTGCTGATGCACAAATTGCACAAAGCTCATGGCCTTGGCCTGAACCTCTAGCAGGTCAATCGCTTAGCTGCATTCAGAAGGTGCAGTACGGTGGGGAGGGGAGGGGAGGGAAGAGGAGAGGAGGGAAGACAGAAAGGAGAAAGAAAGAAGGGAAAAAATGGTTGTTTCTCTTATTTACAATCTACATTTTTATCTACTGTTTGTATTAAGTAATAAATCTCATTCGGGATAAACCCAAAGACAAAGATTGATCCACCTCCTGTTTTCTCAGTACCCACTGGAACTCACCACCTGCTGTGCACTCAGAAGTCCCGCTTAGGCTATGATCAAGAAGATAAAAAATATGTCTAAGAGGTGACCCCATGCA
Source organism: Manis javanica (assembly GCF_040802235.1). NCBI lineage: Eukaryota > Metazoa > Chordata > Mammalia > Pholidota > Manidae > Manis > Manis javanica. Next base: position 228,261,244 of record NC_133156.1, read on the forward strand.
TTAGGAGGCTACAGACCATTTTATGAATTCAGGAATGGACCTGAAAAATCGAACGCTAATACAGCACCAAGGGAGAGGTGGAGTGGAGAGAAGGGGGAGTCTTGGGAAAGGGGATTCTTGTACAGAGTAAACAGTTAAGCTGATGCCAACTAGAAAATCAGATAAATCTTTAGAGTTCTAGTAACGAAAAGCAGGATTGTAGGCTTACACAGGTTGGACTGGGTCTTTAAATTCCCTTTTCAGTTTTTCTTCCAAACTAGTCCCCACAGATATGTAGCCCAACCTTTCCTATCCAGTAGCACGTAGAATGTTCCCTGGTACGAGATGAGGTGGAAGGGGCTGCAAGCTTTAACACCGAACAGCCGTGGGCTTCCAGAGAATGGTTTCCATGCCTTTGTTAGCCCCACCCACACAACCACTGAAAAATAATGTGTGTTGGGGTGGGGAGGGGAGGGACAGAGCCTATAGGACTACAGGAGATGCAATATTTAGTTTAGAGCACTTATGAATATCAGCTAAATCCCCCCGCTGAACAGGAATCTCCACTTTCCTGGAGTTAAATATATGTCCCTGGAGTCAGGACCATTGTGGGGGTCCGGTCAGCTACTTCTCTTTCCTCTCTCTGCAGGTGAAAATGCTCCTGGTATAGCATCTTACTATGCTGATGGACAGTGACTGTAATGGGGGATGTGGTGGGAACTTGATAATGGGGGGGAACGTAGTAACCACAGTGTTGCTCGTGTGATTGTACATTAATGACACCAAAAGAAAAAAAAGAAATTGCTCCTGGGCAACCTCCCTTTAGGAGATCCTACAAATTTGTTTATTTTTCACACAGCAAGAGATCTTTTTAAATTGTATTTTTTAAAATACTAGGGTGATCTTTTGAGGACCTTTTAGGGGAGATACTTAGATATTTTTCCTATTGGCACCTTATGATGCCTGTTAAAGCAAAAATATGTATGTATATTTACAAATAATATATATAATTACAAATAATTCCATATATGTATATAGAAAATACACACACACATACATATCCATCCTAAGAATTATTCCAACTTAAATACATCTGTGGAAACTAAGCATAATTTATTTTTAAATTAGGTTAAAAATGTTTGCAGTGTATGCCCAAACTTTTCCAGATGTTTAAACAAGTTAACACTATTAGATCAAATTTAATTTGGTTTGGTGTTTTAATCAACTTTTACCTTGATTTTTTTTTTTTTTTTTGCTTGTAACAAGGTTTCCTCATGTGTTGGAGGTGGTCTTAAAAGTGTTAATTTTAGCTTTTCTTTATAACGCAAACACACGCACCAAGGCATTTTCTTATTATAAACTGAGTTAGATAAACTTTCAGTGTAGCTCGCTTCATTAAACCAGGAAGTTTATACACCCCTAACACAAAAAATATGTATTTCCATTTCATGTTGGCATCAGTGGTGGTACTGTGTATAATGTCATTAGTACCGGTAGCTGGAATTCTCCATGGGGGACTGATGAAAGACAGATGACAATAAAAAGGGCATCAGAAACCAAAAATAAAATATGAGCCATGGCTTTAGAAGCAAGGGCACTATTTCCTAAGGCAGAAATTGTTTCTAGGGATGTAGCCTTCAAAGCTCAGAGGAGACCGAGATTGGGGTTTCCTATGGAACACGGCAGGCAGTTGGCGGGGAGGAGGCTGGGCACGTCCAGGGAGAGGGAAGGGTGCTCTCATCTTCTGTATTTGCAGGGAGGGGAGATGCTTTGTGGAATGTGTGGTGCTTCATATTATTTTTCAAAAGTAGTTCTCTGAATTGCTCTGAATGTCATGAAATGTGTTGATTAAGCTCCTCTCAGGGGAATGAGTGACACAAGTTATAGTATATCCAAGTTAAATTAAAGAGGTGGTTCAGCATGGGAGTTGACATTTGGTCTTTATCATAGCAAGCCTTCTCTGAACAAGTCTTATGGATTCTGTGTGTCAGTAAAGGCAGATGAGTGTGTCTATGAGTATATTTTAATTATGCATATTTATGCATAGTTAGAAACTAATAAAAGGTGATGTGAACGCCATCCATCTTTCCGTTCACACTAAGAATGATTTTGACTTTGCCTGGTCCACTCCTGGGGGTGTTGTGCAGATAAGGATAATGGGTGAGAAAGAGAAAGGAACACAATCAAACCAATTTAACTGATTTATTTTGTAAAGGACAAAAAAGGACTTGAGGAAAACAATAGCTTGTGAGGTATGACAAGGTAGCTAAGAGGAACAAGGTCCTGCTCAGGATACATTTTGGGGAAGTTGTGGGGGTACATTTTGAAAGAGAGGGAGAAAGACTGAAAGAAACCATCACACTGGATGAGAAGGACTTTGGGGGTATGGAGAGCAAATGGAATTACAAATAATTCTGTAGTGTGTTACGAATAGGTTTTGAAAAAATTCAGCCAATGTTCCCCATGAACACTAATGACCAAGTACTACTTTTTATTTCTTTTTTTTTTTCCTAATGAAATCCTTTTCTTTCCATGTTTTCCTTATGGCAAGGTGATCAATCCTCTTTTTTGAAATATTTTTCCTTGGACTTCCAGAAACCCTACTAGATGCAAGTTCATAAAAATCTGTAACAACTTCCCATCCTTGCCAACTAGGACTACATTTGGCTGCATGTAACGGACAGTAGTCTTCAGCGGGTTTATTTTTTCCACATGGCAAGAAGACTGAAGATAGGGGGTTTGGGGACAGTGCAGCTTCTTGAGGAAATAGCCCTGTTTTTCCCATCCATACTGTTTTGGGTTTTTTTTTTTCCCCCAAAGTGACTGTTTCATCTCCAGACATCAGAACTGTGTTGTAGGTGGAGGAAGGGTAAAGAAGGAAGGAAGAAGGCATATACCAGCTGTGTCTCTCTCTTCAGAGAAACACAGTTTCCCTATCTAATAGACTTCCCTTTAAATTCCAACCCCAGTTGTGTCACCCAGTCAACCACTAGCTGCAAGTGATCCTGAGAGACAAAGCATTTTATCCATGTTCATTATTTCCCACCTGCCCACATAAAACACGGGTTCTGTAAATAAAGAGGGAGACGAGAATGAACATCCAGTAGGCTATTCAGTAATGTCTACCACAGATCCAACCAAGTCCCTGTGTAAGGCTGAATACACAGAGGCTGGTAGAGACTTACCAACTAAATTCTTCCCACACCCACTTATATTTGCTAATTTCTAGTCTGTGATCCTCACTGTTAGACTCTTCATGTCTATCAAACTGTAATAGATGCTGCAGCTAATAGACCCTGTGTGAATTAGGTCACACTGGAAAAGGCTACTTTCCCACCCACTGAGGCCTCCATGCCAAACCAAAGAGGTGATGGGCATTTTCTCAGAAGCCTCCTGCTTTTATCAGAGCAAATAAACAGGCTTTTGATGTAGAACCCAAAGAACTGACTCAAAGGTAGCAGGTTTGGTCATAGTTGAAGAAATGTCTCTCATGGCAAAGACGTACGGAAGGGTGTCAGGGTGTGACTTCGATCCTAGGTAACACACCGCATTACTGACAATCTACGAACACAGAAGAACCACACAATCTTCCTCTCGGTAGTTTTAGATATGGTGGGCCTTTGCAAACTTACCTATGCCTTTTAAATTGGAGTGAAAACACTTTTTTCTCGTGTAAAGTACTTACACAGTACATACATGTGACTGCTTGCATTGTCTTTTTGTTCCCTTACATAGACCAGGTCGCTTTTTGTTTTTAACAATTTCATTCTATTTCTCCTCCTTAGTTCATTGATTTTTGTTTTTATCTTTAGTTCATTCCATCCTATTAATTTTATTTTCAGGAATTTATAAAATCAGAAAAATGAAATAACTAACAACTCCATTCAACCCAAGCGAATAGCACCTGCATGTCACAGTGTTTCCTTCTATGATGATACCTCTTCATACGCTATCATTGGAAGGGGTGATGTAAGTGGTCATGGCAGGCCTATGGTCTGATTAACAACACTTAGAAATGCCAGGTAAGACATAAACATCATATTTGCAGGACACTGGAAGCTGTGGAAGCAATGAGAATGAGATGGGCTGAAGTTTCTGGCTGTGGAGAACCATTCAGAGCTGAAGATCCGTGGTAGCTTTGTTCTTCCCAAAGATGTCAATTTCTGGTGCTGGCTAGAGGCTAAGGATCAGGGTGTCACCACTCCCCTGGGGCAAAGGAAAACAAGCAAAGCATGTAGCAGTCTCGTGGGGCTACAGTGAACAGATTGGATGTGTTGAGAGGCCTCAGATATATGGCCCTTTCCCCCATGCACACATGATGAATTTAAGGCCATGTGGGAAGTTAGAAAAAAGTCTTACAGCTTCTGGAAATTAGAAACTAATTATAGTCTCTGGTTCTTAAAAGAAAGAACTACTAAGGGGAATATTAACACTAAGCATGCATACGTGCTTTCCCCTTGGGGAAATTCATCAATTCTGGGCCCAGAAAGCTTTTGAAATCAGGCATAGTTTCTGGCAGAAGGGTGCTGCAGAGCAGAGAAAAGCAGCAAAGCTTTAGTGATCGCCTACGGTTGGGGTGTCAAAATTGGGAGCCCTGAACTTCCAGCATGGAGTCCATCACCCTTCAATATATTTGTAAAATTCTGAAGCTCATGGTTGGGGAAGGAAGCTACAGATTAACCTTCTGTCTTTCAGAGTAGAGCACAAAAAAGATTACAGAGTCACTGTAACTAAGGCTATGGCATTGACATAAGCAAAGACACTTTCCAGAACTGAACAGGAAAGAGAATAGTCTTGAAACAAACTCTTCCCTATGGTCACCTGTTATATGACCCACTTTATTGTTCTACCCGAGATTTTAAATGTCTTTGTTAAATCAGGCTTGAAAATCATGTTATTCAAGAATCCTAGACACTCGCCTTTTTTGATCAAAATTGTTTCTGAGAGAAGTATGTGAAAACCACCCTCTCTGATAAGCATTTTTGGTGAAATTTTCTTTATAATTAAGTCATACTGAGTTTTATATATTTTGGAGGTGTTTGGATAGGAATATATTAGTTCATAATTGTCCATTTCTTTACTCCTTCATGTTATATATCTTGGTAGATTGTCTGTTTTACCTTCCAAGGAACTATTCTTTCTTCAGCATATGCTGTCTATTCTTTTCCTAATTCTTCTATTTCAGTTCTCATTTTCTAATGGTTTTAACATCTACCTTTAATATTTCATAGCTTCTAATTCTTCCATGATGTTAGTTCCTCCTTTGGCTCTTTGAGAATTTTAAACATACAGCATTTATTTTAAAGTCTTTTCCAAATACCTCAATCATCTCTATGTTGTCAGGAGTAAACAGTCCCAGCTGCGGGTTCCCCTGACTTCCTTTCCTGGCACTGGAACCCTCATCCACTTCTCTTCATTTTTTTCTCCCTTCCAGCTCCTATTGGGATGACCAAGTTTTCTTTATTATACCTTGGGTCATGCTCCCTTGGGTTGAAAATTGTATTTTACATTATTATTTTTGAGATGGCTACACTTTAACCTCTTAACATACATGATTAATTGTACAATGTCGAGTCCTGCCGTCTCCACATTCACAGCAGACTTCCATCACTTTGAAACTGCACGGGAACACTTAAGCCTCCAGCCACGTTGGAAGCTTTAAGTGCTAGTGAACTTTCCCTCACATCATGAACAACTAGGAAACTAAATAGCATACATGATATAACTATGTTCAGAACCGGACTGTGTTCTCTGAAAGGAAAGGAACAAAATGAGACCAGTGAGCATCCTGGCTTTCTCCCTGCACACATTATCTGTCCTGAACACAGGAGCGGGATCCTGAGCAGAATGTGGTGATTTTGTCAAATTGAGGAGGCAGAGACTGAAGTACCAGAAGCTGATGCAGCTGGAATTTGACGGGCAGAACACAGCAAAGGATGAAGCCACAGATGGAAAGAGTTGCAGAAGTCAGCACGGGGGTTCTCCGAAGCGTTTTCCTGGGTACTAAACTACACAGATGGAGTAAGAGGCCACTTACTGGACAGTTGTCAGATGAGTGACTCCCGGAGTTCACACAGCAAGACCTGGGAGAATTTCAAGTTCCAACCAGCCAGAGAGGACAGACTAAGCTGATAACCTAATTCCTCTGTATATTTTTAATTCATGAATAATGACTTTTAATAAAGTAACCTAATTTGCAATTCTCATAATTGCAAGGGCTCCACTACCTGCCCTTTGCTCTGGTATACCATTAACAAACTGGTGACAACTGCTACAAGGGCCAGGTTTCAAAGGCATCCACTCCTGTGATTTCTGTTGCTATGTGTGATGGGTCCCAAATCTACTCCTTCTGCTTGGGTTCGACTCTCTATTGGGCATCCCCACTCAGAAGCATCTCAAATGAATGGGACTCATGAAATCATGAATTAAATTAACTAGAGTGCTGTAATATATGTGACTATTTCATATGTTCATGTTTTATTTCTCTAGCTATGCTGAACATTTTTGAGGTCAACTATCTGGATTGTGGCCTGGCTATGTCACTTCCTGTGTCCCCTTAAGCAATATTTGGTTCTCTCACTTACATGCTGAGGACACTTGTCAGATTTGTTTGAGGATGAAAATTTTAATGTGCCTTACACATCTCAGAATGAGATCTTAGTGACTCTCCCACCCCCCGCTATAGGCCTCCTGCCTTTGCTGCCGGATCAGCATTCTATATTCTATGTATTTTTTACTTTCTCTGCCATCTCAGTTGAGCATCTAGAGTGTGATAGTGGAGTCTCCATTGAAATCTCCATAACAAAATAAAAACAAATGTGTAATGCCCTAATTCCTTGAAACCCTATGGCTTTTCAGTCCCCATTCCTCAGAGGGAACAATTTAGGAAGCACAGTCAGTTGGCTATTTTCTTAACTTTGTCAACAAGTGTCTTGACTTCGAGAGCTGCTTTTCTCTTTCTTCTATCAATAGGGAGGGGCTGGACCTGTTTTTCCCCCTGGCCTGGGGTGCTGCCCACGTCTATGTGTAAGGACATTGCACATTGACCCCTCATCGGCTCCACCCAATCTTGGCTCTATCCACTGAGATGGCCAGCGACCAACTTCCTGTCTGACTTCTATTTGTGTTCCAGGTGGAAATGAGAGTCTCACAGGCAAAGGCTCTTCCATTTCTGTGACTGTTTCCAGAAATAAAGTTAGTGTAATACCCAAAACGCCAGGCACAGGACAGAGCATCACAGTTGTTCACTGGCCTTCCACCTCCCGGTGGCTACCAGCCAGCAGACTGCAGGGCCTCTGAAGGCTGTGTGATGAAATGTGGTCCCCAGGGCCCTCTTTCTGACATATTTAGACTTACCATAAACTACACTCCCTCAGGATGCCACCTTCCTCCAGCCCCTCCCAGGGCTTTTGGAGGGCACTGGTGACATGCAGATGGCCCTTGAACTTTCCTCTCACAACTACTGCTTCCTAGCAGTTCTGGTTTGGGATTTTTCCCATGGGCTTCAAAAGTACCCTTCTCTGATCTGTTGTTAAAGTCAAAAGCTATAAAAATTTGCAAAACACTTTTTTTTCACTTAAAGGCAAAAAAATAATAGTAATTTTAAGCATGTAATTTCCCCGGCCCTCTCCTCCATCTCTATACCATCCCTATCTCTACTGTCTCTTTCTCTTCTCTCCCTCTCGAATGTTATCTGCACTCAGGAATCTGAAATTCTTTGAAAAAAATGGAAAGAGAGCGAACAAAGTGGATAGAAAAAAAAAGAGCATTGCATTTTGATCTTGGCCCCAAGATGCCAGCTTGCCAAGAAGCCCAGGTTCTTGACTGCTGAGTGTCCTGTACAGACATTGAACCCTAATGTGTGCACCCAATCTCAGCGCCCCTCGATAATTTAAGCCTGGCAGAAGCATCAGTGTTGTTTTTCATGAGCAGAAACAGCATTCTCTTTGGGAATCTAGACCTAGGAATTGGGAACACATACATTTCTGATGTTAATGGTAGGCTGGGGATGATGTGGGGAAGGACTGGGGCAGGGGGCAGGTGCAGATAGATGGAAATTAACTGGAGCCTTCTAAAACAGAATGCACATACCAGAATTAGCCAAAGCACAGAGTGGTCTGGTGTGGCTGATAGGTCACGAGAATGGAAAGAGAATAGTGGGGAAGAATGAATCCTTGTAAGGCACTCTCTGTACCACAGTGCACACTACTCAGTTGTGTATTTTTGTGTATTGTGTTCTTCACTGGATAAGAAAATTGTAACCAAAAGGAGAGCCCTTTAGAGAAAGGGTGAAATCTCCTTTCCCTATATCTTCCTAAGCTACCAGAGAAAATGTACTTAGACTTCAACATGTGACACTCTCAGTTTACTTTGTGGCAAATTTTTCTGAAAAAAAAGTTAAAAAGAGATTTTCTATTATAACCTTGCTCTTCTCCCAAACTCAGGGATGAAGGTTTGCACTCATGACTCAATAGGCAGCTGGTCCTCCCCTACCTGAACTGAGTAAGAAGAGTTGGTTTATTGTTGTTGTTTAAATACACAATTCCTTGCAAAAAAGCTTGAAAATATTTCCTACTTAAATTATGAAACTAACTCCAGACGAAGCAGAACTCCTAAAGAGGCAGTAGCATTGTAGTCAACCTAAAAAGTTGTTAACAAAGTGTACCGCTCAAAAGAAGAATGGCTGTAGGCCCAGAGGTTTTTCCGGAAGATTCTATCAAGTCAAGAATAGAATTTTTTATATCCTATATAAACAGTCCCCAAGGACAAAAATAAAGTTCCTAATACATGTTTTTTTTTTTTTTTAAGCCTGAAAACCATCTTTCACTGTGTTTTCACATGGTCTTTGCATGTGCATAGCCCTGGTATCTCTGTGTGCCTTAATCTCTTTTTATCAGGACATGAGTCGTATTGGAGTGGGGTCCATTGTAACAGCCTCCTTTTAACTGAATCACCTCTTTAAGGCCTTACCTCCAATTATTCTCATTTTGGGTTAGTGGAAGTTAGGGCTTCAATGTATGAATTTGGTGTGGAGGATCACAGTTCAGCTCTAACAATACTTTCTGGTAGTGGAGGAGAAGATATACACCTAATGACTATTATAAACAGAATCAGCCTGTAACAAAGACCATTATTTGTTTCTGTGTATTAACCTCTCTTATTAAAATTTATAGTTTATATTTCTATTGGTTTTTTAAAATGGGCTACCACCTTGTCTGAAAATAACACTTCTTCTCTTCCTTTCCACTAATTACTCCTTCTGTGAAATGTTTTCTAACCTTATTGCACTGGTTATGCTTCCAAGGGCAATAATGAATAGAACCTGAGGATGTGATCGTCCTGTTGTCTTCTTTGACTTTAACCAGGGCACTTCCAAAGTCTCACATTAAATGTGTTTTTGTGGTCTGGAATGGATACTATTTATCAGATTAAGGCAGTCACCTCCTTCCCCTAGCATAACTAGCTTATTGAAGAGGCTGGACTCAGTACTACACCAGCAGAAATACATTTCCTTTTTCACCCCTCATCACTTCTGATTCATTCATCTCTGTTGAATAGTTCTTTCCTACCTGGGATGAAATCATGGCCAGAATCCTGCGTTTTGCCAGTTATCTCAGGTAATAAAATGTTCTCTGGCTACTTCAAGGTTATAAATAGTCAAGTCCGGCTTAATAATAAAACTGCGGACTTCAAATCCAACTTAAAATTCCCCCACTGCACCTGGGGCCCATCTCAGGCCGCACACATGGTGGTAAAGGAGGCACAGCTGCCCCCTCACCATTTCCTCACTGCTTCTCTTCTCAGATTCCCAAGGTGGTGTTTTGGCCTTCCCAGGATAGGTCTAGGGTGGATGGGAGAAGAGGTAATTGGAGGAAATGTCTTCCTTGACTGCCTCTGCTAATCTGCCTGCAGTGGATGAAGCTGACTTTCCTTTCTTGGAGTGCTTTTGGGGCTCCTTGAGGGGTTACTGTAGGTGGGATTTCTTGCACTGAGTTCCCTTCACTCAGGCAAAGCCTTCTCCACCTGGTCTTCTATGACTCCACCCTCAGGAAATTGGCGTCCATCCCTCAGACGGTATTTCTTATCTTTTCCATCAGCCCTTAGCAACAAGGTTCCTTTTAAGATGGCTTATGCTTGGTTTGCTTCGGTGGAACTGTGTGATGGCCTGTAAGAAACACACATTCACCCCTGCTCTCACCAAATGGAGGGAGCTGGAGCTGCCCACAGGAACCACAGTCTCTGCGACCCTGAGATGCCTTTAGGTAGCTTTCAGATTTTTCAAGGCACGTACCCAAGACAGGTTCCAATCCTGAGTCCCCAAAGCAAGGAACACATTCAGATGTTCCTCTCATTTGCTTCCAGGTGGAGGTGAGTGTCTTCTTCTCTCCCCAGTACATGTGTATGAGATTGTATAACACAGCTGACTTTTCAGGTTTTTTAGTGAAATATGTTCTTTTACATTGCCTAGATGTAGGGAAAATGGAAGTTTTTATGGCCAGGATCCTCACCTGACCCTAAGCTACTTGATGATGTAATCTGCGAGGCTACTGCTAGAATAAAGAAATATTAAAATAAAAGAATTACAAATTCAGTGTAGTAGAAATAATTGGTGGGTTTTCTAATGCTGGACCAGCCTTGTAATCCTGGGAAAATCTTGCTCATAATGTATTATTTTGCCCATTGTTTCATTTAACTCACTAATATTTCATTTCATTTTCTTGTACTGTTATTGTCAGATTTTTGTGTCATGCTTATGCTAGCCTTCAAACTTTTCTTGGGGAAATACCTTTCTTCTATATTCTGAAACAGTTTGTGTAATAAAACAATCATCCTTTTCTTGAGTATTTGGTGATCTCACTTATGAGATGAGACGATGTGTCTGTGGAAAAGAGATTTCTGACTACTGATTCAATTCCTTTTCAATTTCTAGAGTAGGTAGTGGTCTACTGAAATGTTCATTGTGTCTTTAGTAAATTATTTTCATTCATATTTTTTCCAGAAAGTTGTCAATTTCATTTAAGTTTTCAAATTAATGGTACCAAGTTATTCCTAGAAATTTTCTAAGATTATTTATATCTCCCCTGAATCTGTTGAAATGTTCTATGGCTTGTCCCTTCTCTCTTTTTTCCTTATTCCATCTTTATATCTTTTAAAAATGAATGTATTTTTTCTTGTTGATCATTTCTATTACACTGAAATTGCTTTCTATTTGTTGATTGTCTAATTTGAATATTTCTTTATTCTAGTTTCTTTGAGTTTTCTGCTCCTTTCATAGGTTCTATATTTGGAGTCCCTATAATTTTAATTTTATATTTAATAAATCATTTGAATGTATGAATAACTCAAAGTACAACTTTACTGAAACCCACAAGTTTTGATATGGCATGTTTTTCAGTTTGAAATATTTCATTGTTTATACCATTATTTCCTCCTTAAATCCATGAGTTTAAGAGGGTGTTTTTAATTTTATTGCATATAAATTTTAAAATTATCTTTTAAATATCAGTTTCAAATTTAACAGAATTGTGATTAGACAGTGTAATCCTTCATGATCTCTAGTTTTTATGGCATTTTCAGGGTTTTTTTTGCTCACTCTGTGGTCAATCTTTGTAAATGTTTTGAGTGTATTTGTAAATAATGTTTTCTTTTTATTTGTTGGTGTGAAGAATTCTTTATATTCCTAACAGATCAAGTTTTTAATTTTATTGTTTACACTTTCCATGTTCTCACTAATTTTGTCTCTGAATGACTTGTCTGGACTTGAAAGATATCCTAAAATCAGCCATTTTGAACAGAGTGGACAGTTTGACATCGGTGTGCCTCAACATGGAGTTCTTTGGGTTTATGATTCTTGGTGTTCATTTAGCATCTTGGGTCTGCAAATTTTTGTGTTTCACCAAGTTTGTATGTTACACTGTTTGATATTATCTAAGAGATCCCCAGGGCCTTGTTCTTTCATAATATTTTTTTCTCTGTTCTTCACCTTGGATAATTTCTATTGCTCTGTGTTCAAGTTTACTTACACTTCCTTTGCTTTGCCCTTTCAGCTGTTAAATCCCCCTAGCGATTTTTTTTAATCTCTAAAATTGTACTTTCCAGGTCTAGAATTTCCTCTTTTTTGTTCCTATTTATATTCTGTAATTTCTTATTTCTCTGCTGAGATTTTCACTCATGGAAAGCATGCTCTTTTATTTTGTTGAGCGTAGTTACAATAACGACTTTAAAATCCTTGTTTGTTAGTTCCAACATCTGGTTTATCTCAGAGTAGGACTCAGTTGATTTTCTTTCCTCTTGAGAATGTATTCCTTTTTTTTTTTCTTTTTGGTTCTTTGTGTGTTAGATTTTAAACACGATGCTTATATTCCGAATGGCACGCAACTTTGAGATCATGTGAAAGTAGAGCATATTTACACCTCCCACCTTGGGCTCCCCTAAGGCTATACATGCATGGGGGAAATGATAGGAGGAATTCCACAAATGACCTTTCTCTCTCCTCTAAGTAGATACAATCAAATCAGTGTCAATTAGTTATGTTCATGATTAGACTCCACTGTGTGTGTGTGTAGTTGCAACTTTTAAAAACCATTTGTATGTTGCTATTAATCATTGATGATCACACAGCAATTTCCAGTATTTGTGTCACAACTAACCTAAAGGTAAAATATATTTTCCAAGGTCAAAAACTTGTCCTCAAATGAGCCCAAGGGACATTCTTTAAAATCATGAAGAAGTTCAAATGCAAAGGTAGATTTGCTTTTACTTTTTGGAAATTCAGCTTGCTGATGGTTAATTCTACATCAAAGAGGAAGCCAAAATCATTTTCTCTCACAGAGGGTGCTGTGGAACACTTCACTGTCTTATCTAGCTGAATAGAAGGAAACAGTGAAAGAAAATCAGTTCACTGCTTTTGTGACTTCTCTAGAGGATTTATTTGTGATACTTCAATATGGTACTAAGTGGTGACAATCCTTGGCAGAACACGCTATTTCTGTGTGAAAAAATTCTGTTCTCCCTCTCAGTAATTTCTCCCATATACTGAAGTTGCTCCATTAGACTCACTCATTTCCTTAGAAAAATGTTGATCATTGTCTAAACTGGAGGATGATTACAGAGAATCCATTATACTAATTCTCTGTACTTTTGTTTATGTTTGGAATTTTCCATACTGTAGGTTCAGAAAAAATTACTTCTTTGTGGTTAAGGAGAAGAAGCACCTATGAGAAATTTCAACGAATTTCTTTAGGGAGAAGATTCTTCGTGTAATCATTCAGAACACAGCGTTTTGGACATACGTGTGAGCTTTGCAGATTGACTGCAAAATTTTAATTCTGACTCTGTGCAGTCTTGGGAAAGTTAATTAACCTCTCTGTACCTTGGTTTCCTGTTCTCTTCCTCTTCCCTCCCCACCTCCCCCTTCTTCTTCCCTTTTGTTTTCTTCTCCTCACTTCTCCTTCTCAGGAAAGTGCCAGAGTCAGCATTAGGTAATGGATAAAGCACTGTATGTGGCATAAGGTAGCCAGACTTAGATTCTGCCTCGTTTTGGCAATCTCACTGTGTGAATTTGGCAACTAAGGCCAGTTCCTCACCTATAACATGAAAGGCTTAGATTAAATGGTGTCTGAATCTAATCTCAGGCATACAATTGTTGAGTTCTCTAAGGGGACAACAATGGCCAATTGTCTTCCATATCTGGACTCAAAATAAAAAAAAAATCAAGAAAACAAAATGACATGAAAGAATCAGCAACTATAAAAACAAAACATTGTCCATAAACTAATAAAGATGAAATCGTTTAATATAGAGTGTCTGGGTTAGTGTGAGAACCCACTGGGTTTGCATTGATTTACTCTTGCGGTCACAGGCTCTGCTGGACCAGGGCATCCTCTTCATTTCTTTGAGGAGCGGCAGGAAACATGTGCTATTTGACTGCATTCTTTCCAAAAAAGGATGAGCAGAAGTATACACAGGTTGGCCAAAACATCTTCAGGAAATGGAGAAATACACCTTTCCTTCGTAGGTCAGCTACCTGGAGTAACCTTATGATGTCTGGGGCTCTTTGAAGCTATTTTACGCTGATTTTTCCATACTGTCCCCCCATTATCTTTTTAATAATGTGGGTCTGTAGTAATGTCTCCCTTTTCATTTCTGACACAGAGTATTCATAGTTTATCTTCTCAAAATCAATCTTATCAGGGGCCTTTCAATTGTATTAATCATTTCAAAAGACTCAGTTTCTTGATTTGTTGACTTTCTCATTGTTCCTCTCTATTTCATTGATTTCTGTTCTTTTTAAATTTTTTATGCTTTGGGGATTAAATTTGTTCATCTTTTTCTAGTTTCTTGAGGTGAAACCTTCGATCACGAGTTGTAAACTTTTCTTCTTTTCTCATATATGCATTGGAGCTGTACATCTTCCCATGTCCTGTTTTCGGTGCATCCCCCAAATTTGAATATTTTGAATTTTCTACATTATTGTGTCAGAACATTTCCCAGTCTTCTTTGTGATTTCTTACATAACTCCTGGACTCTTTAGAATTGTGCTAATTAATTTCTAAACATTGTGTGTTTTCTAGTTTTTTTTTTAGTTGTGAATTTCTAATTTAAATATCAGTGTTAGAGAACATACTATGTATTTCATGTTGAGACTTGCATAGTTTGGAGATTGTCTATTTTGTAGTTCTTTAGTGCCGTGTTCTATGTCCTTCAGGTCAGGTTGGTTAATAATGTTTAAATCTTCCATATCCTTTCTTATGTTGTAGGCTTATTCCATCATTTAGAGAAGTATGTTTGCATCTGAAATTATGACTGAATTTTCTCTTTTTATTCTGGCAATTTTGTCTTATATATTTTGAAGCCACATATTAAATGAATATATATTTAGAATAGTTGGGTCTCTGTCTTAAACTGACCCTTTTATCATTATGAAAACCCATTGGTTGCCCCATGAATGCTTCTTGCCCTTAAATCTTTTTAATCATGCTGGCTTTCCTTTGGGTAGGTCTGCAGAAAACGTCTTTTTCCATTCTGTTGTGTTCAACTATCTGTATTCTTATATCTAATATCTCTTATAAACAGTATATAGCTGGGTCTTTTAAATATTTGTTCAGTATGATAGTATTGCCATTCAATTCAAGTATTTAATAAATTTACTTTTACCACTATATGTGGTATATATTTTACCAATAAAATTACCAGTCTATTTGGGCTTAAGTCTTTCACCTTGCTATTTTGATTCTGCTTTTTACCATCTCTTCTTTGTTCCTCTTTTCCTGCCTTATGTTCCACTTTATTTCCTTTTTTAACATTTTCAATGTATTGTTGCCCGATTTTAATAGAAACTACAGAGGGTACAATTTGCATCCTTAACTTCATACATTATTATTTAAATTAGTTCTTTATTGTTTCATGAACAACACAAAAACTTCACAACAACAGTGTAACTGTATTTACCCTTTTCTTCACTTTGGTCCTGTGATGATCATATATGTATTTCTATGCACATTGTAAAAACAGTAAGACATTGTTAAGAGTCCTTTATTTGTATCCACATATGTGCCCCCTCCAACTTCTCATTACTTCTTATCATTCTGTGCCACCTTCTAGGATCGTTTTTCTTCTGCTGTAAGAGCTTCCTTTATTGTCTTATACTTTGGGTCTGTTGGCAAAAAATTCCATTGACTCCACTTGTCTGAAGATACCTGATTTCTTATTTATTTTTGAAGGATTTTTCCCACTAATTGCTGAATTCTAGGTTGGCCGTCATTTAATATGCTATTTTCCTGTCTGCTGCCTTCCACAGTTTGTGTCGGAAGGTCTACTGTCATTTGTATCATCGCTCCTTGAAGATAGTTTGTCTTTTTATCCTCCCTTCTGGTGGCTTTTACGATTTTCTCTTTAGCTCTGGTTTCCACCTATGGGTTTCTTTTGTGGGTTGATGTCCTTCATCAGTTAGGTAAAATAATTGGCCTTTATCCTGTTCGCTTGATTCCCTATCTCCTCCTTTTCAGGCCTTCCAAATACACATATGTTAGAATCTGTGGTTGTGTCCTGCACACCTCTTAAACTGGATCCTGTTTTTTACCTAACTCATTTTTTCCTCTTCATTATCTCATCTTCATGTCAAACTCTCAGAAATTTCTTGCTTCATACACTATCTCACTGCAGTTTTGTCTTGTCACCTGAGAACACTATACGTGCTATGCACCTGGAATGTGACCTCTGATGCACTGAATAATTTACTTTTTCCCCATTCACAGGTCTGTCTTTTCTTCACTTCCCTTTTCATAAGGCTTAACTCCCACTATGAACTTTTTAATCATCTTCCCAATAGCCTAATTTCTGGCATTGTTTTCTTTAGTTATTTCTGCTGGCAAAACCTGTACCGTTGCTGAGTCAAAACTTTTCTCTTCGATTTAGGACTCTAGAACACAGCTGGGGGAAAAAATACGAAAGCTTAACAGGTTGGTGTGTGTGTATGTGTGTATGTGTGTGTGTGTGTGTGTCCATTATGTGGCCCAGACCTACATATCTATTTGCCACCATAGCATCATCACCTGGTGTCTCCAGGTAACTCCTACTCAAAATGCCTTTAGTTGAATTTAAAGTCTTTCTGCCACAAACCTGCTCCTCTCCTATTGTTCCCTGTATCAGTGAATGGTCCAACCATACCCTCCACTGCTTATCTAGAAATCTGGGAGTTACCTTGACACTTCCCTTTCCCTCCACAGCTAATCAATTCACCAGATGTTGCTGATTCTATTTTCTAAGTTTATTTCATCTACATCCATGTATCTCCCTGTGTATTTCAAACTCTTTGGGGCAAGCTGTACTCATCTTTTGCCCCGTTTCTATGGTTTACTATTTCATAGCTCTGTATCTAGTCTTGCCACCCAACTGTCATCACTGTTTACCAAGAATCCTTGTTGTTTTAACTTCTTATTACGAAGAATTAAACATGCAGAAAATCAGACAGAATAATAAAATAAAAAACATGTGTCCAATACTTACACATATATGTGTGTGATACCCTGAAATGGTTCAGGAAAAGAAATTACACATCACGGCATCTTGTCTCCAAATACCAGAGCACACTTTTCCGAAAAGGCAAAGGAAAGAGAGGATGACCCTGCATAACCACACTATTGCTACACACAAGAAAACTAAAAATAAAACCCTAATATAATTTCATAGCTCATCTATAGTAAAATTCCCCATTTTGTCTGTAAAATTTCTTTTTATAGCTGCTGCTTATGAAGTCAAGGACAAATCAAGGATCATCCTTTGGCATTTTAGGGTTGAATCTCTTAACACTTAAACAAAATCTAGAATGCCCCCTTTCTCTATAACCCCTATGCCTGAAACACACACACATATGCCTTTTTTGTGTGTGACACTGTATTTCTAGAGAAAATAGGCCAGTTATGCAGTGTAATGTTCCACATTCTAGATGTTTCTGCATGTTGATTAGGCGATGGTTTTTGAAATGCAAACTTGACTTGCAAACACTCCTGAGTCAATGCTTCGCAGTTGCTCTTAAAGCTGACAGAACTTGGTAAAGTCCACAGAACCCCAGTGACCGGGCTCCTGCTTTCCCCCCCTCCTGCCTCCTTCCCAGCCTCCTTTTACTCCGCTGTCCTCCTGTTTATTCTTTGCCAAGCCCTCCAGCCTCCTCTCTCTTTTATTGTAGATACTCATGGCACTGCAGATCATGTATTTCTCGGCAGTGAAGCTCTTTTACCCCCACTGTGCCTGCTTGGATCCATCCTATTCACCCTGCATGTCTGAAATTAAATATTGTTTGTTCAGACAAGTCCTTCTGGACCCACCAAACTGGGATACACCCCCCTTTTCAGATCTTCTCAGAGATCCTAGGAGTTTCTCTCCACAGCACTTAGTACAGTTTCATTTGCTTATTTGTTACTAAAGATTTCATATCTACCTCCCTCACTGGACTGTAAATTCTCCAAGGATAAGGGCCATTTCTGTCTTGTTACCTTTGTATCCCCAGCACTCATCACAGAGCCTAGCTCATAATAGCTGATCAAAATCTGAGCATGTTTCTTATTTCCTCTAGGCCTAAATGATCTGTAAAATGTGAATAGTACTATTACTCCCTTTATAGGCTTATAAGCAGCAAACAAGATAAACACTATTAAGCTTTTAACGTAGTACCTAGTAAATAGAGAGAGGTCAGACATAGAAACTCATGGTAATGAATTTAGTAATTCTGGAAACAAAATGCCATTTTTCAGAATTGCTAAGGGTGGAATATATAGATATCATTTGCCATTTATACATGAAAGATTTGTAAATTAGTAGCATGTTTATGATCTCTTACTCCTAATAAAGTTGCTGTTATCTAAAATGCGTATTTCAGTCTCTTGTTTGATAGGCTTAGCTGTCACAATCTTTCTTTAGCAAATGTTTCAGACGACATACCTGTAATTTATGTTAGGAGAATAAGAGACAAGGGAGTACCTGCCCAGCCTGCACAGAGATCATTTGCTATGGTATAATTTAATTCATCTGTGTATGCATTTGATTGCCAGGAGTACTGTATTCTTGGCAATTCATCAGTGATTTTATTTATTGATTATTTTGACATGTAGTTGATTCACTCTTGGGGAAAAATAATACATTTCAAACTTAATTTCCTACTGTGTCAAAATCTCTTTTAAACTTGGGTGCACAGGGAGAGATTAGTGACTTTTGAAAGGAGACATGGTTTATTGTACACAATTGCTTCCTTTGATGGCCCTGTCCTCAGACAGGAGAATTTTGTAGATAGCTTGATGGTATCGCTTGGTGCTGGGGATGCAGAATCCCAAACACATGGAATAGTTAAAATCCAAGTTCCATTAATGATTTCATTGCCTTAACTCCATTTGTAATGTAAATCCTTCAGAGGTGCTCGCTATTCTTGAAAAGTCACAAGTTGGAGGGTGTGTCACCTTCATGATCAACACCCCTTTTAGCTCCTAATGTGGAACACATGGTGGTTGAAGAGGTTGCAGTGTTACAGAAATGTCATTACAGAATTTCTCTATGTTCACATATATCATCTGTCATGTAATTGTTTGTTTTACAGCCCATACCTATAATGGGCTAAGTGGGAACTATTTATATCAGTTAACAGTGAGTGCCTTTAATTAGTATTTCGTGCAACTGGTACATGTTAAGAAAGCTGACACGGATCTGGCTGGTTTGGGAAATTCCATGTGAATTTCATTATGGAATTGCTACGATATTACAATGGCACAGGTACCAAGGTTTCTTCAGCTGCCATAGATGTTGTGTAAGTAAACAATCACATTGGGTTGCACTCAGCTGATGGACATGTGGAACTTGCTCACTTTGTCCCCAAAGCCTAAATTCCTCATGATGGCTCATCACAGGGACCTGCAGAGGCATGCAGAGAATGTGTTTCCCCATGCAAACCTTGGGGAAGAATGCTGGAAGAAGAAACAATGGGCAAAACCTTTGTAGTACAAGTGCTTAATGTTAAGTGAGAGGTTGGCAGTTGGATCAGTGTTTTTGTTATTCATTTGCAAATGGTTTAATTTCCCCCATTCTCATTTTTAGACACTTTCATGGATTCAAAGACATCTCATCAACATCCTAGATGCTCTAAAGCAAAACGGGGTTTAGTAGACAAAGAAAACATAGTTACATGTCTAGACCTATTCGAAAGCATCTCCAATTACAATATTGAAGAAGATAGCCATGTCAGCAGACCATCCTTTAATTCCTTTGAGAAGGAATCCCCACGTATGAGTACAGTAGAAGCTGGCAGGCCATCCTAAACAAGCTCTGAGCAACTCCGCGGTGATGTGCCCTCTCCCCCTTTTAGGATTTTGTAAGGTATGCACAGTATATTCAATCTGTCATCTTAGTTTACAGAATCAGACAACATTTTCACATGTTGATCTCAACTTCAGAAAGAATGCTAATTGTTTTGTCAAACTAAAATGAATTTCTAAACAGTGAAGTTTTGTAATTTTTTTTTTTTTTTGGTGATTTATTACTTGGTGGAAAAACGATCCAGTCTTTTTTACAATGTGGTCAGTGTTACTCACAGAAGTTAGTCATAATGGGCTATATGATGTTTTCTGTGAAATTTTTAAGGCAAGGTTTGGTGACAATTTGGAAGTTTTCTGGTGGGTATATCTTGCCATCAGAGGCTGTTCATGAGGGCCAAAGGGTCTTTGCTTGATAAACATACCTAGACCCTCAAATATCTCTTACCATCACGAGATCCTCAAATCTGAACTACTGAAAAGTTACTAGCAGTCTCTGCTTATTGTTTCCTATGAAAACCCAAAATGCATAGATTAGGGCAATAGTTGCTTAGTGAGTTTGCTCCACCCCAACCTGACAGCAAACTTCAGGGGCCCTATTCATCCCTGTCCTCCTTCGTTCTGTTTCATTGGCGCAGTAAGAGGACAAAACCCTAGAGCGCATATTCTTATCGTAACATGGGCCATGACTGTCTCTCATGGAGTATTTTGTTATTTTATTCATTCATGGAGAAAACCATCAACTTCTCTACCTGTATCAACAGCTGGATCTCTAGGTGCAGCTATATCTGCTTCTGTATCTACTAGATGGACATCACCTCCCTGCAGACAGTGATAACTGACCTCTGACTTTAGACCACAATATCACACTGAGTGTCTTTAGGTCTCAGGATTTTAGTTATACCTCATACATAGCAGACAGTTGATGGTAGGTTTTTAGTATAATTGGCAATTTTCTTTCTCTTTCAGAAGTCTGGTCCTAATTATATTTGCTATTGCATCTAAATAATGGTTATTACCTTTCAGTGTTCTGCACTTACATGTGATTCTTGTACTTCTCTTTTTACGGAGGTAGTATCCGTGGTGACTTTTACACTTTTCATTTCAATTGAAATCAGATATGAATATAATCTTCCTTTATTTTTGTGTTTTTCTAATATCTTTAGCATTAACACTTTAGTACACATGTTTTAATTATTTCCTCTGTTGAGTCATACTAAGAGGTGAAGTTGATTTTTAAGTCATATTAAGGGGAGGTATGACAGTCTGCTGCTTCCAAGTTCAGATACAGACTATAGGACAAAATGAAATAAAAAGTAAAAGACTTCACATGCAGAAAATATCCAAGGGCTGTATTGAGATTCTGGGGACTCTGAGGCCACTTTGAGTCTCCCACTGCCCATGAGAGCCCATCTGGGCTCATATATCCTCAGTCAAAACAAAGCACAGGGTGACAGCCTGCACAGGATGTTATCTGAACTTTATTGGGTTTCTGGGACATCAAAATAAATGCCACTATCAAACTTGCAGCCTGGATGCATGCAAAACAATCAGTGAGGGGACAGGAGGAGATGGTACTGTCCCTGAGCTGCCAGCTCCTGTTCCAGTGGAGGACAGTCCTTCCTGGGCAAAGGGACACCAGATGAGAAGAGGAGAGGTCTGCAAAAGTGGGGGTCCACCCAGGGAACAGGCCCAAATTGCTAAGCTGAATGACTTATGGGGAATAAAAAGGCGAAAGAGATACACAGGGAGGGCCGTGGCTCAGGATATGAGTGAGGCAGGCTAGAGATTAACTCTGCTGCTACAGTGGTTCAGTCCTCTGACTAAGTGAGCCTGTTTGTACACAGCTAGAATCTTTGCTCAGTGCTGACCAAGCTCAATGGGAAAAACTGTCAGCGTGTTTTATCAGAAAATCCCAGACAAACTACAGCATCGCGGTGCCATGAAAAGGTTCTCAATAACTCTGCATTTGATCAAGTTTTGCTCCATTGCTATATTCTAACCAAATAAAATATCCTCAGCAAATGCTGATAAAGACAGAAATACATGTCTAAAAAGACTTCAAAATAACTATCGTGGCACACAGAATAACAGCATCTTCTGTCTAATACATCAATCATCTACATTAATAAAATTCAAAGTCCTTTATTTCTGAAATCATTGAGAGTCAGAAAATGGACAAGTTTGTTTTCCATGTGAATCAAGAAAAAATTAGGTTATGGCTTATTCTTTTTCTCCTATCGAACAAAAAAATCGAATGAGGAAGACTTTAATTATTATGAAGGCAAAACCATCCTGACTTGTTTCCTTTGCTTGCGTTTATAAATGTGCATACACATCAACTAGATCAGAGTGGAAGGAACACAGGTAGTAGATACCAGTAAAATCCTTTTCCAGAAATAGTCACTAGAAATACAGTAGCGTATGAATTAAATATGCTTAAAGTAGCAGAACTCTATGACAACCAGTGTATTGTCTGATTAAATCTAACTGTGTGGATTCAATTATAATTGCAGATGTAGGAGCCGGTGTGTTGGCAGACTTGCCAAGCTCAGTTTGCAAAACAGAATAACAAAAGCTGGAACTACAGCATGAAAAGACTCTCTCTTTGATAGCATGCTGCCCCAGGAGAATAGTTTTTGGGAAGTGGACAGGGGCTAGAACAGACTAGAATATGATTAGATATGATGATTAGATGATTCCTTGTATAGTTAAAGGAGTGCATAACAAATACTTGAAATACCAGGTACAGCAAAGTCAGTAAGTCCGTGCCCTGTAGCTTAGTTATTCATGTGTTGATTTCAGACAGTAGCGCCCACACTGTCTCTGCCAGGCTGCTGGAATACTTTACAACCCCCCTCCGGGTAGGACACAGTGAGGAGTTGTGTGTGCCTGCATGGATAATGGCTTCTGGACAGGGCACGCTCTTTTGGCTGGTAAAGCCAGGGACCAGTTTGGGTTACCAAGAGATGGGTTTACTTATTTGAAAGCCAAAAATGCCCAGATAAGTTAAATAGGATACTAACACAGCACCATTAAAAAGTCATTTAGTTTTTGAATTGAAACGCCAGTAGACCCCAGCTAACAAATATGGAGTGCTTACTATATGCCAGACACTGAATTAAATATTTTATATTTTCAATTCATTTATTTCTCCCAGAAAACTTAAGGAGTACACACTAATTGCTCCAATTTTACAGGTGAAGAAAATGAGGCTTAAATCAGGTTAAGTTCCTTCGACAAGGTCATCCAGCTAGTCAGGCGAAGAATGAGGGTTCAAGTCCAGGACGAGCAGAATCTGGAGTCGGGGTTCTTTCCTATCCCCTGTTTCTTCCCAGGAGGCATCTAAACACATTTCACCCAAACATTCCAACAACCACGAGGTCACAGAAAAAAAATTTCAGTGAGAAATGTGGTAGAATATGGACATCTTTGGCGGGTAATGGCCCCCAAAGATGTACACATTCTAATTCCCGGAGCTTGTGAGTATCTTTTCTGACATGATGAAAGAGACCTTGCAGATATAATTACGTTAAGGACTTGATATGTGGAAACTATGCTGGATTATCTGGATGGGCTCAGTGTCATCACAAGGATCCTTGTACAGGGATGCAAAGGCTTCAAAGACAGGAAAAGGAGATGTGAAGATAGTGCCAATGGTAGGAGTGATGGCTTTGAAAACAGAGGAAGAGGCCATGAGCCAAGGAACATACACGGCCTCTAGAATCTGAAAAGGGAAGGAAACAGATTCTCTCCCAGAACCTCCAGAAGGAATGTAACCCTACTGACACCTTGATTTAGCCCACTGAGACCCATGTTGAACTTCTAAACTGTTTATAAAATGCAGGAATAAATGTGTCTTTATGCCTCTAAATGGGCAGGTAGTTAGACCAGCCATAGGAAGCTAGCACAGGAAACTTCACTAAAATCAAAATATAAAAGAGTTCCATAGAAAGAAGTCCAGGCCAGATTTACGCTAATGGCATTTTAATTGCTGATGCATTCAGAAAATATGCTTGGACTTCATAGCCTCTGAGTAGCAGGTCAGGTAGCATATCATCAGAAAAGATCATGGCTTATCGTGACCACATGTGCCTTCCCTCTGGGTTGTAGGGACTGATCTGACCAGAACCAATAAACCACTGCTGAGCCAGCACATGCCAGTCCTGTGCCCTTGCCCGGATCTCTAGCTCAGGCATCTCCTTCTCCTCCACACGGACTCCATGCTAAGGATTACCAGCCATGACTCAACGGGGGTGGAGTAGGGTAGATCTCAGCACATGGTGTTCTCAGATGCTTTGTTATTTAAGGAACTCGATAAATTGCCCATGTACAGATGATAACCAGCTAGAAGATATAATGGAGAAAAATCATTTATGATGGCAATAAAAAATAAGAAATACTTATGAATAAATTTAGGAAGAAGTGTTCAAATCCTGTATGAAAAAATTATAATCATTCTTAAAAGATAAAAAGGTAGACTTGAACAAATGGAAAGATTTTGCTTGTTTTTGCTTACAACACCTCAACACCATCATGAGGTCAGTTCTCTCCACATGGATTTATAAAACGGATGGAATCCCAATAAGCCTTCTCTAAAACTAGATAAGTTGATACCAACGTTTGTATAGAAAACAAATAAGCAAGAATAACTTGGAAAACACTGAAAAGGAAGAGAGGTTAGAAGGGACTAGCTCCCCAGGTGTTGAGCCATATTACAAAACCTTGCTGATTCAGTGTGGTGACTGTGTGAATAGATAGGAAAACCAGAGGCTGGAATAGAAAGTCCAGAAGCAGATGGCACTGTGTAAGCTCATTTAGAATAGGACACTGATGGTTCCTGGGATCCCTGGAGCAAAGATGAGCCCTTATATCATGATGCTGGGAAAACTGGAGAGACTTTTGTAAAAAGATAAAACTAGATCCATTTCTCACAATATGCACAGGTCTAAGTTCCAACAGTATCGGAAAACTAAATGTAAACACATGAAACGAGGCAAGTATAGAAAAAAAAATGGCAGAATTTCTCTGGAAGCTGGTTATAGGGTTTCTATAATCAGCTTTTGTTTATTCTTTTAATATTTCTGTTATCTGTTTTAGGTGCTTCTCTTTTATGCAATCTAAGTTTAGATTTAGTTTTTGCAACCCAAACTCTAAAACTTTAACTAGATTAGTTTGTTCTATTTACATGGATTAGTAGAATTAATGTAATATACATATATACATATTTTGTCTTAATTCTGTCATCTTATGTTTTCAGTATTTAATGATTCCTTGAACTCCATTAGGACATTTGTTTCATCTTACTTTTCCCTTTTTGTATTAGTTGCTGAGCTGGCTACGGCATAGCTTCCATTGTTCTGTTTTCCTTTGTAAACAGCGTGACTTTCAATTAATAGACTCAAAACTTCCTTAGTCTCTTGAATGTTTTCTTTATTAGGACTTCAATAGATATTCTGTTTCATTTGCTCAATTCTTCACTTCAGAGATTCCAGTCATCTGTAGGTTTGATTGTATCACCCCTCTTCCAACTGCTTTACTATCTTACTTTTTCTCTCCTGTATTTCTTAAGACTGTTTTAAACCTGCCCTTTGTGACAGCAACTGTTTTAAGAAGTCAACTCTGCTATAATAATTTTCTAATTAATTTTATTCCCCGTGGTATAGGAAATATACCTAATTAGTCTTAAGTGGTGTTTTGGTCCTTGGTTTGTGTTCTTAACTCTAAAAACTCCCTTTTTATCTTACTGTTGTTTGTACACCTCATCCTTGAGATCACCTTGAGCAGATCCTTTGTCTTCTCTGGCACGAGACCTCCCTTTGCCTCTTACCTCTTAGCATCATCTTCCTCATCTCTTTCAACAGTGTCTTTGCAAGCTTTTCCCAACCTTTTCCATGCTTAATGTGAGCAGCTCTGTCTAGCCTGTCTTTCCTTGGCATTGATGCCATGTGGGTAAACTCTCTTCAAATGCCTTCCCTTTTTGGCTGAGAATTGTCTTTCCCCTTGAAGATATAGTCCAAGTAGGGTTGTCTAGAACCTAAAGAGAAGAACAAGAAAAGGGGGCAGCCATTTGAGAAAAACCTCAGTCAGGACTATGTGCAGCTTTGGTTTGAGTTGGAGTCTATTCTCTCATCTCAGGTTTTGTTGAACTTTCATTTCCATCAACTCCCACAGATAACTTTATGTAGGAATATCTTCATCGTGCTATTCTATCCATTAAGGTTTTCAATGTTCCTTATAAAGGAGTGAAGCATGAAATTATTATTTGTATCCAAAGGAACATAGAAAATGCAAAGATCAAAAGTAGTGAAGGGTTACTGGATGTCTTATAAAATGTCACATTGTGCCAGATGTTTTCATTGTTAAATTTGATATTAGTAAAAAAAAAAAATTCTATTATACTTGAAAGGAATTGTGTGTTCAATTTTCTTATTTTGTAAGAATTCCTGAGCTTGCAAGATAATTATGGACTAATCCTTACAATTTTAAAATTTAATAAACTACTTGAAACAAAGTGGTTTTAAAAGCAAAATTATAAAGAACTTTCCAAAAAAAATGTATGGGCAAGATTTGTATTTAATGGGGGTGAATTTTAATACATTTGTTATACTGGAGTGGAGATTACATACATGGGAGGCTCTAAGAATTTCACAGATCATAAAGCCCCCCTATCCTTGGGCTACAGACATTTTGCTCAGTTCAGTCAGCCTGGGACCCTCTGTTTCAGTCAGAGTTGCCTGGCGTCATTCTCTTACCCAACATCACTTTTGCGATACCAGTAGCCATTCCTACATCATGCCAAGCAAAACAGGGAAAAGAGACGGCAAAGTGGTTGTGGTGGAACTGCATCCTTCTGAAGGTGGCCCTGAATCCTTTGAAAGCCTCCCTAGAAATTTGGCATTTTCCCACATTATGGGGCCTGCCTACTGGGGTAGGAACTGGAAACTACTTATTTTCATCTTTATGTAGCCAGGACACAGGAATGTGACCCCACGTCACATTCCTGTGTCCTGTAGTCACCACCCTGGGCTGCGAGGTTTGGTTTGAGTTAGAGTCTATTCTCTCATCTCAGGTTTTGTTAAACTTTCATTTCCATCAAATCCCACAGATAATTTTGTAGCCCTTCATTACTGTTGATCTTTGTGTTTTCTATTTGCCTTTGTATACAAATAATAATTTCATGCTTCACTCCGTTATAAGGAACATTGAAAACCTTAATGGATATGCCTTACAGTTATGCCAACTGTACTCGCCACCCCGGGCTGCGAGGATTGAAGATGGACCTCCTGGTGCAATCTGTGCCTTTCTGCATCTTTTGCATACAGGTGAAGAGGAAGCTCTTTCCTGGTCTGGGAGGATAGTGGGACATGGTGGAGGTGCGAGGCTTTGGTGGCAGAGGTCCTGGCAATAGCACCCTTGGTGCGGGGCCTGCGGGTGCAGGATCTGGGGGTTGCCCACAGTGCCTGGACACAGAGATGAGGAGATCCCCCTGCAAGCAGCTCAGTGATGTGCTTGGGTGTTGTTCCAGACTGATTAAATGGCTCGCCTAGAGTAGCTGTAGGTTTCCTTTAGGAAAACATTTTTCTCCTTACACTAACCAGAGTGACAGACTGGCTGCCCTGGGGTTGTGATGAGTCCTCAGCAAGGTGGGGAAGCTCCTCCAGATTCTCAGTGTGCCACCTTCCCTACCTGCTGCAGCTAATTTATTTTTCCTTTGCATTTCTTTTGCTTAAAATATCTCTTCATTGCTCTGGACAATTGGCTTTAGGCTAGTACTGTCAGATTAGAAAGCAAAAATACAGAATGGATCACGATTACACAATTCAATTATGTGAAATATCCCAATAAGTGAGCGTACAGAGACAAAACATAGGTTAATCGTGCAAACTGTAGATTAGTGTTTGCCTAGGGCTGGTGGTGGGGATATGAGGTGATTGCTAATGGGTACTAGTTTCCTTTTGGAGTGATGAAAATGTTTTAAACAGAGATTGTGCAGAAGGATGTACAACTTTGTGAATATACTAAAATCCAATACATCGTATGCTTTCATTGGGTATATTTTATGATATATGAATTATCATCAAAAAAGATAGAAATAAAGACACCTAGTTAAATTTGAATTTCAGAGAAACAAGAAATGATTTTTAGTACATTCTATATAAATTTGGAATATAATAAAAAATTCTCTGAAATTCAGGTGTAACTGGGTGTCTTATTTTCTCTGGCAAACTTACTCTGGATATTTATGATGTCCTTGTTTTCCTATCCAACTTCACTTCAAGTAAGAATCCCCAGAATGGCAAACTCCAGAAAAGGTTTTATTTTTCACCTTTATTTTTAAAATGTCGGGCTCTTAGCTGTACCAAACAAAACCATGTGAACTCTTGGAAAATTATGTCTTGTTATTTCAGCGGCCACCACTAGTCTCGCCTTTCTATGACTGTTGTTTTTAGTTACTGAAGATATTTTGTTTGACCACACTCATCTTTTTTTTACACTGACCCCACCTTCCTCAGAGTTAGTGTATGTAGGGCTTAAAAATCTATGTTGGAGAAAATGTGTATTCACTTACAAAAAGTGACTATTTACTATCAATCAGAATATTTTCTCAAGACAACTTCCTAGCTATGAAATTAGCAATTTTTATACATAAAGTAAGGAACAATTGCAGTGATAACTTCATACAAAGTGAAAATCCTGGAGTGGAGATACGTGAGGTGTTGCTAAGTTTCACTCAAGTTCAAGTTCAACACTTGCTCACTTGTTCATGGAGAAGTGACAAGGTCCTGTTACGCAAAAGAGCATATAGGATGGGAAGTATTATTATGGCCCTCTTTGGAAAATACAACCTGACACCATGTATTTCAGTCAGTCTTTTAAGATAAGTCCAACTCTTTTCAGCTAAATTTAGATTCACTAATGGAATTTTTTTATTGTTTCATTTATATAAACCATGCCAATGCATGGCCTAAAATTTCAACTTTCTTTAAAGCAGGATGAGAGCCTAAGGGTACTTTGGAAGTAATCTGAGTTTCACCATTTTCCTTAATCTTTAATAAGTTCTTGTTTACACCAAAGTTGACAGCAATTTTGTTACCAGCTCACCTTTACTAAGTCATTTACCATCTGAACAATTATCTCCTTGAATGAACATGTCACTAATTTATGTAAGAATCAAATAACAGAATGACAACAATAAATGCAACTTGCATTTTGGGAACAAACATAACTAATACTTTATAAATTTATAGCTCACCCAGTAGAAACAAAAGTACTCTGTGGACTAGAGGGCCATGAGGATTGAGCATGCTCTAGACTTTGGCCAACGTGTCTGAAGAGAGAATGGATAGGCTAAAAAAATGCTCAGTTGAATGCTAATTTATGTAAAATTTATCAGGTTGATATAAATAGATGGCATAGATATAGACATAGACATAAGTATACACACATATACATACCTCAATCCAAAGTGAACACCTTTGTTAATGGGAGAACACCAGATGCTAACCTACTCCAGTCTGGAACAAAACAAAGGTGCCCCGCCTCTGCTATTATTTAACATTCCTTGGCTGAATTGATCAATGCAATTAAAAAGGGAGAGCAATTATAGGGCTAAGAACTAGATAAGAATTATAACTGTCTATGTAGATGGTAAATTTGTATATCTGGAAAACCCAAAAGAATTGATGTATGGCAAAAGCTACTAAGATAATATGGGAGTTTAGGAAATAGAAAAAAAGAACTATGAAAATAAATGACTTCCAAATATATAAAGAAATATCACTTAGATGATGCAATGAAGAAGAAAGGAAAGCCAATCAATACCTATGCATAAACTTGACCAGAAATATTCAAAGCATATGATGAATTATATAAAATCCATAAAAGACTCAAATGTAGACTTCAAAAATGAAAAATGGAAAATCATATCCAGTTCCCAGATGGGAAGATTTAGCATCACAAATATGTCGGTGTTTTCTAAGTTAGCTTATATTTGATTATATCCCCCCAAGAGGAATCATTATGATGGCATCATGAAAAAGGAAAATGTTGATGAGCATGTGGAGAAAAGGGAACCCTGTTTTCCATTGTTGGAAATGTAAATTGGTGCAGCAACTATGGAAAACAGTATTGAGGTTCCTCAAATAATTGAAACTTCAACTGCCATATGATCCAGCAATCCCACTTCTGAGTACGTATCTAAAAGAAATGAAAACAGCATCCACAAAACATATGTGCACCCATGTTCATTGCAGCATTATTCATGAGAGCCAAGACATGGAAGCAAGCTAAGTGTCTGGCAATGGATAAATGGATAATGAAAAAAATAGATACAATGGCATATGACTCAGCCATAAAAAGGGAAGAAAATCCTGTCATTTGCAACAATATGGATAAACCTGGGAGACATCATGCTTAGCTAAATAAACCAAAGAAAGACAAATATATTGTATGGTATCACTTATATATGGAATTAAAAAAAAAGTCAGTCTCATAGAAACAGAATAAATTGGTGGTTGCCAGAGTTGGGGGAGAAGGGGAGGGCAGAGTGGGAGAAATGGGGAGATACTGGTCGAAGGGTACAAACTTCCAGTTACAAGATGAATAAATTCTAGGGATCTAATGTATGGCATAGTGCCTATAGCTTATAATACACATTGTATCTTTGAAATTAGCTAAGTATAGATATTAAGAGTTCTCAGCACACACACACAAAAAAGAAAAAAGTCAGCTGTGACATGATGGATGTGTTAATCAACTTGCTTGTGGTAATCATTTCACAGCATATGTATATCAAATCATTGTATTGTATGCTTTAAATATAGAAATATTTATTTGTCAGTTGTTTCTCAATAAATTTAGAAAAAGGAGTCATTAAGTTTTTTTCTTTCTGGAGCTAAAAAGTTGACTATAAAATATATTTGGGGGAGTGAAGAAGCAAGAATACTTAAGAAACTCCTGAAGAAAAGGAGCAATGCATGAAGCCAGCCTCCCAAACACTTAAAACATGCTATGCAGCCTGACCCTGATGCATGACTAGACAGACCAGTGGAAAGCATTAAAAACTCTAGACATATTTTTTAAATTAGTTTATGATAGAGGTGGCATCTCAGATGGAGGAGGGGAGGGATGGACCATTGAATAAGTGGTGATGAGATAACTGGCTAGCCACCTGACTGGAGATAAAGCTGGACGTATTCCTCATCCTATATGCTAGGGAAAATGATCAAGATTAACATCTGAATATGATCAGGCATTGAAAATATAAAGTTTTTAAAATAAAGTTACAACAAATACCATAAGGAGAGATGGATAAATTACTTATACTGTGCCCACATAGAAAACATTGATAGCTATGATTCAAAATCCGACAGCAGTAAGTGACAAGGAAAAAAATCAATTTGATTTCTTAAAAATTTTTAAAATAATTTTGAATGACAAAAATAAGAAATTTACTTTACTTTTTTATTAAAGACAATGAACAAAAATTGGTGACTTATATTACATAAAGCAATTGTGTGTATATATATATTAATACCTAATGTTGGGTTCATCCAGGCAAAATTCTTCACTTGATGATCAAAAAGGGCAATTTTGCATTGGTTAACCTAATATCTAAGTAGCATCATATAGTGGAGAGGACTCTGTCTCATATCTATTCCTTTCCTTGGGTAGATTTCAGGAAAGGAACAAGATTTAGGGTGGAAACTGTTGGTAGGTCTAGGCAGAGGGGTCTGAACTAAACTTATGAGGTCCTGTATCTGTCCAGAGTGGTGCAATAATATTAGCATGTTCAGTATCTTATTACTGAGCTCAGCATGCATTTGGCAGACAGCACTGGCACACAGCATTAGCAGACTGGAGCAGACCTTGCTTAGGAGGCACAGCAGAAGTCTGCCTGGATCTAGGAGTGTCTTGGAGGAAGGCTAACATAAGGAACAGACAAACCTGGACAGAGAACACTCCACGTTTCTCATACCTTGACCTATTTAAGCCCCTCAGTTCTGCATAGCCTAGGGTAAAGAAAGAGGCACCGTGAATTGATCGCATTTAGTTTATGGCACCCAGCAAAATGGGGCTTCATAAAAGAAATGATTTAGTTACTGGAAAAATTAAAGATAGTCATACTTTTGGCACTGCCTTTGCAAACTCGTATTTGGCATCTATGCAGACTCATCTGGGATTTCTAAAATTCCTAATGCAGCGACTATCTCCACAACAGACTGATCCCAACCCTAGACTAGAATGAGAGCCAAGTCATCTTGAGTAGTAGCCATGCTTCTGTGAGACAATTGGTGCATAGAGGTAAGTGGGACTCTCAGAAGCCTTGGCCAGTTTCAGAAAGAGCAGTGAACTATGAGGAAGCCAACTCTGAAAGCATCTACAAAGTGATTTTCCTAGATGGATACAAAACCACTCACTACAGAGGAGAGATGGAAGACTGCTTTGTTATGAGCTGTGGATGAGACTGCTTTCACACCCTGAATGGCTAACAGCCAAGCCTTTTCATGGAGAGGAGAGGACGGTCTTGGAGAGAGCCAGCAGGACTGGTTCTACCTACCACCACTCGCCGCAGAGCATCCTTTCCCAGAGATATTCAATTACCACTTACTCCTAATGCCATTCTGACGTTTTTGTCTCCCCTGAGCTCTTGAAATCATTGTCTAGACTAGAAAGATGACTGTGAAGCCTTTTCCTACTTACTATGAAATTTTCCAAAGAAATGTACAGGATGTATATTTCAAATTAGTCAGTGGTAGAATTTAGGTTCCTAAACTCAAAAGCAACAGAGAGAGCACATGAGCCCATCAGAGATAAGATCTCATATGTATTATTAATATGGCTGATTAGAAGAATGTGGTTTAGATCAGTGGTCTAGTTGGTCTCTTTAGCACTTTCCCTAAATTACACAATCTTGCATAGTGGGGTGGCATAGTTCACAGTCCTGGGCCTTCTTTGCAAAGGCCAGACCTCTGCCACATGGTGGAAGGTAGAGCTGATTGATTGCTTCCTGCAGAAAAACTGGCCCCCAACATAGAGAGAGATCAACCAAAATTGCTTCTTCCAGACTCACTCATCAGGTAACCCACCCCTCACGCATGGGAAGGGAAGAGTAAGAAATGTGCAAAGGTCCAGAATATTACTGTCGTGGAAGTTGGTTCCAGTGGAACCAAATCAGGAGACATAGAGATTCTCTTATAGCTATAATGATGAGTGGGGATGAAATAAAGCTACAGAAAAATGTATACTAGTAGTCCATTTCTATACACATGTGTAAATACATTAAACTTGGAAACTAGAAGAATTCTGTGATGTTGCCTTTAGGAAAGACAGAAAAGGGAATGGGACTGCAGAATATCAGTTTTAAATTAAAAAAATAATACAGGGAGGAATCTGAGAACCTCCTAATGATTTTTAATTTGAGGAGGAATAAATACAGGTGTCTTTTGAATATTTCATCCAGTAGATGCTTGTGTAATGAAGTATCATTTCCCAGCAGTGCCAAACATCCATTTTCTTGCTTCTCATGTTACCTGTTCGTGGTTTCAGAGGTACTCACAAATTAGCACCATACTTACCATAGACCTCAGTCAGTCCATTTCTTAGGAGTGATGGGTGGGAAATCCATGGGGCCTGTGGGACTGTTTAGAAATAGGTGGACAGCTCTGGTGCTGTCCACATAGGCTGCCTCCTCTTTTGTGGTTACTGATAGACTGAAGCTTTGTACACGTTCCCAGTTCATGGATCCCACCTCACTCTGCTCCCACTTGAAACAGCCTCATTGCAGGTAACCACACTTTCTCCCTGCACCTGGGTTTTGGAAACACAAAGGGCTTTATAGGAGACCTTCTCCCTTCCTCTTGACGGCCAGTGGGTTAATTCAGCTCTGGAAGTCCCTACTCCACAGTGGAAACAAAGCACTCATTGGCTTGATATGAGCTGGGCCTTCAAGGGAAAAATTTACTGGGCAGATTGACCTGGGAAACCCATAAAGACTTTCCCTCTGAGAACTGTGCACCTTTTGCATCCCCATTTGCTTTTTTTAAATTCTAACTCAGAACAGTTGAATTTTATATGCAATTGGGAAAACAAAAGAGAATTCACTAAAATAGAGCATATGGCAAGTACATATTCATGGGCTCCTGCTGAGAGTACACAAGCATGTCTATGACTGTGGACAAACCATAGCACAGTCTTCACCTCCTCACCTGTAAAACGGAGGGGCCTGGTGAAGACAGCATCGAAGGGTCCTTGCAACTGTAATGTCTGCAAATTCTATGAAGCTGCACCTCTAGAGGCATGGCCTCCAATGCATTAGCACTTAGTGGCTGCAGCGAGAGGGGACTTGGACTACCACTTAGACGATGTTAGGTGACATGCTGGCTGTCCAGAGCCTCAGTCATTGCTCTGGCCAGCCTTGATAGTCTGCCCCAAATTGGAACTTGCCCTGCTCTTGAGCTCTGCTCAGCATTTCTTTTTATGAAGACCATTTGAGTGTTTCTGTTATACATCTTGGTTGCCATGCAAACTTGGCTCGCAGAAGCCTGAAACAAACCCCAAACACCTCCTTACATACTTGCTTTATGACATTTTATTTGAATGCCAATATAACAAGTTTATAGTAAATGGAGGATATGGCAGGAGACTAAAATAACACCATAGTCTTTGAACATTCTAATCTAAGCTTAATAATTTTAAGATTTTTAGACATTTGTAACTCAACCTGTGGGCATAATCTAGTAGTAATGGTACTTGGGTAAAGATGTTATGCATGGAGCTCAAAAAGATTGTACTGGATCAAATAACACAGTGGTTCCAAAGGAAACTAAATCTTTTTAAAACCCTCAAACATCAGTTTAAACTGTTAACTTTAATTTTATTTTTCAATTCATGTTAAAGTAATTGCATCAAGCTGGGATTAGGTACCGTCGCTGACTCTCCTTCTACGGAGTTAACCATTTCACATATTAGAAATGCAAATATAATTATTTAAAAGGGAAGGAGGCTCAAAACAAGCTATCAACTTCTGCCTACTGTGATTTTGCATAAGCAGCACCTCTAGGTGCTTCTCCTCCTCCAGGTGAACATCAATCACCCACCTCTCCATCTGCTGGAAGAGAGAGTGTCTGTCCACCTGAGCAAAATACCTAGTGGTGAGACCACAGAGTTCTCAAGTCCTTAGGCAAAGTAACATTTTAGCCAAACCCTTGTTCATTCAGAATGTGATGTTCAAAGTTGGTTTGATGATGCTCTTAAGATGACAACTCTTTGAAGGTACAGCCTTACAGAGTAGAGAGAACACTGGGCAGGGGTTTGCCCAGACCAGGAGTCCAGGGCCTACTCAACCAGTCTCTGGCATCCTAACTTTAGAAATGTACTCTCTTGGTCTCTTATTCTAAACTATAAAATTAGAAGTAAGATCTCAAGGGTCCTGTCTAAGGCTGATGTTCCAGGAGTTTCTGTTTAGCAAAACTCCAGAGGTGAGCAGCAAGGAGGGAGCTATCCATGCGGACCATTGCAGGGTGGCTACTGCACTTGTTCCTTGTTGTTTTCTTGTGACCAGGAAATGCCCAAGTGCTCTGACTTGGGCAATCACAGGCGGCTATAGGGCAGTATCCATGTCACTATGGGGGAAAAAGGGAAACCAGGAAGCCTATAATTTAGCTTTTTTTCTGACAAAACAATAGTCCAGATTCCATCTTATAGGGGGCACTGCACTGTCAGGAAGGGCAGGAGCTGCTGCTGAGTTCATCAGAGCCTGTAAGAACAGACAGTCCAGCAAGAAGAGTGCACACGGGCCAGCTTCAGGATGGGCTCACTGAAGCCAGCTCTGGGATAGAGGGCAACTAACAGAGAGTGAGGTCAGGAATGCAGAGAGCCCTCGGGGCTGACGGCCAAGGAACAGCCTAAGCCAAAATAGAGGGGACTTCCTGGCCTCGGCCATGTGGGACCAGAATCCCGTTCTTCCCTGTGCACCTAGTTCAGCTGCCCCCAGTGGCACAAAGTGGACATGAGTGAGCTTCTGGAAGGGGTTCAGAATGGGAGTACACCCCATCATTCCATGTTATGACTAAGTATCTACCTGTTCTGGACAAAGATCACTTCTTGAAAACCAACTGTCTATTATTCCATTGAGAAGAATAACTCCCTTCTGTGCTCTTAACATGTTAGTGCCCAGATGTGATCTTGAAGGTATTTGGCTACCCAGAGACTCATGCTTCATACAGAACCCAAACTCTAATTTTTTTTAGAGTACAAACAAAAGGAGTTGAATAAGTAACTGTCTATTCTGTGGCCCTCAACAGAATTTCCCCAAATTTTCTTCTGCTAAATATAGAGCAGAGTCACCTAAAGAGTGACCTCATATTTCATTTTGTGAATGTACAATCCATAGAAGAAATGGAATAGAAGTTTCACCTCAATTTCCTTGTTTTAAACTATGATTTTAAAATATAGTTACCTCAAAAATAAGATAAAAAATTAGACACTGAGAAGTGACTGGTGGTTACTATGGGGGAGGAGTTGGGGCAGATGGGGGATAAGGGGAGAGGGATAAAGAGGCACAAAAATTCTCAATCATAATATAAGTTGGTCACAGGAGTAGGAGTACAGTATGGAGAATATAGCCAATGATTCTGTAACATCTTCCTATATGCACAGACAGTAACCGCACTACCTGGGGTGAGGATTTAATGATATGGGTAACTATTAAACCACTGTGCTGTATACTTGAAACCAATATAAGATTGTATATCAACTATATTTCAATTAAAAAAATAACAAATTAAGATTTAAAAAATTTAAAAGATATATATATATATATCATGGTCATGATATTTTGAAAAATGTCATATATTTTATGCATGTATATAGCTAAAGCCTTATGTTGGCAGGAAAATGAAATTATTAAAAGTAGGGTTTGTTTAGATTCATAGAGTCATGTGTAATCACTTATTTTAATTAAATTCTTCATCTTTAGTTAAAAATCAATACTCATCCCACAAATCATGTACTTGAATTTCTTACGAGCTTGTTTGAATTTCTGCTCATGGTGTAGGGATTCAGGCTTAGACAACACTGTCCTGTATGAATCTCTATGATGAGACACAAGACTTCACTTAAACAAAGATGATTACTTTTGTGATGGACTTGTAGATTTGTTTATTTTTATTCCTTACTATAGAAATTAGTTGTTTTAGGTCTTCACATATTTTATACACCCTCTGTAAAACAGAGTTCTGGACTATTCTAGAGAAGGGAGGCTATGTGCCCTTAAAGAGCACAATAACTGTTTTAGCTAACAATGTTACCTGAGACCTAGGGAACAAATGACTCATTTAGCATTTACTAAGCTCAACCTTGAATGAATGGTGTGTACTGGAGGGAAGGGGATTCCCTGCCTTCAGAGAACTTTAAGTCCAATTGGGAAAATAAGAAGCAATCAAGAAACAGTAAAAATTAGAATTACTTGTGTTTGGGATACAAAACATCCTCAGAGGTAAAGCCTGTCTCCTACCCACTCTGCAGCTGACCTACACTGACTGACATTCTTGCAAAAGGGAATGGTGGGATAATCTCTGTTTCTTTAGTCCCTAGAAGACCAGATTTTCAATTTCCCTCATTTTCTTTCACCCCTTAACACTTTTTAGGAGATAAGACAAACGAGGTAGGAGGTTGTGGTGGTGATTTGCTGTGTCAACTTGACAGGGCCATACAGGGTGCCCAAATATTTCATCAGACATTACTATAGGTGTGTCTGTGAGTGTGTTTCTGGATAACATTAAATGAATCCTTAGGCTGAGTAAAACAGATTGTCCTCCCCAATGTGGGTGGGCCTTATGTAATCAGTTGAAGGCCTGAATAGAAGCAAATGGCTGAGAGGGACTCCTCCTGCCAGACTGTTGGGTCTAGAACATTGGTCTTTTCCTTCCTTTAGACCTGAATTGAAATACCAGCTCTTCTTGGGTCTCTAGCCTGCCAGCTTTCAGATTGGAATTTATACCATCTGTGCCCCCAGTTCTCAGGTCTTTGGACTCAGACTGAAACTATGTATCTTTCCTGGGTCTCCAGAAAATTGGAGATCTCAGAACTTCTCAGCCTCTATAATAGCATGAACCAATTTTTTATAATAAACCTCATATATATAAAACTACATACATCCATGTATGTATGTGTGTGTGTGTGTATCTTTTATTGGTTCTGTTTCTCTGGAGAACACTGACTAACACAGAGGGCTCATCCTTTAGTTCATCAATGTCCAGAATATATTTTAAGCATTTGCCACAAAAGAAAAAATTAGAGGGACAGAATTATCTCTTTTTGCAAATAGCCAGCTCGCCCCAATGTGAGCTGAGCTTTTCCCGCTTTCCCAGCCCTGGCTGATGGCTCTCTCATTCTTTCCTGAGCTGCTGCTGCCCTGGCTCTCCAACATTAATTTCCTAGAGAACATGACCATTGCTCCCACTATGAGCCCACTGGCTGGTGTTAGGTGCTGTCTGCAGCCTCACCAAGTGCAATCAGACCTCATTTTCTCTGCCATCTGGAAGGCTTTGAAGCTCTACAAAGTATTTCTTTGTCTGACTTTGAAAAGCATGCCTTTGAGGTCCCATACTGTCCCTACTACAGCCCAGGACTCCCCTTACATTCCCCACTTCACTGAAGCACTTGGCCCAAACTCACTGAAGGGCAGGGTCCTGGGGGTTCATGTTCTCCCGGCCACACAGGCCAACATCCTTGCCTAGGCTGTGGGCATCTGCACTGACACACCCCTCCTAGCTGATAGCATACCTTCTGGAGGCCCTAGGCTCCTCAGGACCTCAAGGGCTCAGCTCCTGGGTCAAGAAGCCAGTAGCTCTCCAGCAGTGGGCCATGGCCTCCAGAGGAGAAACATGCCTTGGGTACCTATTTTGCACAATAATCAAGAAATCTGATGATTTATGGGGAAACTGAGTTACAGAAGTGATGAGTCCCACCAGTTCAAGAACTCAGTCAACCAAGGTAGATCTCGGTGTGGGAGGCCCTCTTAAAGAAAAAGAATTCAGAGTTGCAAGAACAAAATTAGGTATGAAAGTTAATATTTATTTAGAATGAGAAAAGAAATCACAAAAAAATTACACATCTTAAAGAGCTGACAAATACAACATATGTCACAAAATCCTTATATGAAAAGTAGCTTGCTATCATTAATAATGAATTTCCTGCTATACCTCCATAATGGATTGTCCCAACATCTGGGGCTACATGGTCTTCGATGACCTTTCGATATTAGAAAAGTTTTGGTACAGAGAGAATAAAAAGATAATTTAGTTTTTCCTCTAGTATGGTTGATCAAAAATTACTTTTTACCACTTATGGTTTAGTCAACTTTGTTTCAGTTTTACAACTTGCGATTAGTAATATTGTAAAATTTTAAGATCTAACCTCTTTCAAGTGTCTCTCATATGAGTTAGAGGTTGAAAGAATTTCCCTTACACCAGCTTCTAGCTTCATCCATGTCTTTTGTTTCCTTCTACCCACAAATTTGGGGTGGGGGGACCCCAGAACCCATACATATCCCACAGCACCTTCTGTCTTTGCCCTCCTGTTACAGTGCCCAGTCACTCTGCATAGAAAGCCATCCATACATGAAGGAAAGTGACAGAAGAGTGGAAAGAAACATCAATCTTAACTAATCTCCGTTAAGTATCTTTCTCAAAATTTACAAAAACATGACAACATTCTACATTGCTCAACTCCTGTCAGGGTCTTGAAAAGGGCCTGGGCAGGTGAGGGACCTGAAGCTTCAGCTTTACCAGTTTCATGGTTAATCTCCCCCTGGACGGTCCAAAGAACTGAAGCCTCAGACTTCTCCTCTCAGGCTTCCTATTAGTTATTCCTTATTTGCAATCCACATCCCTGAGGCTGATGACACCTTGTCCAGGAAAACCCTCCTTGAACTCCCAAGACCAAGCGAGGTGCTCCCCCGTGTCCTCCAGCAGTGCCCGTGCTCCCCTCTGTTGTATCCACAGCACACTGCATTGCCAGCTCTGTCCACTAGTCTTATCTCCCCGCAAAGATTAGAGATTCTAGTAAGGACAGCGACTCGGCCTTCTATTCTGCACTCAGCGAGGCTTCGTAACTGTACATTGAATGAATGAAAGAATCAGAAGTCGCTCTGGTTGTTCCTAGGATTTGGCCACCATACTGATGATCCATTCTTTGGTTTCAGGCCCCCTTGATGAATACTTGGCAGTTGAGTAAGACCATACTTATTCGATTCAAACTTGACCTCCTTTTCTGGAATTCATCCTTCCCAAATTTGTTTGACCTCTTGCAACCAGCCTCCTGCTATCACCTCCCTCCTGAAGGCAGCCAGGTTCTCCGATAAAACATCTCCAACCCTCCTTGCTAACCAGCACCCTTCACTCTCATTTGCTCTATAGGCTTCATGGTATTTTCTCATTCATGTCAATAGATCCTGCCTGTGAAGCTCGCGGTGCAGCATGATAGGGATGTCCTGTCCCATATCAGGGGAAGAGGAACAAGCAGGAGGAAGAGAAGAAATGGCAAGAAGAAGGATGAGGAAAAGCAAACAATGAGGGAGGATGAAGGAGAGGAGCAGGAGCAGGAGCAGGAGGGGAGGAACACTCGCAGATGTGACGTGATTTGGCTGACCTCACAGAGGGACCTGGAACCTGTATGTGAAGTTTATGGACCCCAGTCCAGGGCTCTCTGCACGGGACTGTCCTTTTGAGACAACGCCGTGAAGCGCTCACTGGGAGCCATTCACCCTGGAGGCTTTAAGAGAGAGTCCTAGGAGCCAGAATGGTTGCTGAAACTTTCAGAGGCAGGATTTAAGTGGAGCCTTAAAGTTTGCAGAGGGTTTGGAAAGGACACATGCCTGGAGCAAGAGGGAGAGCAAACGCTTGGGGAACATCACAACTCCCAGTGGGCCCGCGTACGATCTGCACCCAATATCTGTCCTTTCCAAGAAGAGGAATGCACAGTCACATCAGCCTAGCAAAGTAGCCTGTGTGCAAAGTGCACTTTCAAATCACCAGAGAGCTAGACTGTGTGCAACTTGTCTTTGCACAAAAGCAGTAATCCAATAGCGCAGGGCATTCTAGTCACTACGTGGGGCCGTAGTGAGTGCTGAGTGTGCAGGCTGCTTGTTGCCCTTTACCCTTGCTTTCCTCTGCCGGTAAGTCCGCAGCAGTAGCCTGCCTTCATAGCTCAAAGAATATGGAGAAACACAAGCTGCAAGGATAGTTGCAGCCCCCACAGGAGCATAGAGTTGCCCCAAAGTGCAAGGGCTCATGCATGGTTTACATCCCTTCTGGAAGTCCCCCTAAACTCTCTGCCTCACTGGTTTCCTGGTACATGATCTAATAAATCTGTACACTCAGCGTAAACTTAGTGCCAGCCCTCATAATGGAATGATTACATGTGTTTTGTGTGTCAGAGACCTGACAGAAAGATTATACAGCATAGTGAAGCAATCGTTGGGGTTTTGGCAAGGGAAGGAGATAAATATGTGTCCAGGGGAGAAAAATAGTAACTCATGGATTTGCCGCCTCTGT
The DNA here is from genome assembly GCF_040802235.1 of Manis javanica. Taxonomy (NCBI): domain Eukaryota; kingdom Metazoa; phylum Chordata; class Mammalia; order Pholidota; family Manidae; genus Manis; species Manis javanica. The sequence continues at coordinate 228,302,579 of NC_133156.1, forward strand.
GTCATTCAATCATTCAGCAGAAATGTATTAAGTTTAGGTCAACCTACATTTATCAAGTGCCTCCTATGTGACAGGCATTGTGTTACGTCCTGTAGTACCGGGGTGTGCAAGACACATCATTTATCCTTGGAGCTTGTGGAGAAGTCCATCAGAAGAACAGATGTATAAGAGGTGGTTTCAGTATAATGTGGTAAGTGCGATGATCAGGGTGTGACAGGGGACGAGGGCAGTAGAGGAAGGTTACTTGGCTCTGCCTGGAGTGTCAGAGGAGGCTTCTGCAAGGTCTGGAGGGATGAGCAGAGTGAGGGAGAAGAGAGCCCAAAGCAGAGGAAATGACATGAACACAAGTGGAGGAGTGCAAATGTCCTGGGACCCTGTGTGTTTGGAAGGGGCAAGGAGAGAGGGATGGACATAAAGGGACTAAACAGAAGAAGTTTGATGTTACTAGAGTGAAAAAACAAGACTGGTAGTGTTGTGAGGGTTTCAGAGAGAAGCATAAGCAGTTCTATCAAGGAACCATCAACCAGTACAGTTGGCAGGTTACAGATGCATTTAGAGTCATAGCAATATAAGACCTTATTATAAAAGATACCAAGCCTGAGAAGACAGGAAGGTGCCAAAAGTGAGTTCAGGAATTACATGGAATGGGGTTTACAGGAGGGCAGGGAAAGCACTAGCTGGGGGGAAGGGTCCCAAAGGCCGTGACCCTTGAGCAGATGAGAGGATCCTCTGCAAGAAGGTAGAAAAGAAAGCGGATGTCAGTTCAGGTGAAGAGAGTACTTTGATCAAAGACTTGGTGACAGGATTGATTCCGGTCACTTTGGAATTGCAGAGGAAGTGAAACCATAGTGTGAAAACATTTTCAAAATAAAAAAATTAAATCTTTGCACATAAAGCATTCTAAGTTGGAGAGGTCACTTCCCTTGTAGTTCTGGCTGGGCAGGAAGGGAGCATGAACGTAGCACTCATGGACTAACTGCTGGGCAGAGACGGTATGGCAGTGCTTTTGGGGCCAACACTGTGTATTCAAGAAGCTCTCCCTTTTAAAAAATCTGTGAGAACACCCTGTTTCAAAGTAGGTAATTCACGTATAGCTCTGGATCACAGAGAAATGATAGAAATCGGCTGCAAGAAGCTTCGTATAGGCAGGTGCTTGAAGTCTTTCCCCCCAGGCCTATTAAAGGGGGCAACTATATGGAAAGGGACCTAACCATTTGCCATGGACACCAAGACAATTTTGTTTGGGACAAAACTAACCCAGATAAGATGCCAAGGAAACAAGCGTAAATCTGGATAGTCCAGGCAAACCGGGGCATGTGTTCCCTCTACCAGCCAGAGTCAAATTGGGAAAACAAAAACCATGCTAGGCATTGCAACAGAGAGAATTTAACAGAGAAAATGGGTGAATCAGGTGGGAGAGTCTTAAGAAAGCACAGTGGGAGCACTGCAGTAAGACCGAGGAGTAGGCATGGGAAATCAAGGGCAGAGGTCGGGGTTCTCAGAACCCAGAAGCTTGGAGGACAGCCTCCTGCAGAGCGGGGGCTCAGCCGCTGGGGAGGGAACACTGCCCTTCTGCTTCTGGAAGGCTCAGGGGCGCAGAAGAGGAAGCTCATGGAGCAGGGGCTCAGCTCTCAGAGGGGGGCACTGCCCACAGGCGATGGCCCCTGCACGGGGCTGGCACTGGGGATACTGAAAGAAGCTGGAAGCTTAAACTTTATGGTGATGCCAGATGCAGGGCAGCGCTGGAGAAATGCTGACAGAAGCAATGAGCAAACCACCTTCCAGTCTTTGCTAATGCCAGCTATTCACAAAGTCTAGGGGCTGGGAGATGAAAAATACAGTTTGCAGGGTCCCAGCCCCAGCTTCACATAACAGAGAAGGAAGGAGGGTTTGGAATGGAGCGACACTCCTGTAGTAAACAGTACAGTCTGTAAACAGCACACTCTGACTAGACTTCTGGTGCCATGCTTGAAAACAGCCCTGATTTTGAGGAGGGAATTCACCTTAAAGACCACTCAGCCCAAGAAGGGATGGAACCATAATCTGGTCTCTGCAGAAGAAGGGAAGAACACTTACCAGTTACTCCTTTTGTGCCAGGAGCTTTACAAATGTTGGTTCATTAATCACAATAATCCCAGAGAACCGGTCTCCATCCCATTTTACAGATGAAGTTTTAAGTGCTTAAGCAGCGTGCACATGACCAAGCAGCTAGTAAGAGGCAAGGTCAGGACTAGAAACCAGTTCTCTGTGATCCCCAAACCCAGCTCTTTCTACCACTTTTGGGTCTTTCTACGGTGGAAGCTGTGTCTTCACAGGGCTGAGACCAGGATCCTGGATGGAGGGGCAGTGGCTGGACCACTCCTGGAGACCCCGAGCCACATGGCCTCTGCCACCACTGGCCTCTTGAAAGCTCAGGCCCGGAGGTCTTCCATCCTCTGAGTTCACATCTAGCCCGATTCCAGCAACACTGAAGTGATTTACTCCTGCCCAGTTCAGGCCTTGCTCTGGCTGAAGGAGCCAGAAGTTTGAATGAGCTCGCCACCTCTTGGAGGAAGCACCATGCTGCAGCCACCCCTGACTGCTCTGTGTGATGTCCAGAGAAGAGTGTTTGTGTCTGTGTGTCTGTCCGTGTAGTTGTGTGCCTTATGAATTCAACCTTACTCAACAGGATGGCATTCCTGGATAACAGGCTATTCATCCAGAGAGCCAAAAATTGCAAAGGCAAGAGCTGTTTTTTGGCTGAATCAAGTCTCCGGTCTCAGCTGAAGATGGAAGCAAATATGCCTGTATTTTCTGGAAACGCTGATGCTGAGATGGGACCTGATGGAGGAATTCACCAAGGCCCAAGGGAACTGAGAAGATAAATGCTACCAGGCGGTTGCAACTTGAGCAAAATTCAAAAACAATAGAACATCAACTTAAGATCACAGAAGGCTATGGTGAGGGTGACAGAAAGCAAGGGAAACGACTTGGTCCCGAGACAAATGCAGACATGAATAATGGGTGATGGCACTATAAACGTTGCTTTGAAAGGGAGCCCGAAGGGAAGGAGGCAGAGTCAGCTCTCCCTGCCCGGGGACTCCAGCTCATCACGGAGGAAGAGGGAAATGCAGCTGCGGTTTGGCAACTTGCCTGCCCGAATGCCCGGCTCGGCTCCAGCCTTTACCATGGTTTCCCGAGCCGCTCGAGAGGGACAGGTATGGGTTTCTTGTGTCATGCCCGTGTTTTTGCACAGAGGGCTTGTGGTCTTTTGGCAAGTGACTTAGCCGGAGCCACACGGCTGCCAGCATGGCAGCTGTTACCACTTACACCAAGAACATCTGGCCTGAAGATTGCAGTAAAAGTGACACTTGTCTACAGAGAAAAAATGTTAAAGTATACATTTTGGACATGAAGAAATAAGTAATGACATTTAATGTTTTCATAAAGCTGCTACGCTGAGCAGCAATCATCCAAACCCCAGGCCAGACACCCATCGGTCCATCCGTACACCACGGCATGCCTCCAGGGCTTACAGAGTGCCCAGAACATCACTGCAGGGTACAGACTGTGTCCTCTGCAGATGGAGAACAAAGGGAGTCCCTTGTAAGACCCCTCCCTTCAAGACTGAACTCAGAAAAACGGGGAGCGGCAAGAAAATATAAAGACAACCAGCCAGATGTCAGGAAAGCTCCGAGTTACACTCGAGTTACTGGGTAAATCATATTTGGAGGTTCAAGTTTCTCATCTGTGAGATGGAGGTGTCAAAGATGATATGTTTAAGGTTCCTCCAAGAGTTTATACTCTATGCTTTTTGGAAGAGAGGCAATTTCACTATTCCTATGCCAATCCTGTAGGTTAAACATGATTCTTTCCAGACCCTGCTCTTAAAATGCACATCTCCCTTGATGTGGGGATTCATGCAACCCCTCCAACCTCAGAAGGGAGAGAGTCACACTGGGCCAGCCTGAAAGCCTGGGCCTCCTGGAGAAGAATATAGCACCTAGAGAGGGAGGCAGTACTGCCAACATCTGGCCAGGTGGCCCCTTGCAGCCCTGCATCTGATGTTCTCAGCGTAGCTGCCTGGGGCCATCTTGAGCTTTTGATTTTAAAGAGAGGAATTGAAGAGAAGCTGAAGCACACTTGCTGCAACTGGGCTCTGTTTTGTTGGCAGAGTGTTGGTGAGGATTGTAGGGTAACTATACTGAGTTTGGCAGCTCGGGATATCCAAGTAAGAGTGTGTATTTAAGGACTTTGTGATTTGTGAGAGATCTCAACCCTTTGCATAATTTTAACATGCCACCGCTCCTCACTATGGCTGTCTTTTGAATTTAAAAATGTGGCTTGTGCCAAGGTGACACAATGAACAATGCATTATTAAATGTGTGAATATCATATACATACACATATACATAGGTCACTGTGTCAGTTCATGTCTCACCAAAGAAGAGTTTATGGGCCCTTTCTAATTTTCTCTTCAATTAGGAAGTAGGAGATAGAGGCAGGTACCATTGCTCCCCAAACACCATAGGCTCCACTGTATTCTTCATCCCCCTCCCTCCTGCAGCAAGCTCTGCAGCCAGCGCTTTCATGCCCTGCTCACTCTTTCCAGTGGAAGGTGTGCTCAGGCACTCAGATTTTGGGAGCCAGGAGAATAGAGTGACCCTGTGGAAAGAGCAGACCCAGAGCAGGGTTTGAGGATTCAGAGGGCACCTGTGGTTTGGTGTTACAAGGTTTCTAAGCTTTAGTCTTTGGGCCTTTGATTTGAGTTTGCCCATCTAGAAGCTTTTTCTCTTTATTCTAAAAGCTGAGATTAAAATCCTGTGCAAAGACCTTGAGCAGGGCTAGAGGCTAGGCCTAGGGCTCAAACGTGCTTGTGCATACATCTTGGGGCAGGGGACTTGCTGAAATGCAGCTTCCAAGTCAGTAGGCCAAGGTGGGGCCTGAGCTTCTACATTTCTAACAAGTTCTCAGGTGATTCTTAGGCCACCAGCAGGTCGCACTTTGAGTCCTGAGGGTCCTGGCTCCAGGCTGCCTATTTGTGACTTTGGGGCAAGTTATATGATATTTCTAAGGCAGATCTCCTCTGACAGAAAATGAGAATAATCATTGTACCAACCTCTTTGGTTTGCTGTGAGGATTCAGGCAGATCACATGGGTGATCTGCACACCCAGGGCCCACCAGCTCAGGAGATGGGAGAGTCCTACAGAGAATTGTGCCTGGCTCTGCCCTCTGAGGCTTCAGCCCCTCTTCCAGCATGGCCCCTGTGAGCCTGGGTCCAGCCACAGGAAGGTCCCTGGTCTCCACTTCTCTGTTAATAAAATGGGAGTAACAGAAATCATGCCTCCTTCCATACAACCAAGCTCCTTCCTTACCAAAGTCTCTCCAGGGCAGTGACTGAAATCTGAGGTCCTTCCTGTTCAACCAGGGGGTCCTAACTTAAGGATAGCAGTGTAAACGCTGTCAAAGTGATGTATTGGATGTTAGTGGATCCGTATGCATGATCGGTGACTAACATTGACAGTACTTATACAGGACACTTCATACAGCTTTGTATCAATAGACATTTTGTTTTACTTGAGCAAAATGGTAAAGTACCAGTAAAATAAAAGCAGTTCAAAAAAACCTATGGGCTAGCACCTGATGTCCTTACTCTGAGTAATACAGGGGAATAAGGAGCCATCCTAGCATTTCCATTCAGCAGTGCTTGATTGTGTCTGGGTGGAGAATCACCATAAATTCTGCCACAAAATCTGGGAGGTGTAGTTGAGTGACAACCATGGGCTCCTCCTTGCGGAGAACACGTACAGAACAAGCCATGCACTGAAAAACAGGCCACCAAGTGACTTTAGCAGCTTTTCTCCCCTCTCTTCACCCAAATATGATCAGCTTCCCAACACAGAAGCTAATTCTCACTTGGCTGAAGCCATGCATCCCCTTGGCTTCTGTTTGACCTCACTTGAAAAGCCAACTTCACTGATTGGTTCACTCCTGGGCTGGGTGGGAACATTCCTGTGGAACTGACTTTTTCCTTTGTGGGTCAAGACGGCATTTTTTCCAAGACCTGGGATGGCTCATGCACTCAGATACACTCGGATTCTCAGCTCCTACACGACTGAATGGAAGGAAACCCAAGCACCTGCCCCGAGCCTCCATCCCCTGGCACATACAATGTGGACACTTACAGTTTAGGAACTGAGAAGGCTTTTTATGATGATCAGGTACAGTCCTCTGCATTTCCAAATCAAGAAAAAAGCATTACAAGAAGAAATACCTACTCACGTGTATACAATACTTTAACAAAGAGGCATTTCTTTGACTCAAAATTTTTCTCAGCAAGACCTGTTTACCACAGGGCAGAATCATACTTGGCCAGGTTCTCAATATGTCTGGGCTCAAAAGACCACCGCTTCCAAGTCACCTGTGGATCTTTGAAAACATGCAGAGTCTCAGCGCCCAGGGCAGGCCTCCCACATCAGAAACGCTGAGGATGGGGCCTGGGAATCTGCATTGTGAATCCACTCTGTCCGTGGCTCTGTGGCATAGGATTTTGAAAAGCACTTTTTTAAACTATTAACATACTGTCAGTTACGACCCCAGCAAAAATTAACTGACTGCCCAGCCCTTAAACTGAGCTGGGGGCTGTGTGCTGGCCTCCCTTTCTTCTGAGTGGCTGTCATACCAAACTAAGACTGAAATGCCCTCCTACTGCTGTGCCCCCGGCTCCCAGCATTTTGTCATCTGTGCAGGTCCCTGGGCATTGAGAACCAAGCTTTTTCCACCCAGAGATGGGTCTGGTACCTTTTGCAGCTCCCCCTTGCTATCCTCTCAGAAAAATTTTAAAAGAACAAGCCCACTACAAACACATGGCTTATTCTTTTTCAGATGAATCTTCTGAAATGTTTGTTACAGACTGAATGTTTGGCAAACCAAGTCATGATTCCAGAAATTCTTTATCTGGAATACATTGATAATAACACTTTCAATTTATGTTTTCTATCCATTTCATCATTGCTGACACGGGATATGCAAACTAATACCCAAAGATAACCTAAAGACCCGACCATTGGTGATTTTGAAATGAAATATCATATGCTGATGTATTTCCCTTTTTTATATTTTGGGTTTGCTCGAAATGTTTCAGCCAATGGTTTTCTTTTCAGAGGAGTTTTCTCATGTAGGGAATGACCTTCGGAGGCCTGACCAGCAAATGGATTTGCTTGGAGTCACCTGGGAATGAAGGGCACCGTGGTGGGGGCTGGCATTCTAAGCGCCTGCACCAGCTTCCAGCTGAGACGTGAAGGCGGGTGCTTGTGGTGGCCTGAACCGAGGAGTGTGGTTTCCTGCTCTGTGCATCCACACACACCCGTCCTCCTCCTCAGCCTAACTTCATACAAATCTGAGAAACAACGGGAAGCTCTTCTAGCAGGGTTGGGGGTGGGGTGTCCTTTCCCAGCTGGTTGGTCTGTTTGGATTTTTCCGAGGGACAAATATTAGGGAATATTCTTAACTCCTATTTCTCAGAGGACCCCACGTCTCCCCCAAGCCAGTGCTTGAGTTCCAGCCACACCTGGTGGAGGATCGCCCCTGACTAGAGCTGCATCCACGTGCCTTCCAGAGCTCCCAGGGAAGATCACTTCTCTCCCATTTGGGCCATCACTGTGGGGACTCAGCACATCTTCAGTGTGACAGCCTGAACTGAGGAAGCCCCCCTCTCATAAACAATGAAGTCGCAGAAGCCCTCGCCCATCCCCTTCCACCCAGTCAGCTTCATCACTCCTGTACCAAGGCGAGGCACCCTGCGGCTTCACATCACACAGGGAAGGCTGGTGGTCTTACTAGTTCTTCGGAATGTTTAAGTGGTGTCCCTTCCTTACCAGCCCTCATGGCAACCTCAGGATGAGGAAGTGGGAGACCCTACCTCTTACCGGAGCAAGAGAGTGCTGGGTGGCAGGTGAGTGGAACCTTCTCCTAGGATCCTGGAGGAGGGGCCAGGAGTCTCTCTTCCCCTCAGTCTCCAACTTGCTTTCTCTGCATATGTTCCCAGCCTTTGCTCCAAAGAGTGGTGAAGAGCTAACATCAGTCTTGGAAAGCATGAGGACAACAAATGACACTTCACTCTGGAAGCTGGTCTATGCCGTGCAGTTTGAAGCAATCTCAGCCTGTTTTCTTCCTTACTAGAAATTGTGCAACTTTAGCTCTGAACTTTCCAGGGTGCCTGCAAGGAGGGTGGTAAGGAAGTGGATAGGGGCCTGTGGGAGCAGCACAGCTGAAGCTCCCAAGGATGGACTAACCCTGTTTTCTTCTGTAGGCAGAGGACAGATCACAGAGCATAACAGTTATATTCTCAGGACCTCTCTCTCTCCAGGGCCCTATCCGGAAAGCTGGAGCTTTGAAGACAAGGAAAGAGCATCAGAGAAGTGAACTCCCCAGACAGTAGAATGGT